>NC_138777.1:133124883-133142383 GCF_965119305.1 Pelophylax lessonae
TCTTCCTCTCTCTCTCTCTTCCTCTCTTTCTCTCTCTCTTTCATTCCCTCTTTCTCTCGCTTTCTCGTTCTCTCTTTTTTGTTCGTTCTTTCATTCTTTCTTTCTCGTTTTCTCATTCTCTCTTTTCTGTCTCTCTTTATCCTTTTCTCTTTTTCCCTCTCTCTTTCATTCTATTTCTCTTTCCCTTCCTCTCTTTCCATTTCTCTTTTTATATTCCTCTTTTTCTCTTTCTCTCTCTCTCTCACTTTCTCTTGCTTTCTCTATCTTTTTCTTTCTCTTGTTCTCTCTCTCTTTCTCTTCCTCTCTCTTTATTTCTCTTTTTTACTCTACCTTTCTTTCTCTTCTCTCTCTCTTTCTTTCCCATTTTTCTCTTCCTTGCTTTCTTTCTTTCTTTCTTTCTTTCTTTCTTTCTTTCTTTCTTTCTTTCTTTCTTTCTTTCTTTCTTTCTTTCTTTCTTTCTTTCTTTCTTTCTTTCTTTCTTTTTCTTTCTTTTTCTTTCTTTTTCTTTCTTTCTTTTTCTTTCTTTTTCTTTCTTTCTCTTTCTTTCTTTCTTTCTTTCTTTCTTTCTTTCTTTCTTTCTTTCTTTCTTTCTTTCTTTCTTTCTTTCTTTCTTTCTTTCTTTCTTTCTTTCTTTCTTTCTTTCTTTCTTCTTTCTTTCTTTCTTTCTTTCTTTTTCTCTTTCTTTCTTTCCTCCTTTCTTACTATTTCTTTCTTTCTCTTTTTCTCCTTTTCTCTTTCTTTCTCTCTCCCTCTCCCTCTCTCTCTCCCCCCTTCTCCCCCCTTCTCCCCCCCTCTCTCTCTCTTTTTATCTCTCTCTCTTTCATTCTTACTTTCTTTCTCTCTGTCTCTCCCTCTTTTTTCCTCTCAAATTGAAATTAGCTTTATTGGCAGGATCAAATACATTTTAGCATTGCCAAAGCATTTGAGTTCGTGATGGGGGGGGGGGGGGGGGGTAATGGGTAATATAAAGGGGAATGGGGGTGAGTCCATGTAAAGGAATTTAAGTCCTCAGTTTTTCATGCCCCTCTCAGTCTGTGACACGCTGTCTATTTTTACCATTGGCTCCTCTTCGCCCAGTAGGATTTGGAGTTTCCTCTTCCCTTCTATAGAATTGAAGTGCGGAATGAAAACGGAGAGTCTCTGGAAGTGAGTGTCCCTCACTGATGAGTACTTAGGGCACTGTAGCAGGAAGTGGTCCTCGTCCTCCAGGACCCCCTGGTCACACTGCTGGCACAATCTGCTCTCCCTGGGCTTGTAGGTTTTTCTGTGCCATCCTAATTCCATTTCCAGGCTGTGGGCGCTCAGTCTGTAAAGGCTCAGGGTCTGTCTGTCTTTGGGCTCTTGTAGCAACTCCAGGTATGGGGCCAGTTTGTAGTCTCTCTGCAGTGACTGGTAAACAGTTAGTTTCTTCGAGTTTGTTATTTTATTTCTCCATTCTTCAACATATTTTTCTTCTAAATAATTTGTTATGTTTTTTATTTGTGATTTTGTTAGGCCAGACTGTTTGGAATTTGGGATAGGCAAGGCGCTGATGAGTTGTTCCAGACCGCCAGGCTTGGGCTAGTTCTTATTGGTCAGTAGGGCCTTATGATGGTACGAGTCAGGACTGTTTTTTTGTAGATGATCCAAGAATGATAGCGCCCTCTTCTGTATTGCAAGAAGTAAGGGAAATCTGCCCAGCTCAGACCGGCAGGCACTGTTAGAGGTGCTCCGGTGGACTTGGATTAGGTGCTTGCAGAATTCCAGATGGAACATTTCTGTCGGGATTGAGTCCCATTTGGATTGGTCTGGGTAGGTGACAGGACCCCAAATCTCACTGCCGTAAAGAAGGATTGGGGTGATGACGCTATCAAATATTCTAAGCCAGACTTTAACTGGGGGTTTTAGGTGAGACATTTGTCTTCTGATGGCATAGAAGGCTCTGCATGCCTTGTCTTTTAGTGCCTCTATGGCTGGCTTGAAACTTCCTGATTGGTTGATTTCTAGCCCAAGGTAAGTGTAGCTGTTAGTTTTCCTCAAGAGTGCGGCTGTTTAGTGTAAATAAAGGGCTCTTTGTGTTCTTTCTTTGGAAGACCATGATTTTTGTTTTCTTTGAGTTGATGGGTAGTGCCCACGTGGCACTGTATTTCTCCAGCACTTCCAGGCTGTCTTGTAGGCCTTTCTCTGTTGGTGACAGAAGTAGGAGGTCATCTGCATACAGCAGGAACTTCACCTCGGTGTCATGCAGAGACAGTCCAGGTGCTGGAGAGGATTCTAGAGCTGCAGCCAGTTCATTGATATAGATGTTGAAGAGGGTTGGACTTAGACTGCAGCCCTGTCTGACTCCTCTGGCCTGCCGGAAGTGCTCTGTTCTTTTTCCATTCACCTTTACATTGCAGCCGTTCTCGGTATATGAACCCTTGAGGACATCATATGTTTTCCCTCCTATTCCACTCTCCAATAGTTTGAGGAATAAGCCTGGGTGCCACACTAAATCAAAGGCATTCTTAAAGTCCACAAAACAGGCGAATATCTTCCCATGTCTTGTATTGTGGACATGGTTCTTGATCAGACTGTGCAGGGTGTAGATATGGTCTGTTGTGCGATGGTTTGGCATGAACCCTGCCTGACTTCTGCTGAGGACGTTGTGTTTTGTCAGGAAGGTGAGGATCCTTTTGTTGAGAATACTGTTGAATAGTTTCCCTAATGCGCTGCTGACACATATCCCTCTGTAGTTGGCTGGATCATACTGGTCTACACTCCTACGGATGGGTGTTATGGTTCCATATTTTAGGGTAGTGACCAGCACTCAGAACCAGATTGAACACTTTACATATTGCATGTACGTCTGGGGAGCCATGTTTAATCATTTCAGGCAGGATTCCATCCATCCCACTGGCTTTTTTAGTTTGCAGGTATTGGATTTTCTCTGTTACTTCTTGTAGTGTAATTGGTACATCCAGGGGGTTTTGGAAGTCCTTGATTTTTTTCCTCCATATTGTGTAGTCTTTTGATGAGGTCTTTTTGTTCTGCGGTTAACTCCTCTTCTGGGATATCTTTGTAAAGGTTCTTAAAGTAAATGAGCCAGATGTCGCCATTTTGGATGTGGAGGTTGTTTTTCCTGGTTGTTGAGCCAATATTCTTCCATATTTCCCAGAAAGAATTTTCCTGAAGTGCCTCTTCTAACTGTTGCAGGTTGTTGGAGATGACTGTAAATGCATTGATGAGGGCAAGGTCCATATCTATGATAGCATAGTCTACCACACTGCTGCCTACATGGGAGTTTAACGTGTATTTCCCAGAGAGTCTCCCTTGGTACGGCCATTGAGGATGTAGAGCCCCAGACCGTGGCACAGATTCAGAAATTTTCTTCCATTTTTGTTGATTGTACTGTCATAGCTGTTTCTTTGTATCTGTATCAACTCGTGACTGTAATTTGCAGGGCCTAGTATGTACATGTTGCCATCAGAACTTGTATAGTCCTTTTCTCTTCCTGTTCTAGCATTAAGGTCTCCAAAGATGAGCACTTGGGCAGGGATTGGAAGTGGACCTCACCTTGTAGGACCTCATAAATATCTGGTCTGAAATATGGGGACTCTGGTGGGGCAATGTATGCTGTACATAAGTAGATATTCAACTGAGAGGCAAGGATGGAGCTACTTATTCTAATCCAGATGTGGCTCTCTCCTTTTTTGATTGCATTGATGTTGTCATGTTGCTCCTCCTTATACCAGACTAGTAATCCTCCTGAGCAGCGACCCTGTTTGATGTTTTTATCCTTTTGTGCGGGGACAGAGAATTCCCTATAGCCAATAGGTACTGTTGGTTTGTCCTGTGCCCGAATCCATGTTTCCAGGAGGATTTGTATGTCTGTCTCACATAGTCTTTGTATGAAGTCTGAATCATTTACTTTGGATCCGAAGGCTGAAGTATTCAGACCCTGAATGTTCCAGCTACTGATTACTAAAGATGACATTTTGTAGTTATATACCTTGCAATGGGTAAATTTCCAGGGGCAAGCTGGATTTTGGGTAGTTGTCTCTGTCTTTTGTGTTTTTTTGAGCTCAGTTACATCATTATATTGCATACTGTGCTGAGGAGGGATCTTATCTCCTCCTCTGTTTCTCTGTTTTTTAGTCGTCTTGGTGTCCATTGTGGGGTGGGTGGTTTCCTCCATTCTTGCCATATTTGTGGCCCTGTTTTCCCCTTTAGTGTATTGTATTGGGTTAGTGGTGGGGCTTGTAGTCTTGTAATTGTGTCTGTCTGATAATGTTTTGTGCCAGGTTCAGGGTAGTGAGATCTCCCAAGAACAATGTCTTTGAATTCTCTTGCCAGGAGACTGACCCCTTGTTTGTTCAGATGTTTGTTGTCATAGAGGTGTTGGGGTATTATAAAAGGATGTTGTGCCAGGTGAATGGAAGGTTTTGACCTGGTTTTGTCTGCCAGCTCTGTGTTGATTTGCTAGGTTATGTCATTTGATATAGCCCTCCTTGGAAGAAGGGAAGACAGAATTACTTTGGACCGTGGACATTTTTGATGTGCAGTCTCTGTTAGTTGTAATAATTTGTCCACAATAACTTCCTGCTGATCTTGGATGTTGTTTGTGCCTGTGTGTATGATGATATGTTTGGGGTTAGTGAAATATGGGTCGTTGATGACTACTGTTGCCTGTTTAATTGTTGAACAGTGAATTTTGGAGACTCTTGTTCCTGGGAAGAGTCGTTTGGTGTTAAGGTATTTCCCATTTGAGTCTATTTTTAAAACTATTTCAGGAGTTTGTTGCCTGTTCTTGTGGTTTGATGATGGATTGTTTGTGGTTTCCGGATTATTACAGTTTCTTGGCTATTGTTGGGCTTTGTAATGTTAATTTTTGGAAGTTGATGAGTTCCACTAGTCTGTTGTTTGCTGATGGGTGCTTTGTCTGTACAGACCATAGCCTTTGATTGTCTCTCTTTCCTGTTTGTTGATCGTCATTTGTGATTTTAGTGTAATTATTAGTGTTGAGCGAACACGGACTGTATTATTCGTGTTCGTACCGAATAATTGGATTTTTGTTACCCGAACACGGACCCGAAAACTTTACTGTATGTTCGGGTTTAAAATCCGTGTTCGGTCATTTTATTTCCTGTTTTGTATGTAATGGCTCGCTTTTAATGGCGGGCTTTCAACAGCCAATCAACAAGCATTTAACTGGTGTGCCTTAAGCCATCCCAGCCATGCCTACGAATGTATTAGTAGCTGTGATTGGCCATCTGAAGCATGTGACCATGTTTTTATAAGTTCGAGAGCCCCAGCGCGCTGCGTCATTCTGCTGTAGTTTAGGGACAGAGCACACATCATACGTGCTGGCTGCTGATTAGGGAAAGACAGTGATTCTGTGAAAAATTTTGTCCGAAAAGAATGCAGGGTCAGGTCGGAGTGCAGGCAGGGAGAGTTATTAGAGCATTTTAGGGCGAGGCTGGAGAATAGGCAGGGTCAGTGTTCTACATCGATTTTGCTGTGTGGGGGGTTGTGCAGTGCCAGTGAACGATCTTATCGATCATATTAGGGACAGGCTGGAGAATAGGCAGGGTCAGTGTTCTACATCTATTTTGCTGTGTGGGGGGTGGTGCAGTGAACACAATATTTTTGCCCTCAGTTAAGCCCGCTGAGGAGGAGGAGGAGGAGGGAGAAAAAAATCTATTTTTATCAGTCAGTTGTGTGCAGCGTTTTTGCTTCAGTGCTGACTGTGATAAGACACTGCTGTGTTCACATGTGCTATTGAGTGATTTTAAATTTTATACACTTTTTTCTATTCCACTATTCAATATACACCCTTTTGGGTTAAAAAAATTAAATTGTGGCATAGTCTGTACTAATCTATTTAAAAATTACAAACTTAAAGGGAAATTTTCTTTTTTTTCCCCTTCATAGCCTGCAGCAGAGCTGACTGACATAAGACACTGCTGTGTTCACATGTGCTATTGAGTGATTTTCAATTTTATACACTTTTTTTTTTTTTCTTTTTCCTTTACCCCCTTTATCCCTCCTCCCTCCCTTATCCCTCCCCCCCTATCTCTTCTGTCAATCCAACTCCTATTAAATCTCTATATTCCCTTGAACCCTTAAAATCTTGCCATTCTTCCCAAATTTCCTCTCCATTCCCCTGTTCCCAGGTTCTCAATTGTTCTAACCTTCTAATTTTCTCTACTTTAATCAACCAATCTTTACTGGAGGGAGGTTCTTCTTTTTGCCATTTTAGGGGAATTAGACTCTTGGCTGAATTTAATAAATGGGGGAGTAGTGTTTTTTATATTGTTTCACTGACATAACTGACATATGAGTTCCATGGAATAGGCATTTCCAAGGATCTATAGGAATATCTATTTTAGTAATTTTAATTATCAAGTCTATAATTTCTCTCCAAAATATTTTAATTTTAGGGCACTCCCACCATATATGGGCTATAGTCCCTATCATCTGGCAGCCCCTCCAGCAAAGTCTTGAGCTCTCTGCCTGGATTCTGCCTACCTTATCGGGAGTATTGTACCACCTTGTGAGCAATTTATAGTTCATCTCCTCAGTGTTGGTGTCTATCGCTGATCTATGTACTAATTGAAGGCTCTTATCCCACTGTTTGTTGTTACTACAAGGGCCAAAGTCCCTTTCCCATTTTTCTTTTAATGATAGTCCTCTCTCTTTTGTTATTGTTAACAGTATTTTATACACATTTGAAATATTATTTGCTATCTTATCCAGAAGACATAGTTGCTCAAAAGGGCGGAGGTCATTCATATCTCTCAGTGGCTGAGGTAATGTCAATGTGCCTCAACTGAAGATATCTCCATTATACACTTTTTTCTATTCCACTATTCAATATACACCCTTTTGGGTTAAAAAAAATTAAATTGTGGCATAGTCTGTACTAATCTATTTAAAAATTACAAACTTAAAGGGGAATTTTCTTTTTTTTTCCCTTCATAGCCAGCAGCAGAGCTGACTGACATAAGACACTGCTGTGTTCACATGTGCTATTGAGGGATTTTCAATTTTATACACTTTTTTCTATTCCACTATTCAATATACACCCTTTTGGGTTAAAAAAAATTAAATTGTGGCATAGTCTGTACTAATCTATTTAAAAATTACAATACTTAAAGGGGAATTTTCTTTTTTTTCCCTTCATAGGCTGCAGCAGAGCTGACTGACATAAGACTGCTGTGTTCACATGTGCTATTGAAAAATCACCAATTTTATATCATATTTTCTATTCCACTATTCAATCTACACCCTTGGGGTAAAAAGAATTAAATTGCGGGATAGTCTGTATCGGTACGTGTGAGATACACCTTTCCAATTTTTGGGGCGCATCTTACACCGCCGAGGATTGCAGGGTGTTTCAGTTTGCCTCCTGCCTGTTCCGAACTCCTCCTACTCCTCATCCTGCCTTTGGGGTACAAAAAATAGTAATCAGGGCCTAGTCTGGGTCTGTACGTGTGAGATAGATACACCTTTTGATATCATATTTTCTATTCCGCTATTCAATCTACACCCTTTGGGGTAAAAATAATTAAATTGAGGCATAGTCTGTATCGGTACGTGTGAGATACACCTTCCAATCTTTTGGGGCGCATCTTCCACCGCTGAGGATTGCAGGGTGCTTCAGTTTGCCTCCTGTTCCGAACTCCTCCTACTCCTCAACCTCATCCTGCCTTTAGGGTACAAAAAATTGTAATCGGGGCCTAGTCTGTGTTTGTACGTGTGAGATACATTGTTTTATAAAAATTTTTCTATTCCGCTATTTAATCTACAGCCTTTGGGGTAAAAAGAATTAAATTGCGGCATAGTCTGTATCGGTACGTGTGAGATACACCTTCCAATCTTTTGGGGCGCATCTTCCACCGCAGAGGATTGCAGGGTGCTTCAGTTTGCCTCCTGTTCTGAACTCCTCCTACTCCTGATCCTCATCCTGTCTTTAGGGTACAACAAAATTTAAATCGGGGCCTAGTCTGTGTTTGTACGTGTGAGATACACCGTTTTATAAAAATTTTTCTATTCCGCTATTCAATCTACACCCTTTGGGGTAAAAATAATTAAATTGCGACATAGTCTGTATCGGTACGTGTGAGATACACCTTCCAATCTTTTGGGGCGCATCTTCCACCGCCGAGGATTGCAGGGTGCTTCAGTTTGCCCCAAAAAAGATAAGTGCTGTACAGCACCCCACTCCTGCACTCAGAACCTGGTCCTCAGGCTGCCTCAATCCCGGAACTCGTGCTAGTACTTGGCATCCATTATGGCTAGGCCTTGCTGCCCCTTACGACCGGGGCGGTCGACCAAACACTGTATATACAAAACAAAGACAGGGCGCACCAGCCTAGCGCATTATCCTCAGCGAGTTTATTAAATCAAAAAATAAAAATCAGCTACTCACAAACATTCATGAAATTCAGGCACATCAATTCCATAAAGCCGCCTCATAAATAAACTCGCTGAGGATAATGCGCTAGGCTGGTGCGCCCTGTCTTTGTTTTGTATCTACAGCTTCAGTTTGCCTCCTGTTCCGAACTCCTCCTACTCCTCATCCTCATCCTGCCTTTAGGGTACAAAAAATTGTAATCGGGGCCTAGTCTGTGTTTGTACGTGTGAGATACACCGTTTTATAATTTTTTTCTATTCCGCTATTCAATCTACACCCTTTGGGGTAAAAAATAATTAAATTGCGGCATAGTCTGTATCGGTACGTGTGAGATACACCTTCCAATCTTTTGGGGCGCATCTTCCACCACCGAGGATTGCAGGGTGCTTCAGTTTGCCTCCTGTTCCGAACTCCTCCTACTCCTCATCCTCATCCTGCCTTTAGGGTACAAAAAATTGTAATCGGGCCTAGTCCGTGTTTGTACGTGTGAGATACACCATTTTATAAAAAAATTTCTATTCCGCTATTCAATATACACCCTTTTTGAGTGTAAAAAATTAAATTACAGCATAGTCTGTATCGTTACATGTGAGATACAACTTTTTAAATTTGTTTGGCGCATCTCCTTCCACCACCGAGGATTGCAGGTCGCTTCAGTTTGTCTCCTGTTCCGAACTCCTCCTACTCATCATCCTCATCCTGCCTTTAGGGTACAAAAAATTGTAATCGGGGCCTAGTCTGTGATTGTACGTGTGAGATACACCGTTTTATAAAATTTTTCCTATTCCGCTATTCAATATACACCCTTTTGGAGTGTAAAAAATTAAATTACGGCATAGTCTGTATCGGTACGTGTGAGATACACCTTTTAAATTTGTTTGGCGCATCTCCTTCCACCGCCAATGATTGCAGGGCGCTTCAGTTTGCCTCCTGTTCCGAACTCCTCCTACTACTCTTCCTCATCCTCCCTTTAGGGTACAAAAAATTGTAATCGGGGCCTAGTCTGTGTTTGTGAGATACACCGTTTTATATACTTTTTTCTATTTCGCTATTCAATATACACCCTTTTGGGGTGAAAAAAAATTAAATTTGCGTCATACTTTGCATATTTGACTGTGAGATACACCCGTTGTATTTGTATACTGTTTTTCTATTCCGCTATTTAATAAACACCCTTTTGGGGTAAAAAAAATTTAATTGCGGCATAGTTTGCATATTTGACTGTGAGATACACCCGTGCGATACTGTTGTTGTTTTGTTCCGCTATTCAATAAACACCTTTCTAGTGCAAGATCATAAATTACAGAAATATGAGGAGACCGTCAAATAGGGGCCGTGGCCTGGGTTGTGGTGCTGCTGGTAGAGCTCCTGTTGCAAGGAGAGGATGTGGTCAATCTGTGCCAGCTACACGCACAAGTAAAAAAAAAACCTTCCTCAAGTGTGAGTAGGCGACAGAACCTGCAACAGTATTTGGTAGGGCATCATGCGCCTCTAGAAGTGATGAGGCCAGAAGAAGTACAGGCGATAGTAGATTGGGTTGCTGACAGTGCCTCCAGTTCCTTCACATTGTCTCCCACCCAGTCTACTGCAGAAAGGTCAGAGTTGGCACCTGCAGCAAATGTCCAACCGTCTTTCACCTCACCCCCTTGCAAATCAGGCAAGCAGTCTGAGCCCCAAGTCATGCAGCAGTCTCTTCTTCTTTTTGATGACTCTGTCAGCAGGGTTTCCCAGGGCCATCCACCTAGCCCTGCCCCAGAAGTGGAAGAGATTGAGTGCAGCGATGCCCAACCACTTATTTCTCAAGATGAGTACATGGAAGGACCATCGCAGCACGTCTCCGATGATGACGAAACGCAGGTGCCAACTGCTGCGGCACTCAGAATTGTGGAGACCGACAAGGAGGGCAGGGGTGAAGACTGGGTGGAAGATGATGTGGAGGACGATGAGGTCCTCGACCCCACATGGAATGAAGGTCATGCAGGTGACCTGAGTAGTTTGGAGGAAGAGGCGGTGGTCGCACAGAGCCACCAGCACAGCAGAAGAGGGAGCAGGGTGCAGAAGCGGAGCGGCCGTGCCCTAGACACTACGCCTGCTACTGCCCAACGCAGCAAGGGACAGAGCTCACCAAAGCCAGCTCAAAGGAGTTCTCTAGCGTGGAAGTTCTTCAGAAAATGTGCTGATGACAGGACACGAGTGGTTTGCACCCTGTACAATCAGAGCCTGAAGCGAGGCATAAACCTTCTCAACCTGAGCACAACCTGCATGATCAGGCATCTAAGTGCAAAGCACGAGCTGCAGTGGAGTAGACACCTTCAAAACCAAGAAATGTCTCTGGCTCCTCCTGCTTCCTCTTCTGCTGCAGTCTCAGCCTCTCCATCCACCTCTGTAGTGATACCGGCACCTGCCACCCCGCAAACAGACGATCTGTCAGCAACACCACCACCTGGGTCACCAACCATCTCCACAATGTCCCGTGGAAGCGTTCAGCTTTCCATCTCCCAAACACTTCAGAGTAAAGGAAGTACCCCCTACCCACCCGCGATCCCTGGCCCTGAATGCCAGCATTTCAAAATTCTTGGCCTTTGAAATGCTGTCATTCTGTCTGGTGGAGACGCACAGTTTTAAAAGCCTTATGTCGGTGGCTGTCCCACAGTACGTCGTGCCCAGCCGCCACTACTTTTCCAGGCAAGCCATCCCTTCCCTGCACAACCAAGTGGGGGAAAAAATCAGGTGTGCACTGCGCAACGCCATCTGTGCCAAGTCCACCTAACTACCGATACGTGGACCAGTAAGCACGGTCAGGGGCGTTATATCTCCCTAACGGCACACTGGGTAAATGCAGTGGCGAATGGGCCTGATGCGGATAGCAATTTGGCGCATGTCCTTCCACCACCGAGGATTGCAGGGAGCTTCAGTTTGCCTCCTGTTCCTAACTCCTCCTACTCCGCTTCCTCATCCTCTACCGCCTCCTCATCCGGTCAGCGTAACACCTTCACCACCAACTTCAGCACAGCCAGGGGTAAACGACAGCAGGCAGTTTTAAAACTTGCCTGTTTGTGGGAAAAAACACACACCGCGCAGGAGTTGTGGAGGAGCATGGAACAGCAGACAAATGAGTGGTTGCTGCCAGCGAGCCTCAAGCCCGGCCTGGTGGTGTGCGATAACGGGCGAAATCTCATAGCAGCTCTGGGCCTAGCCGGTTTGACGCACATCCCTTGCCTGGCGCATGTGCTGAATTTGGTGGTGCAGAGGTTCCTTAAAAATTACCCCGATATGTCAGTGCTGCTGCAGAAAGTGCGGGCCGTCTGTGCGCACTTTCAGCGTTCTCACCCTGCTGCTGCTCGCCTGTCATCGCTGCAGCGTAACTTTGGCCTTCCCGCTCACCGCCTCATATGTGACGTGCCCACAAGGTGGAACTCCACCTTGCACATGCTGGAAAGACTGTGTGAGCAGCAGCAGGCCATAGTGGAGTTTCAGCTGCAGCACACACGCGTGAGTCGCTCTGCGGAACAGCACCACTTCACCACCAATAACTGGGCCTCCATGCGAGACCTGTGTGCCTTGTTGCGCTGTTTTGAGTACTCCACCAACATGGCCAGTGGCGATGACGCCGTTCTCAGCTTAACTATCCCACTTCTATGCCTCCTTCAAAAAACGATTCGGGCAATGATGGAAGAGGATGTGGCACAGGATGAGGAGGAGGAGGAGGATGAAGAGCTAACATTTCCAAGGCTTTCAGGGAAGTCATTCGCAAGTGGCTCCGAGGGTGGGTTCCTGCACCCACAAACGCCAAGGACACAATTGTCCAGCAGGGGCACAGTTCTGGAGGATGAGGAGGATGAGGAGGAGGAGATGGAGGAGGAGATGGAACCATGTTCACAGCAGGGTGGCACCCAGGCCAGCTCATGGCCATCACTGGTGCGTGGCTGGGGGGATACAGAGGACACAGACAATACACCTCCCACAAAGGACTGCCTTTCGTTGCCTCTGGGCAGCCTGGCACACATGAGCGATTACATGCTGCAGTGTCTCCACAATGACCGCCGAGTTGCCCACATTCTAACTTGTGCTGATTACTGGGTGGCCACGCTGCTGGATCCCCATTACAAGGACAACGTACCATCCTTAATTCACTCACTGGAGCGCTATCGCAAGATGCGCGAGTACAAGCGCACGCTGGTAGACGCGATGCTGCTGGCATTCCCACCTGACAGCGGGGCCACAGTGAAAGCACAAGGCCAAGGCAGAGGAGGAGGAGGAAGAGGTCGCCAATGCAACCAGGGCACTGCCAGCACCTCAGAAGGCAGGGTTAGCATGGCGAAATGTGGAAAAGCTTTGTCAGCACGCCACAACAAACAGCAGCACCAGCAGCTCATATGGAACGTCTTAGCAGGAGGCAGCATTTCACCAACATGGTGGAGCAGTATGTGTGCACACGCCTACATGTAGTGAATGACGGGTCTGCCCCCTTCAACTTCTGGGTCTCCAAATTGGGCACATGGTCTGAGCTTGCCCTTTACGCCTTGGAGGTGCTGGCGTGCCCTGCAGCCAGTGTATTATCTGAACGTGTATTTAGCACGGCTGGGGGCGTTATCACAGACAAGCGCAGCCACCTGTCCAGAGACAATGTGGACAAGCTCACGTTCATTAAAATGAACCAGGCATGGATCCCACAGGACTTTTCCGTACCTTGTGCAGAATAGAGATGGATACCGACCTTACCCAGCCATTGTTATATTTTTGATCTTTCTCACTCTTTTGGGATGTACCCTCATTTAAAATGTCCTTCACAGATGAAGAATTTTTTTTATTTTTCTGTTTTTTTTGTTGTTTTAAGTTATTTCCCTATCCACATTTGTTTGCAGAGCACTTGCCATGCTCTTAACTATGTTTTGCTGCCATTTGCAGCACTCTAGCCCTTTCCATTGGTGTTTTAGAGCCATTTTAGTGCCTGAAAGTTAGGGTCCCCATTGACTTCAATGGGGTTCGGTGTCCGGGTAAAGTTTGGAAAAAGTCCGGGACACGGAACCGGACTTTTTTTTCAAGTTCGGCCGAACCCGCCGGACACGGACATCCAGGTGTCCGCTCAACTCTAGTAATTATCTCTTCCCTCAGTTGAGTGTTTTCTTGTTGTAGCTGTTGCATTGTAGATTTAATTTCTTCTAGGACAGATTTGTGTTCCGATTTCAATGTTTTCAGCTCTTCTCTCAGCTGGTCATTTACATTTTAGTCACTTGGCTGTCTTTGAAGCTGTTCTTTGAATTGTATAAAGTCTCTCTCGAGTTGAGATAAGCAATCTCAGAGCACAGTGGGTGAGGGGACATCAGGCATGTCTCTGGACAAGGTATCTTTTGGTATCTGTTCCTCATGATTTTTGACTGGAAACTTTAGATCCATATAGACCTTGACCTGATCTTTAATTTGTGGGAAGACCTGTTTAAACTCTTCTAATCTTTCATCTGTGCCTTGTGCCATGATGGTGCCATTGTGATATATGTTCAGGGTGAGTACCGCACAATCATCCTCATCATCCCTGCCGGCCCTTGCAGACACCTCCTTTTGTAATATTATTGTAAAATTTACAGAAAGCCGTATGCCAGGCTTCAGTATACTTAGTATGGAATATCAAATTAGTTATCTTTCTGCCATGTTCACTACTGGAAAAGTCAGCAAACAGAGTCTCTGGATTTTGCTTAAGTTGTTCCTTTTTTATGGCTTTCTTTGTTTGTTTGCTCTTTCCTTCCTCTGAATAAACAATCTCCAAAACATCAGATCCCCTGCTGACTTTGGCTTGATTAAAGGAGTCTGTGTTCAGGGTATTTTCTTGTTTGTATTGTATTTTATTGTTCTGTTCCATTTTAAGTACAGAAATTTGCTTAAAAATATATGTATAATTTCTATATATTTGTCTGTTTGTTGTTAGTGTTCTAGTAGTAGTCCTACCTTCTGTCCCTGTTTGCTTGAATCCTCAGCCTTTAATGCCCCCTGATGCTGGATACTCGTCTACTGGATGGTCTTGGAGTTTTTTGCACTTTTGTCTTTATTCTCCTGTCCGTTAAATTATTTCTTCTTGTTCATCCCTGTCTTGCATGTAGTCTCAGATTTCCTTGGTTTGTCTTTGCAATTTTGCCCATTGCAAAGTATAAAGAGATAAGGTTTTCAGGAGCACATCTTTAGTGCTGCTTCTTCTCTCAGTGCAGTGTCTCTCCTTCCCTCTCTCTCCTCTGTCTCCTCTCTCTCTCTCCTCTCTCTTTTCCTTCTCTCTCTCTATCTCTCTCTCTTCCTTTCCTTCTTTCTTTCTCTCTCTTCTCTTTTGCTCACTCTCTCTTTTTCACTCTATTTCTTTCTCTCTTTATCCTTTTCTCTATATCTTTCTCTTCCTCTCTCTCTCTCTCTCTCTCTTTTATTCTCCCTTGCTTTCTATTTCATTCTCTCTCTTTCCTTCTCTTTTTCTTTCCCTTCCTCTCTCTCACACACTTTATCTTGCTTTCTCTATCTTTTTCTTCCTCTCTTTCTCTCTCTCTCTCTCTTTTCTACCTCTCCCTCTTTCTTTCTCTCTTTCTCTTACTTTCTCTTCCTCCTATCTCTCTCTCTCTCTTTCTCTCCCTTTCTCTTCATCTCTCTCTCTCTATCTCTCTTTTTCTCTTTCTTTCTCTTCATCTCTCTTTCTTACTCTCGCTCTCTCTCTCTTTATATATATATATATATATATATATATATATATATATATATATATATATCTTTCTCTATTTTTCTCATTCTCGCTCTCTTTCTCGTTCTCTCTCTTTCCTTCTTTCTCTCTCCCTTTCTCCTCCTCTCTCTCTCTCTCTCTCTCTCCCCCCCTGGTTCTTTCTTTTTTTATTTCTCTTCCTCTCCCTCTCCCCCCTTCTCTCTCGCTCTCTCTCCCTCTTTATTTTTTTCCCTTTCTTTCTCTCTCTCTCACTTTCTCTTTCTCTCTCTCTCTTCCTCTTTCTCTCTCTCTCTTCCTCTCTCTCTCTCTCTCTCTCTATCTCTCCTCTCTCTCTTTCTCTCTATCTCTCTCTCTTGCTTTCCTTCTTTCTTTCTCTCTCTCTCTTTCATTCCCTCTTTTTCTTTCTTTCTTTCTTTCTTTCTTTCTTTCTTTCTTTCTTTCTTTCTTTCTTTCTTTCTTTCTTTCTTTCTTTCTTTCTTTCTTTCTTTCTTTCTTTCTTTCTTTCTTTCTTTCTCTCTCTCTCGCTCTTCCTTTCCTTCTTTCTTTCTCTCTCTCTCGCTCCTCCTTTCCTTCTTTCTTTCTTTCTCTCTCTCTCTCCTCTTTTACTCACTGTCTCTTTTTCACTCTCTTTCTTTCTCTCCTTATTCTTTTCTCTCTCTCTTTCTCTTTGCCTCTCTCTCTCTCTCTTATTCTCCCTTTCTTTCTCTTTCATTCCCTCTTTCTCTCTCTTTTTCTTTCTTTCTTTCTCTCTTTCTCTCTTTCTCTCTTTCTCTCTTTCTCTCTTTCTCTCTTTCTCTCTTTCTCTCTTTCTCTCTTTCTCTCTCTCTCTCTCTCTCTCTCTCTCTCTCTCTCTCGCTCTTCCTTTCCTTCTTTCTTTCTCTCTCTCCTCTTTTACTCACTATCTCTTTTTCACTCTCTTTGTTTTCCTTATTCTTTTCTCTCTCTCTTTCTCTTTCCCTCTCTCTCTCTCTTATTCTCCCTTTCTTTCTCTTTCATTCTCTCTCTTTCCCTCTCTCTTTCATTCTCTTTCTCTTTCCATTCCTCTCTCTTACACACCGTCTCTTGCTTTCTCTATCTTTTTCTTCCTCTCTTCCTCTCTCTCTCCCTCTTTCTTTCTGTCTGCCTCTCTCTCTCTCTCTCTTCCTCTTCCTTTCTCTTTTCTCTCTCCCTATCTATCTATATATTTCTCTCTCTACCTCTCTTTCTCTATTTTTCTTATTCTCTCTCTCTTTCTCATTCTCCCTCTTTCTTGTTCTCTCTCTCTCTCTTCCCCTTTCTCCTCCCCCCTCTCTCTCTCTCCCCCTCTTTCTTTCTTTCTTTCTCTCTTTCTATTCCTCTCTCTCTCCCCTTTTTCTCTCTCTCTCTCTCTCTCCCTCCCTCCTGATGAGCCCGATAGTGCAGAGGAAGGCCTCCCTTACAAAGCCCACTTTGGTTGCTTCCAAAGAAAAGGTGCGGGGTTGCAGGGCAAAATAGAGTTCACAAGCATTATGAAAGGCTCTGTATTTGCTACGTTCACCCGCAAATCTTTCGGGTGTGGGTACCCTTGGTTCTGGTGGTAACATCACTGCCCCAGGTGCGGATGAGGTACCAGCTGAGGTAGCGCCTTGAGGGTTGACAGAATTTGAACTCGTTCTTCCAGCCGAGTATATCCCTCTTGTATATCCTTAACAGCTTGTATCAGACTCGCCAGATGTCAGCACAGTTCTTCCATGGGGGAGGTTCCTCGCTCGGGCTCAGACATGGCTGTCTGATACTGTCAACTTCTCACGTACCTGACTGATGAGCCCGATAGTGCAGAGGAAGGCCTCCCTTACGTATCTGACTAGCGGCCCCTGGTAGAGCAGACAGGTGGCACGGGAGAGCAGAATTGTATGAGGGCCTGGCGGGTCAGCTGTTGGACGGGCAGCTCCAAGGTCCCAGATGCTTTAAAAGGTGACAATTAGCAGGTAGGAATATCCAAACAGCAGGCAGGCTGAAGGACAGAATGTCCGAGTCCACACTCACTCTGGGGGCTCACAGGCAAATGGATCAGTTCACAGGCAGGGTCAACAACAGGCAGGCAGCGTGGAATCCAAGGGAGCATGCAGGTTCAAGGTCAGAGGGGAGCCGAGGTAAGGTGCAGGCAGAAAGCAAGGGGAATCCAAAAGTCAAGCCGGGTCGTACAGGAGATAAATCACAGAAGCAGGTAAACAGGAGCAGGGGTCACAGGAAGCTGCAGATCAGACAGCAAAGGCATGCTGCTGAGGAGTTTAAAAAAGGCAGCCTGTTGAAAATCACTGCAATTAGTCTGCAGACTCTGAACTAAGTTAACCCTTAGGTAGCAGACCCATGACACTCCCTTTCTCCTCCTCCTCTCTCTCTCCCCCTCGTTCTTTCTTTCACTCTTTCTCTTCCTCTCTCTCCCCCTTCTCTCTCTCTCTCTCTCTCCCTCT
>NC_138777.1:133147383-133156902 GCF_965119305.1 Pelophylax lessonae
TGTTTAATCATTTCAGGCAGGATTCCATCCATCCCACTGGCTTTTTTAGTTTGCAGGTGTTGGATTTTCTCTGTTACTTCTTGTAGTGTAATTGGTACATCCAGGGGGTTTTGGAAGTCCTTGATTTTTTCCTCCATATCGTGTAGTCTTTTGATGAGGTCTTTTTGTTCTGCAGTTAACTCCTCTACTGGGATATCTTTGTAGAGGCTCTTAAAGTAAATGTGCCAGGTGTCGCTATTTTGGATGTGGAGGTTGTTTTTCCTGGTTGCTGAGCCAATATTCTTCCATATTTCCCAGAAAGAATTTTCCTGAAGTGCCTCTTCTAACTGTAACAGGTTGTTGGAGATGAAGTTTTGCTTTTTCTCTTTAAGGATTTGTTTGTATTGTTTCTGAAGGACGCCATGGGCTATCCTTAGGTCGCTGTTGTCGTGGTCTCTGCGTTTGTTATTGGAGGCTGTTCGTAAGGTGTTCCTTAATGCTTTGCATTCTTTTTCGAACCATTTATTGGATTGTTTGTTGAATCTTTTCTTGCAGTTGGCTTTTTTCAGCTGGGCTGTTTCTGCTATGGTGTGTAGTATATTATGGAAGTCCTTTGCTGCGTTGTTCACCCTTCGTGGGCTTACCTCATAGGTGTTGTTTTGAAGGTTTTCAAGATGTTTTTTGATGTCAGGTCTGTCAGCTACCTCTCTGTATTTTGTGGCGGACTGTTTTGACCATTTAAATGATGGTGGTAGGTTGCTGAGAGAAGCCTGGTGGAGTTTTGGAGATGGTTTATTTGACGATTTAATATATAGTATTAGTTGGTTGTGGCCTGACAGGAGTGTTTGTGGGGTGACTGTAAATGCGTTGATGAGGGCAGAGTCCATATCTGTGATGGCGTAGTCTACCACACTGCTGCCTTCATGGGAGTTTAACGTGTATCTTCCCAGGGAGTCTCCCTTGGTACGGCCGTTGACGATATAGAGCCCCTGACTGCGGCACAGATTCAGCAATTTTCTTCCATTTTTGTTGATTGTACTGTCGTAGCTGTTTCTTTGTATTTGTATCAACTCTTGACCATAATTTGCAGGGCCCAGTATGTACGTGTTGCCATCAGAACTTGTATTGTCCTTTTCTCTTCATGTTCTAGCATTGAGGTCTCCAAAGATGAGCACTTGGCCCAGGGATTGGAAGTGGATTACCTCACCTTGTAGGACCTCATAAATAACTGGTCTGAAATATGGGGACTCTGGTGGGTCAATGTATGCTGCACATAAGTAGATAGGCAAGGATGGAGCTACTTATTCTAATCCAGATGTGACTCTCTCCTTTTTTGATTGCATTGATGTTGTCATGTTACTCCTCCTTATACCAGACTAGTAATCCTCCTGAGCAGCGACCCTGTTTGATGTTTTTATCCTTTTGTGCGGGGACAGAGAATTCCCTATATCCAATAGGTACTGTTGGTTTGTCCTGTGCCCCGAGTCCATGTTTCCCAGGAGGATTTGTATGTCTGTCTCACGTAGTCTTTGTATGAAGTCTGGATCATTTACTTTGGATCTGAAGGCTGAAGCATTCAGACCCTGAATGTCCCAGTCCTAATTACTAAAGATGACATTTTGTAGTTATATACCTTGCAATGGGTAAATTTCCAGGGGCAAACTGGATTTTGGGTGGTTGTCTCTGTCTTTTGTGCTTTTTGAGCTCAGTTACATCAGTATATCGCATAACGTGCAGAGGAGGAAGGATCTTATCTCCTTCTCCTCCATTTCCCTGCTTTTTAGTCGTCTTGGTGTCCATTGTGGGGTGGGTGGTTTCCTCCATTCTTGCCATCTTTGTAGCCCTGTTTTTCCCTTTAGTTTGTTGCATTGGGTTAGTGGTGGGGCTTGGGGTCTTGTAATTGTGTCCGCCTGAGAATGTTTTGTGCCAGGTTCAGGGTAGTGAGATCTCCCAAGAACAATGTCTTTGAATTCTCTCACCAGGAGACTGACCCCTTGTTTGGTCAGATGTTCTTTGTCATAGAGGTGTTGGGGCATTATAAAAGGGTGTTGTGCAAGGGGAATGGAAGGTTTTGACCTGATTTTGTCTTGTTGTAGCTGTTGCATTGTAGATCGAATTTCTTCAAGGATAGATTTGTGTTCAGATTTCAGTGTTTTCAGCTTTTCTCTCAGCTGGTCATTTGCATTTTTGTCACTTGACTGTCTTTGAAGCTGTTCTTTGAATTGTATAAAGTCTCTCTCGAGTTTAGATAAGCAATCTCTGAGCACAGTGGATGAGGGGACATCAGGCATGTCTCTGGACAAGGTATCTTTTGGTGTTTGTTCCTCATGATTTTTGACTGGAAATTTTAGATCCATATAGACCTTGGCCTGATCTTTAATGTGTGGGAAGACCTGTTTAAACTCTTCTAATCTTTCATCTGTGCCTTGTGCCATGATAGTGCCATTGTGATACATGTTCAGGGTGAGTACCGCACCATCATCCTCATCATCCCTGACCTTGATCTGCCGGCCCTTGCAGATACCTCCTTTTGTAATATTCTTGTAAAATTTACAGAAAGCTGTATGCCAGGCTTCAGGGTACTAAGTATGGAATATCAAATTAGTTATCTTTCTGCCATGTTCACTACTGGAAAAGTCAGCAAACAGAGTCTCTGGATTTTGCTTAAGTTGTTCCTTTTTTTATGGCTTTCTTTGTTTGTTTGCTCTTTCCTTCCTCTGAATAAACAATCTCCAAAACATCAGACCCCTTGCTGACTTTGGCTTGTGTAAAGGAGTCTGTGTCCGGGGTATTTTCATTGTTCTGTTCCATTTTAAGTACAGAAATGTGCTTAAAAATATATGTATAATTTCTTTATATTTGTTTGTTGTTGGTCTTCTAGTAGTAGTCCTACCTTGTGTCCCTGTTTGCTTGAATCCTCAGCCTTTGATGCTCTCTGATGCTGGATACTCGTCTACTGCATGGTCTTGGAGTTTTTTGCACTTTTGTCTTTATTCTTCTGTTTTCCGTTAAATTCCATTCAATTATTTCTTCTTGTTCATCTCTGTCTTGCATGTAGTTTCAGATTTCCTAGGTCTGTCTTTGCAATTTTTCTCATTGCAAGGTATAAAAAGATACATTTTCAGGAGTACATCTTTAGTGCTGCTTCTTCTCTCAGTGCCTCCGTCTCTCTTTTCTATCTATCTCTATCTCTTTTGCTCTCTCCCTCTCTTTAACATTCTCTCTTTCTCGCTCGCTCTCTCTCTCTCTTTCCTTCTTTCTCTCTCCCTTTCTCTTCCTCTCTTTCTCTATCTCTCTCTCTCTCTCTCTCTCTCTCTCTCTCGCTCTCTCCCTCTCTCTCTGTATGTCTCTCTCTCTCTCCCTCTTTCTCTTCCCCTCTCTCTCTCCCCCCTCTCTCTCGTGCACTCTTTCTTTCTTTCTCTTTCTTTCTTTCTTTCTTTCTTTCTTTCTTTCTTTCTTTCTTTCTTTCTTTCTTTCTTTCTTTCTTTCTTTCTTTCTTTCTTTCTTTCTTTCTTTCTTTCTTTCTTTCTTTCTTTCTTTCTTTCTTTCTTCTTCTTTCTCTTTCTCTTACCCCTCTTCTTTTCCCTCCTCTTTCTATTCCTCTTTTTCGATTCCTCTTTTTCTCTTCTCCCCCCCCCCCCCCATCTCTCTCTTCCTCTCTCTCTTTCTCTTCTCTCCCTCTCCCTCTCCCTCTCTCTCTTTGTTTGTTTGTTTCTTTCTCTCTCCTTCTCTCTCTCTTTCTTTCTTTCTTTCTTTCTCTTCTTTCTTTCTTTCTTTCTTTCTTTCTTTCTTTCTTTCTTTCTTTCTTTCTTTCTTTCTTTCTTTCTTTCTTTCTTTCTTTCTCTCTTTCTTTCTCTCCCTCTCTTTCTTTCTCTCCCTCTCTTTCTTTCTCTCCCTCTCTTTCTTTCTCTCCCTCTCTTTCTTTCTCTCCCTCTCTTTCTTTCTCTCCCTCTCTTTCTTTCTCTCTCTCCCTCTCTCTCTTTCTTTCTCTCTCTTTCTTTCTCTCCCTCTCTCTCTTTCTTTCTCTCCCCCTCTCTCTTTCTTTCTCTCCCCCTCTCTCTTTATTTATCTCTCTCTCTCTTTCTTTATCTCTCTCTCTCTCTTCCTTTATCTCTCTCTCTCTCTTTCTTTATCTCTCTCTCTCTCTCTCTCTTTCTTTATCTCTCTCTCTCTCTCTTTCTTTATCTCTCTCTCTCTCTCTCTTTCTTTATCTCTCTCTCTCTCTCTCTTGTTCATTGACAGATGCATTCTGGGATTTTCATATCAGTAGGGTTATGCAGCCTCCTACAGGAGTAAGACACTAGGCAGTTCCAGGGGGTATACCCTCTCTCTCCCTGCTATAGGATGCAAGTTTTAATCTGCCTAGTCAGGAGTACGGACGTAGTTCCTTGCTGGGATCTCTGGTCTTGGCAAAGTTTTTTCTAGATAGTTTTTTTTCTAGTTAGCTTTTTTCTCCAGATTTTTTTCTTGTGAGATCTGCAAGCAACTATGCTGGAGATGGGCAACGGGCTGCATATATAGATCCAGTGGTCATCCCAGCCGGCCAACAAGCGTGCGCAGGACTTAGCTCTGCGCTGGGTTGGCCGCGACATAGTTCCACTAGACGGGGACTGGCCCCGTGAGTTAAACGTCTCGCCAGGTTGCATACGACTGGGTCTAGGCCCAAGTCACAGCGTTCCTATTTGGCCGACAGCCCCCCACTTCGGTGAAGATGGGTTCTGTCAGGAGATGGCGCCTGCCTGTTCCTGGTATGGTGAGTACATTTTCCCCCCTCTTCCCCTGGTGGATTTTGTGGTGGATGCGAGCCCCTCCCTGGGATGATCGGACCCTCACAATCCTGGGTTCCCCTCTGTCCTGTCACACAACCACCCACCTACCCCCCCCCACACTACTGGGAATATTGAACTACTTCCAGGGGCTGGGTCCGAGCTTCAGGCCACAGGTGGGGGCGGGGGGGGGTTGCGCTGGCGATGGACGAACGATCGTGCGGGAGGGGGGTTTTTACCTGTCACTCCAGGGCTCACTTTCCAATCCATTCTGTTTAGGAGGCTGGGGGGTCCCCGCAAGGGTCCTCAGTAGCTCTGCAGGCCGCGTGGGGTCACCATTTTCTTGTAGCCCATGTGCTCTGCTTGAAGCGGCAGCCATCTTGGTACACCCGGCGCCATTTATTGGTGGTTTTCCAATAGGAATCACTGAATGGGAGTTCCTGGAGGTGTTTTTGTGGGTGGAGCCCCTCTCTTTACCCTGGTGCTAATCTTCAGATCTTTATTTCTGGATCGAGATCTCTGCTGAGTGCTGACATGTGATGGGCCTCCTGGTGCATCTTTGATATAGGGTGGTGAGTCTGGGGGGTCTCTCTCTCTCTCTCTGCTGGGGGTCTGCAGTGCGCTCTATCTGACCGCTTGGGGGCGCTGTAGTGCGTGGGACATTTTTTTAAAAAACAAACAAAAAGAAACAACTTTTTTGCTGACGGGTTCCACTGGTGCAACATGGACCCCGCAGAACATGTGTCCCCACCTGACCCCCTCAAGGAGGCAGCAGGGCCCTCTGGTTCTCAGCTGTCAATAGATGCACTTTTGGCGGTCCTGGAATCGTTTGTGTCCGGGGTGGTTGTGGCCTTAAAAGGGCGAGGTGCTAAAAAACGTCCTTCGTCTACCCCTGCCTCATCTGATGTCTCAGATTCTGAGTCTGACTCAGCCACTGCAGATGCGGGTCCCCTTGCCGGGTCTGCTACCTCGCGCCCTGTCTCCTCTGACAGTGAGGATGGCATTTCTACCTCCACTATCACGCAAGAAAAGGCGCTGGTGGATGCACTGGTTATATCTGTGCGTGAGACCCTAAAAATGGAGACTGAGGCACAGGTTACTTTTTGGCACTCACAAGCCATCCATAGCGGCAAAGGTTTTTCCCTTTCCCACGTATTTTGACAATATGCTCAAAAAAGAACTGCCCGCCCAAAATGTTCCCCTGGGGTGCCTAAACGGATTGCTAGACACTACCCTTTTGAGGAGTCCCTTATAAAGGAGTGCAAAAGGAATGGACAGAGGGCGCACCAGCCTAGCGCATTATCTTTAAAACTATTTATTGTAGACATACGTACACATTATACTCACAAGGCAATAGTAAAACATGGGCAAATATTGAAGGGGGAACACCCCAAAATGCATAAGAGGTTTTTTAGAGGTCCACATCCTTCCATGGCCTGCGGCAGCAGATGATACCCAGTGGATAGTGCTCATATTTGCCCATGTTTCACTATTGCCTTGTGAGTATAATGTGTACGTATATATATTTCATAAAATACAATAAAATTCAAAATTCATATGTGCAAAAATAAATAGATATAAACCGCATAAAAAAATTATTAAATCATCAAGTGCAATTGTGCTGTGCTAAGTGTGCAAAACGACCTGTTAGATATCACCATAAAACAAGTGCAACAATAATTGCTCATAAACAGTCCATTATAAAAGTCCTTTTTGAAATTATAAAGTGCTGGTGCTCATCCGTGTTGCTTGTGGGGTCTCCCCCTTTGTGGATGTACTTACCACAATCTGGCTTAAGCAGAGCAGGAAATAGTGATCATGATGGTCCTTGGATTCATTGATAATTGCTAGAGATCCAAAAAGACTCCTTTTCCTCTTTAAATGCTCCCAAGTGTCCTCATAAAAAGAAAAGACTTTGCATGGTGAAGCCCGTTTAAAAATACAATTTATTGGGGTTAACAGACAATGGGATACTCACAAACATAATGGTATAAAAGGCATGTAGTACACTCGGTTCGGTGGTTAGCTGCTCCCGCAGCGTGCGCTTCACCGACCGGATATCATGTGACAGGGCGCTCGGCCAATGGCTAGACGCGTTTCGCTGTTGAACACAGCGTCTTCTGTAGCCAACAGCGAAACGTGTCTAGCCATTGGCCGAGCGCCCTGTCACATGATATCCGGTCGGTGAAGCGCACGCTGCGGGAGCAGCTAACCACCGAACCGAGTGTACTACATGTCTTTTATACCATTATGTTTGTGAGTATCCCATTGTCTGTTAACCCCAATAAATTGTATTTTTAAACGGGCTTCACCATGGAAAGTCTTTTCTTTTTATGAGGACACTTGGGAGCATTTAAAGAGGAAAAGGAGTCTTTTTGGATCTCTAGCAATTATCAATGAATCCAAGGACCATCATGATCACTATTTCCTGCTCTGCTTAAGCCAGATTGTGGTAAGTACATCCACAAAGGGGGAGACCCCACAAGCAACACGGATGAGCACCAGCACTTTATAATTTGAAAAAGGACTTTTATAATGGACTGTTTATGAGCAATTATTGTTGCACTTGTTTTATGGTGATATCTAACAGGTTGTTTTGCACACTTAGCACAGCACAATTGCACTTGATGATTTAATAATTTTTTTATGCGGTTTATATCTATTTATTTTTGCACATATGAATTTTGAATTTTATTGTATTTTATGAAATATATGCACGTTAACACTTTATAGCAGCGCTGCAACACAGACAAACACATTCAAAAAGCACTTGCACTTTTTATTGCAGCAGGCAGCTTATTTATTTATTTCGTTTCATATACCCACCATAAGCGCGAGGCACATCAGTTTTACAATGTGTACGTATGTCTACAATAAATTGTTTTAAAGATAATGCGCTAGGCTGGTGCGCCCTCTGTCCATTCCTTTTGCAGAACCTGTTTGGGTTACCATGACCCGTTGAGAGTGGCAGCACAGCCGGAATAGCTTCAATTAGACCCAAATCACATTATTTTTGGGATACTAGCTGCAAGGCCACCCCTTAAGCGCAGGAGTCAATTGCTCCTTATAAAGGAGTGGACTGTGCCACCTACGGTGGACCTTCCGGTCTCAAGAATAAATAAAGCTACCATTATCTCAGTGGAGGATTCCCCGCCCTTTAAGGATCCGATGAATAGAAAGGCAGAGTCTGTGGCCCGCAATATGTTCTCCTTGGCGGGGTCTACACTAAGACCGGTGTTTACGGTTGCCCTTGTCTCTCAAACATTGACTGAATGGGCTAAGTTACTACGCCGTGATCTGTAGGGGAAATATCTTCCTCCTGCCTTTGCAGAGCTGTTGAACCAGCTGGTGCAGGGGCTGCAATTTGTTTGCGATGCCGCGCGGGGTACTGCTCCCATATTGGGTCGACTGTCAGTTTCGGCAGTGGTCCTCCGGCGGATACTTTGGCTAAAGTGCTGGTTTGTGGATCAGACTTCAAAGAAGGACTTGACTGATCTGCTTTTTCAAGGAGATCACCTGTTTGGGACTACCCTGGATGACATTATTAAAGGTCTCACAGGGGGTAAGAGTACCTCTCTCCAGCAGGCTAACAAGGGTAAGGACCCTCGTCGCAGACAGGGTCCCTCCTTTTCAGCACACAAGAAGTTTTTTCATCCCTCGGGGTCAGTCGATAAGGCAAAGACCTTCAAGACTCCCTCGGATGCTTCCAAGCAACCCTTGTCTGGCAAACAAAGTTCTAGTTTCTCCAGACCTGAGGACAAGGCCACTTCGGCCTAAAGGTGCACCCTCATCTGTATCTGGGGTGGGGGGATATCTTTTCCCTTCCAATGTGCCACTGTCCCTGGATCACTTACATTCTCTCTTTGGGGCAGTACAGGACCTGGTACAACAGGGAGTAATAGTTCCGGTTCCGTGTGCGGAACGTTTTCAGGGTTTTTATTCAAACCTGTTTACGGCCCCCAGGAAGGAAGGTGCGTCCGATCCAGGACCTGAAGGCACTTAATTGCTTAGTGCGAGTTCAAAAATTCAAGATGGAATCAGTTCACACGATGGTGGCTTCCATACATCAGGGGGATTTCCTGGATTCCATAGACATCAAGGATGCCTACCTTCACATCCCCATATGTGCAGGACACCAACGGTTTCTTCGTTTTGTCATGGGAGAGGATCACTATCAGTCTGTGGCGTTACCCTTTGGTCTCGCCTCTGCCCCTCGGGTCTTCACAAAGGTGTTGGCTCTGGTTCTGGAAGTCGTATATTGCGTGGTGTGAGTCTCCTGGATCTCCCCCTCGCTGTTTATCGGTGGCTCGGATCTTGGCTTTCCTTCAACAGGGAGTTAATCAAAAGTTGGCCTTGAGTACTATCAAGGGTCAGGTCTCGGCCTTGGCAATTTTCTTCCAAAGGCCATTAGCCGCCAATTCCCTGGTGCATAACTTCATCCAGGGGGTGCGACACTTAATACCTCCGGTGCGACCTCCGTTGCCTCCTTGGGACCTTCATTTGTTGCTGTCAGTTCTTCAGAAACCTCCTTTTGAAAGTATTTGGGATATTACCCTGCTTACCTTATCCCAGAAGGTGGGCTTCTTGGTGGCTATTACTTCTGTGCGCAGGGTGTCGGAACTGGTGGCGCTTTCCTGTCATTCTCCATATCTGGTGGTTCACAGGGATAAGGTGGTACTTTGTCCGGATCCATCCTTCCTTCCGAAGGTGGTTTCCAGTTTTCACTAAGATGAGGACATCGTGTTACCCTCTTTGTGTCCTAAGCCAAAACATC
>NC_138777.1:133157102-133159602 GCF_965119305.1 Pelophylax lessonae
GAAAACATTCTCCCCCGCAGAGAGAAATTACTCCATTGGGGACAGGGAACTGCTGGCTATTAAATTGGCACTGGAGGAATGGAGACATTTACTCGAGGGCGCCACACATCCTGTGTAAATCTTCACGGACCACAAGAACCTGGCTTATCTCCAGTCTGCTCAGAGATTAAATCCCCGTCAGGCCCGTTGGTCTCTGTTCTTCGCCCACTTTAATTTTGAGATCCATTTCTGTCCGGCTTGTAAGAACATTAGGGCAGATGCTCTGTCTCCCTCCTCTTATGTGGTGGGCGACGAGTTAACACCTCAATATATTATCCCTCCAGAACGCCTTATTACAGTCGCTCCCGTGGACCTGCGCCTTCTTCCTCCTGGCAAATCCTACGTACCTCCACGTCAGCGGTTGCGAATTCTCAAGTGGGGCCACGCCTCCCCTTATGCCGGTCATCCAGGGGTGCTAAAATCTCTCCAACTGATCTCCCAAAGGTACTGGTGGCCTTCTCTGGAGAAAGATGTCTCTGACTTCGTCCAGGCCTGTATGATTTGCGCCCGGGATAAATCGCCTCGCCAGAAACCAGCGGGCCTCCTCTTGCCTCTACCTGTTCCTGAAGTTCCCTGGTCTCACATCGCTATGGACTTTATTACAGATCTTCCCTCCTCCCATGGCAAGTCTGTTATTTGGGTCATGGTGGATCGCTTCTCCAAGATGGCTCACTTTGTACCCCTGCCCGGTCTACCCTCTGCACCCATGTTGGCCAAACAATTTTTCCAACACATCTTCCGTTTCCATGGCCTTCCCAAACATATTGTCTCGGATCGTGGGGTACAATTCGTCTCCAAATTCTGGAGGGCCCTATGTGCTCAGCTCGGGATCAAATTGGACTTTTCTTCTTCGTACCATCCTCAGTCTAACGGCCAAGTAGAACGGGTGAACCAAATTTTGGGTGACTATCTGTGTCACTTTGTATCCTCACGCCATGACGACTGGGCTGATCTACTTCCCTGGGCGGAGTTCTCCTACAACTACAAACAATCCTCTGCTTCTAACAAGTCTCCTTTCTTTGTCGTTTTTGGCCGTCATCCTCTTCCACCTCTGCCGCAGTTTCCCACTCCTTCTTCTGTACCTGCCGTTGACAGTCTTGTAAAGGACTTTTCCTCCATCTGGCGAGAAACCCACGCTGCTCTCCTCAAGGCTTCCGCCCATATGAAGGTTCAAGCTGACAAGAGACGCAGATCTCCTCCAGAATTTCGCCCGGGTGACAAGGTGTGGCTCTCCTCTAGGTACATCCGATTTAAGGTCCCAAGTTACAAGTTGGGCCCTGGTTTCTTGGGACCCTATAAAATCAAGAGTCGTATCAATCAAGTTTCTTATCAGCTCCATCTTCCTCCCTCCCTCCGAATCCATAACTCCTTCCATGTCTCCCTTCTTAAACCTGCTGTCTTTAACCGTTTTTCTCCCAAGCTTGTTTCTCCCACCCCTGTCGCCGGTACCGCCGATATATTCTCTGTCAAGGAGATCTTGGCGACCAAGATCTCCCGGTGGAAAAGATTTTTTTTGGTCGACTGGGAGGGCTGCGGTCCTGAGGAGAGGTCATGGGAGCCGGAGGAGAACATCCTGGACCGCAGCCTCATCCTCAAGTTTTTCGGTAACAAAAAGAGAGGGAGACCAAAGGGGGGGGGTACTGTTACGCTGAGCGCTCCGGGCCCCCTGCTGGCCTCGGAGCGCTCACAGCGTATGCCCCCAGGCAGCACTCCAGCGTCTCGGCGTGTGCGTCCCCGCTCTCTAGGGCGTGCGCGCGCCGGGGCTCTTAGATTCAAAGGGCCAGTGCACCGGTGATTGGTGCCTGGCCCAAAGTGGTTATTAAGGGTTAAGGTTTGTGAGAGGCAGTGCTGACTTAATTAGGCTTCACCTGTGCACTACCCATAAATACCTTCTCCTCCCACAGCTTCCTGCCGGATCTTTGTGCCTTGTGCCTCTGAGAAAGCGTTCTCTACTCTGTTAGTTTGCCTTGCCTGTTGCCGAACCCGTTGCTACCGACTACTCGCCTTTGAACCTTTGCCGCTTGCCCTGACCTCTGCTACGTCCGACTACGCTCTTGCCTACTCCCTGTGTACCACGCCATATCAGCTGCCAGAGAGGTCGAGTTGTTACTAGGGGACACGACCTGGTAGTTACCGCCGCAGCAAATCCATCCCGCCTTGCGGCGGGCTCTGGTGAAGACCAGTAACTGCTTAGAACCGGTCCTCTAGTACAACCCGCGACATCGCCTCTCTGGTCCAGAGGATCCACTACCAGTCCTGCCGGTTCGTGACAGTGGGATCATACAGTACAAAATCAAACAAACAACTCATATCATATTCAAGTCTGTTCTTAGGTTAACTTCTTCATAACTCAATTATATTCTATAGGTTCATCTCACCTACACTTCTCTATTTCTAGAAAACATATCAGCCCCAAACAAAAAAAAAGGGGGGGAGACACTAAGGGGGGGGGGGGGGAGGA
>NC_138777.1:134964602-135395990 GCF_965119305.1 Pelophylax lessonae
CTCTTAACCCCCCCCCCCCAGTGCTCCTTAGCCCCCCTGTGCTCTTTAGCCCACCCCAGTGCTCTTTAGCTCCCCACAGTGCTTCTTATCTCCCCCATGCTCTCTGGCTCCCCCAGTGCTCTCCACCCCCCTGTGCTCCCTGGCTCCCCCTCAGTGATTTCCAGTTCTCCCCTCCCCCCGTGCTCTCCATCCCCCTGGTTTTCCCTGTCCCCTCCAGTGCTCTCCACCCCCACCCCTTCCAACCCCCCTGCAATGCTTTTCAAACCCCTCTTAATTCTCTCCATTCCCCCCCCCCTGCACCCTTCAGCTCCTCCAGTGCTCTCTGCTTGCCCTGTGCTCTCCAGGCCCCCCTAGTGCTTTTCTATCTTCTATCATGTCCGCAGTCTCTGACCTTCTTTTGTATCATGTCCTCAGTCTCTGACCTTCTTTTGTATCATGTCCTCAGTCTCTGACCATCTCTTGGATCATGTCCTCAGTCTCTGACCATCTCTTGTATCACATCTGCAGTGTCTGACCATCTACTGTATCATGTCCGCAGTCTCTGACCATCTACTGTATCATGTCCGCAGTCTATGACCATCTCTTGTTTCATGTCTGTAGTCCCTGACCATCTCCTGTATCATATCTGCAGTCTCTTAACATCTCCTGTTTCATGTCTTTAGTCTCTGGCCATCTCCTGTATCATGTCCTCAGTCACTGACCATCTCTTGTATCATGTCCTCAGTCACTGACCATCTCTTGTATCATATCCTCAGTCTCTGACCATCTCTTGTATCATGTCCTCAGTCTCTGACCATCTCTTGTATCATGTCCGTAGTCTCTGACCATCTCTTGTATCATGTCCTCAGTCTCTGACCATCTCTTGGATCATGTCCTCAGTCTCTGACCATCTCTTGGATCATGTTCGCAGTCTCTGACCATCTCTTGTATCATGTCCTCAGTCTCTGACCATCTACTGCATCATGTCGGCAGTCTCTGATCATCTCTTGTATCATGTCAGCAGTCTCTGATCATCTCTTGTATCACGTCTGCAGTCTCTGACCATCTCTTGTATCGTGTCTGTAGTCTCTGACCATCTCTTGCATCATGTCTTCAGTCTCTGACCATCTCTTGTATCATGTCCTCAGTCTCTGAACATCTCTTGCATCATGTCCTCAGTTTCTGATCATCTCCTGTACCATGTCCTCAGTCTCTGACCATCTCCTGTATCATGTCCTCAGTCTCTGACCATCTCTTGTATCGTGTCTGTAGTCTCTGACCATCTCCTGTATCATGTCCTCAGCCTCTGACCATCTCTTGTATCATGTCCTCAGTGGGAGGACAAATTTGTGTTTAACATCAATAGACCTGAGTTAAAATATCATCGCAGGTTTATAGATGATATTTTTTTGTTTGGCAGGGACCAGAGTCCTCCTTGTTGTCCTTCATGTCCCATTTAAATAACAATCAAAATAATATCAAACTTGATTATGTATGGAGCGAAAGAGGTACATTTCCTAGATGTCCTCATTCAAAGGGAAGGTTTGAGGTTCACTACCAAAGTGTACTTCAAACCTACTGACAGGAACAGTTATTTATCCATTCAGAGTGGACATCACCCTGTTTGGTTAAAGAACATTCCTCGGGGACAACTGATGTGCATCAGGCGGAATTGTTCCCATGACCAGGACTTCCTCTCTCAGTCCCTTGTCATCAAGAAGAAATTTGTAGACAGGAGGTATGGGGAGGAGGCTCTTGATCATGAAATTCAGAGAGTTCTGGCCACTTCAAGAGCTGACCTGTTGAAGGATAAGATAATTGAGCCTACCGGTGTTGGAGTGATTAATAATAAAAAAGAGTTCAGCTTTCTACCAAACTACTCTCAGGACTACCGTAAAGTAGAAGAAATATTTAGGAGACATTGGCATATCCTGGGGATGGATAGGGCGTTAGGCCCAGTCCTACCGAATGAGCCATCCTTAATTTATAGGAGAGCCCCCACATTTTGGAAACAGGATCGTACACAAGATTTTAGATCCCCCTGACTCCTCCTTTTTTCCTGGGAGAAGAGGTTTTCACGCCTGTGGAAGATGCCGGGCTGGTTTTTTCACCCCTACTAATCCCAAAAGGAGGATGGATTTTCATGTGTCTGCTATAAATAAATTCTTCACTATTCAGAATTTAATCACGTGTGATACCACCCACGTTGTGTATGGGTTGGTTTGCCCTTGCAACAAAGTGTATATTGGTCGGACTAAAAGAACTATCAAGAAAAGGGTTGGAGAACATATATCCAATATATATTTTTTTTTTTTCACAAAAAAGTGCTTTATTAAGGTAATAAAGAATGAACAATAAAACATAGTAGTTCAGCAAAGACTGTAACATATCAAAATATATTGTCTCACACTTCTACAGCAAAAAGGATAAGAAAAAATAAAAATATAGTGTATTCCACAATTATGGGTTTTATGTTGCAGGTAAATTGCCAGAATAGCCTATCAAATTGCAGTCGGCAAATATGTATATCTGGTCAAAACTTAGAGAGAAGTGTGGATACATAACATTATTAAGTAATTATCATTAATTGTAAATGCAACAGTTGTAGATCTATGAGTGGTCACCTTAGGATAGGAGTCGAAAGGTGACAAATTAAAGGAAAAAGAAAGAGAAGTGAAGAGAAGAAAGTAAGGGGTGGGGAGAGAAGGAGAGAGGGGGGAGGGATGGCGTGGGGAAATGGGAGGTGGGAAAAAAGGTTGTTATCTCCAGAGTGGTGCTGCAGGTATCCTTGTGGTGTGTAGTGTCAGGGTTTTAGCTCTTTATGTGGTTGATTTCAGAGTCTCATATTCCTGAGAAACAGAAAAGAGTGTCCAGTTAGCCCAAAGTTTACGGAATGACTCATGGCGTTCCATTTTCAGAGCTATGGATTTTTCCATCTCGTAAATTTGGTCTATTTTCCCTATCCAGTCCCGAATTTGGGGGATTTCAATGGAGTTCCATTTCAATGGGATTAAACTCTTGGCCATATTTAATAGGTGTCGGGTGAGAGACTGCTTATAGGCTTTGTAAGTCATTTGGTTTATGTGCAGTAAGAAATTTGGGGCATCAAATGACAGACCAGTCCCAGTAATGTGTTCCGTCCAGTGTGCAACTGCTTTCCAGAACGGGATCAGTTTGGGGCAAGACCACCAGATGTGGAGAAATGTGCCCTGTGCTTTCCCACATCTCCAGCAAGAATCTGTGAGTCCAGGGTACCAATGTTTCAATTTGACCGGGGTTCTGTACCACCTTGTACGAATTTTATATGCGGTCTCCTGCGCTCTAGTACTAAGGGAGCATTTATGTGAAAAGATGCACGACTTCCTCCATTGAGCAGCCGAAAATTGTAGACCTAGGTCTTTCTCCCATATTGATTGATAGGGATCTGTTTGGGATTGGGGGGGCGTGCATAGCTATTTGTACGCCAACGAGGTCACTTTCCTAATCGGGGTCCCCGATAGGCAGCATTTCTCAAAGTCTGAGAGGTCCCTAGTAAATTGGGATTTATGCTTGTTATTTTGGAGGAAGTCGTGCATTTGCATGTGGTTCCAGGAATTCAGTGGTTTTTCAGTGGAGCATATATTTCTCAATTCCTGATATCTAAGAAGTTTACGGTTACGAAAGCAATGGAGTGCAAGTAGTGGTCTATTCTTGTCTTTATTAGCCGATGTGAGGAAGGTTTTATTGGCCATTCCTGGTGGGAAGGCAGGATTGTTATAGAGAGACGTAAGCGAACTCGGAGAGGAGGAGAGTTCAGACCGAGCTAAAGTTTTATGGAGTATATTCAGAGTCGTGCCAATCAAGGGGTGGGATCTGATCTCTGTGGGGATCACAGAGTAATCAGACCAAGGTAGGAAATGTGTATCGCATTTAGACCAGTTCCTTTCTATATCTACCCAAGCTTTAGATGAGCCATGGCAGTGCCAGTCTATCATCCTAGTTAGATGTGTAGCGTAGTAGTAATTCAGGAAGTTGGGAATGCCCATGCCTCCGTGTTCTCTGGTGCACTGTAGGTATTGGAAACTTATTCTGGGATGTTTATTAGCCCAAATGAACATTCTCTGGAGCGAGGTGAGGCGTCTGAAAAACGAGTTTGGTATGTGGATCGGGAGAGCGTGAAACAAGTACAGAAGTCTCGGTAAGATAGCCATCTTTACTATAGCGGCTCTCCCGAACCAAGAAAATTTCCCCTTATCCCATTTCTTAAGATCTCTGGCTAGAGTGTTTAATAGGGGAGAGAAATTGGTTTCGAACAGTGAATCAAGTCTCGGTGTGAGTCTAATACCTAGGTATTTTAATGAGGTATTTTCCCATCTATACGGGCAGTTAGCCTTAGTTAGGGCAATCATATGCTTCGGGAGGGTCAAATTTAAGGCTTCCGACTTGGAGTTGTTGATTTTGAAATTTGATAAAAACTTATAGTGGTTAAATTGTTTATTAAGGTTGGGGATCGAAATGTGCGGTTGTGCGATGTATAGAAGCAGGTCATCAGCATAAGCTGACACCTTGTGTTCCTTACCTTGCATGTGTATCCCTTGAATGGAGGGATCTAGGTTGATGGATCTAATCAATGGCTCTAGGGTCAGGATAAAGAGGAGGGGTGAAAGTGGGCATCCCTGTCTCGTACCATTGCACAGGTCTAGCGGATCAGAGAAGACCCCGTTGACCTTCACCTTAGCCTGAGGTTTAGAGTATAACGCATGGATCCATGACATGATATTTGGTCCAAGACCAATGTGTTCGCAGGCTGAGAACAAAAAGTCCCATGACACTCGGTCAAAGGCCTTCTCTGCGTCCGTGGATAGCAGGAGGCCCTTAAACCCGGTTGATCTGGCTCCATGGATCAAATTCAAGGATCTAATCACATTATCCCTGGCCTCTCTACCGGGCATGAAGCCAACTTGGTCTGGGCCGATGATTTTTTCAAGGTGAGGTCTAATCCGGTCCGCCAGGATTTTGGCTAGGATCTTTAAATCAGTATTCAGGAGTGAGATTGGTCGGTAATTTGAGCATGTCGTAACGTCTTTGTCGGGTTTTGGAATGACTGCTATGTGTGCCATTAGGAACTCATTGGAAGGTTTTTGGCCTTCCTTGATGACATTAAGAGCTTTAGTTAGGTGTGTGGACAGTGTGTCGATAAAGGTTTTAAAATATTGTGCTGTGAAGCCGTCTGGGCCTGGACTCTTGCCTGGTTTCAGTGTTTTAATTGTGGTTTCAACCTCTTCTCTAGTTATATCAGATTCTAGGATGGCAAGGCTTTCCTCATCCAAGACCGGGAGTCCGCTTTGGGACAGATAATCAATTATAGCTTGTTTCCTATGTACAGTGATACCTGTCGGGGGATTTTGTGGTGGTAAATTGTAGAGTCGGGCGTAAAAGTCCTTAACCACTTAAGCCCCGGAGGATTTGGCTGCTAAACGACCAGAGGGTATTTTGCGATTCGGCACTGCGTGACTTTAACGGACAATTGCGCGGTCGTGCGACGCTGTACCTAAACGAATTTGGCGTCCTTTTTTTCCCACAAACAGAGCTTTCTTTTGGCGGTATTTGATCACCTGTGCGATTTTTTGATCACGCGCTATAAACAAAAAAAAATAAATTTTGCAAAAATAGCAATATTTTTCCCTTTTTTTTATATGAAATTCCCCCCAAAAAAAATGTAAAAATCAAAATTTTTTAATATTTTCGGCCAATTTGTTTTATGCTACCTATGTTTGGTAAAAAAAATCGCAAAAAGCGTATTTTGATTGGTTTGCGCAAAAGTTATTGCGTTTACTAACAAAGGGAAAGATTTTTGTCATTTTTGTTGTTTTTTTTTTTAACGCGTAATGGCGGCGATCTGCGATTTTTTTTGCGGTACTGCGACATTGCGGCGGACAGATCGGACCCTTGACTGACATTTTTGACACTTTTGGGGTTACCAGTGACATTTCTACAGTAATCAGTGCTATATATATGCACTGTTACTGTAAAAATACACTGGTAGTGAAGGGGTTAACTTTATTTGAGAGGGAGGGGCTGTGTGTGTCCCTAGGGGCGTGATTCTAACTGTGATTGGCTGTGGCTTCAACTGTATGCAGAGTGATCAATGGATCTACATAGTAGATCCATGTGATCATCTCTCATACAGAGAGGAGAATGACAGGCAGCTTGTTTACACAAGCTGCCTGACTTTCTCCCTCTCCCCCGCCGATCGCAGAGTGGCCGGCGGCGATCGGGTCCGCCGGTCACACGCGCGGGGGGGTCCGTGACCACGCGGGAGCGCGCCTCCGGCGGCGCGCGCTCGCTCCCTAAACCCTCACAGGCGAGCGACGTAGACCTACGTCACTTTGCCTGTGAGGGGCTGACCGCCGCCGTAGATAGTCGTGCGGCGGTCGGCAAGTGGTTAAAGACATTAGCTATACCCCTAGGATAGTGTACCGGTTGGCCTTTGTGATTTTTGATGTTGAGTATGCAATTATCTGTTTGTGCTTCTTTAAGCGCTCTAGCAAGAAGTTTACCTGATTTATCCCCATGTTCATAATATATGGACTTTTTGAAAAAAAGAATTCTTTTTGTGTTTGTTTCAAGGAGAGATCTTAGTTCATTTCTGAGTTTGGCCAACTCCTCCTCAACTCAATTGGCTAGTGTCTGCTTGTGTTTCATTTCCAAATCATTTATTTTAGAAATCAGGTCATTCCTCACCAGTTCTCTCTCCCTTTTTCTTTGTGCACCGGCTCGGATCAAATCTCCCCTTACCACTGGTTTATGAGCCTCCCACACCGTTAGGGGTGAGGTATCGGCTGAACAATTGTCAGAGAAATAGTTGGTAAGGGTGGATTGTATATGGTTCTGAGTGGACTGATCAAGAAGGAGAGAAGCATTAAGCCTCCAAGATCTGTCGCATTTATGCGTCGGTGACACTTTGAAGTGGAGAGAGACCGGAGCATGATCGGTAATGGTGATTAATCCTATTTCCGCCCCCCTCACATCGGCTAGGTCCCTCTGGGATATAAACAAATTATCTATCCTGGTGTAACGTTTGTGGGTAGACGAATAGAAGGAGTAGTCTCTGGTTGTAGGGTGTAATGCTCTCCAAGCATCTATTAGTGTTAATGACTGCAGTGAGTGTTTAATTCTTTTAAGTGCCGAGAATGCGAGGCATGATTTACCCGAGGAGGTATCCTGAAGCGGGTTTAGGGGTATGTTAAAGTCTCCTCCCAGGATAATGCAGCCTTTCGCAAAGCTCTTGAGTTCGGCAATCATCTGATTGCAAAAGGTAACCTGGGCCTTATTGGGGAAGTAGGTGTTTGCCAATGTAATCGGTTTGTTGTTTAAGGTGCCGGAAATGAAAAGGTATCTACCATTCGGGTCAGGTAGTTGTTTTTCAAAAACGAAAGGCGCATCTTTATGGATCAATATTGCCACACCTTTGGTTTTTGCCAGGTCATTGTTAGCATAAAAAACTTTCGGGAAAAATGTATTTGCAAGATCAGGGTGGGATTGTCCCTTAAAGTGGGTTTCTTGCAAAAAGACTATTTGAGGCTTACATTTTTTTAGTTCGTATAGTATTTTCTTTCTCTTCTCAGGAATATTTAAACCGTTAACGTTATGTGAAATTAAAAAGGGGTGCTTACCCAATTTCGAGTACACCATCTTGATCGTGAGTGGAGCACCTGTAGTTGTTGTTCGATTGTACCTGTAGGCTTTTCACTAGAGATTTGAGACAAATGTGTTAGTAACCTATAGGCATGGGGGGTAGTGGTAAGGCAGAGGGATTGAGGGAAAAGGGAGGGGGGGAGATGTAGTATTAGTGAACAAGAGAGTAAAGAAAAGAATAGACACAAATTAGTGCGTGGACAAACTGACTTAAGGCAGTCAGGTTGTACCCGCCAATAAGTAGGATATAGCGTAATGCTTAAAATTTAACAATTATAATTCAACAATCCTATTTGGGGAAGTGGAAGGTCGAGCCGGAGGATGACCTCTATACTAATATGTAATAAGGTCTATCACTGTAATGAGCTCGAGGCGATCCCGGTCTCCAAAAGGAGCAATAATAGGCATAAATAGGCATAAATGCAGTGGTGACACCAACAGGTGGATCAGAACAGAGAAACAAGAAATAGAAAACAATATGGAAAAAAAAAAAAAAAAACAGAAAACATTGTAACTCCGTTATCAAGGTTCAAAGTTGCTGAGTGAGCTCTAGAATCCTATTCTCCATAATATTTTCAGGTATGGGTCTAGTGCAGTGATGGCAAACCTTGGCACCCCAGATGTTTTGGAACTACATTTCCCATGATGCTCATGCACTCTGCAGTGTAGTGGAGCATCCTGGGAAATGTAGTTCCAAAACACCTGGGGTGCCAAGGTTCGCCATCACTGGTCTAGTGGAAGTAACAAGCAACTTGCTTATTAGGATATCGGAGAATGTTCCACAAAAGGTACCGTGTCAGGGGAATTAGGATGACCCGTGTGTTTTGCACTCAGAAAGCACTCTGACTTAGTTCAGTTCAGATCAAACCTAATGGGTCATGAATTGTAGGACTGTCAGGTAAGGTTTCAAACAATACAGTTACCTTTGGGTGAGGGTCGTGAAAGTCCACATCTCTGTAGTACAATAACAAATCTCTAAACTCCCCCAACCTGTATCAAGTCCGGGTTGCGGCTTACATGTTGTTAGGGTACATTAATATAGACCAGAAAGTTAACACCTATACAGGACTAAGAAAACATGTTTGGATGTTTTAGTTTGGAGAACAGCAACACTTATGTGATGGCGCCATCTAGCGTTCAAGATTGAAATAGCCTATATGTAAGGAAGATCACAGATTTATCACAGGCTATGTTATGATAGCATACATGGGAAGAGTAAAAAAGAAAAAAAAAAATTTTAGAAAAAAAGGCTTAAGGTAGAGGAGGTATACTGCTTGTGGAGTCGCAGTTTTTGAGGATATCTTCAAAGCTATGTAAGTGGGGATAGTCATCCAGTCAAGGGCTGAAGATGTCATAGAGTAGAGAGGAATCAGGTAACGCAGACACATTTCCAAGGACTCTTAATGTTGATCCCTGGATCTAGGGGTCCTGGGGGTTTTGGGCGATGATCCAAAAAAGGGGTTCAATTCCCTTTTCCTTTGCTGCTTTCCCTTTTGGTGGTGTGGGGAACGGGAGGTGGATGCCTCCGGTTCGTCCATTGATGGTCCTGGTGGATGGGGGAACAGGAATTCCGCATACCAATCAGGTACCTCCACTTCTCCCAGTTGTAGACTGGCACAAAAGTCTGGTAGGTCTGCAGGTACTCAAAGCAAGTGCTGTTTTCCCCCGTGTGAGACTTGTAGCGCAAATGGGAACTTCCATCGGTATGGGATATTTTGTGATCTTAGAACCTCTAGCAACGGTTTCAGGTCACGCCTGTTTTTCAGCGTTATGGGCGATAGGTCTTGGTACAGTTGAATCGTATGTTCGTTAAAGAACATGCGTTCATTTTGCCTGGCCTTAGAGAGGATTTCCTCCTTCAGGGGGTGGCTGGAGAGACAGCAAATAATGTCCCTAGGTGGAGCGTCATCCGGAGGTTTGGGACGTAAGGCCCTGTGGGCTCTTTCAAACTCAATGGGTGATTCTGCAGGGCGCTCAAGTAGGCCATTGAACACCGATCGTAATGCAGATTTGGTTTGCTCTCTATCCACCGATTCAGGGATCCCCCTGACTCTTATATTATTTCTCCAACCTCTGTTATCTAAGTCCTCCAACTGTCTATTCATTATGATTAAATGGGTGGAATGGGACATAGTGACATCTTCTAATCTTTTAATGGCTTTGTCTCTGTGCCTCCCGGCCCTTTCTGTAGCAGCCATTTGGTCTGATAGTCTATTAATGTCTGCCTTGAGGTCAATGATTGCGGCGTTGAATGAGCTTTTAATGTCTGCCGCAATGGCCGTCATAATCTTGAATGTAAGAGGGGGGTCAGAGTGGTCTGTGTCTCCTACCGTATCCTGGGTATCTGCTTGCGAGTCTGTTTCATAATCTCCCTCATCGTCACGTTGTGCAGCCCGCGCCATCTTGGAAGCAGTGCTGCCTCTAGTGGAGCGAGATAGGTTGAAGAAATCCGGTATGTTTTTGCCACTGGTACCTGGTCTGGATTTTGGGGTTTTAGTGCTGTGTCCTCCTTTTAAGATTCTGCCCATATTTTGCCTTTAGACTGCCTGTTTGGGTTGAGGAGACCGGGACGTCTGAGGGGCTCTCATTCTAGGCTGTCATCCCTCCTGCAAGCCAAGCCACCTCCCCTGAGAACTTTACTGATCCATAGGGGGCCGCGGCCGGGTGCCGCTTTAGGTGAATCCGCGGCTTCTGGGCCCTGCTAGGCCGCAATTACTGCTTTGCTCCCGCTGCTCCTTTTTGCTTTATTTTTGGTCAGGCAGGGCCCCTGGGGCTTGGGGGAGCTCGGAGGGTGATGATGCCGCACAGGAGGCAGAGGAATCGGCCATATTTAGCCGCTTCGCGGACGATCGCGGCTGGATGCCGCTCAAATCGAGGCCGCGGCTTCAGGTTCCGTGTAGGCCGCAACCGCCGATCTGCTCCGGTAGGGCCTATTTCAGAAATTTTTGGCCAGGGAGGGTCTTCAGGGCATAGGGTTGCCCGATGGGTGGTGATGTCTCCCCTAAAGCAGTTAAAAACTGCGGATGGAGAGGGATGAAATCTCGGAACCGGCGGAGCTCCTGGCTATCACGTCCGCCTCCTATCCAATATACTGAAAGGCAAAAGGGAACATAGTGTGTCTGCTCATTTTAGGCAGTTTCACCAGAGGGATCCTAGGGGCCTCCAATTTTGGGGTATTGAGCGAGTAACTCCATCTTGGAGAGGTGCCAATTGGGTCAGAGAATTATCCAAACAGGAGACCAAGTGGATATTTCTGACCCAATCTTTGGATACTCTGGGGTTAAATATAGAACTGGACCTGAATTGCTTCATTAGCGATGCCTAAGTGGAAATGTGTGCAAATTAAAATTAAAAATTAAAATTTCCAACATCCTGTATAGGCAATATTTTTTAATATATATATATATATATATATATATATATATATATATATATATATATATACCCACCTTTTTGTACTTATTTTGTTCAATTATAGTTAACATTATATTATATTACCAGGTATATGTGCTGGGTACACACATACACCTATAGATGTCAAATATTTTAAATATTTTCAGATATGGGTCTTTGTAAGTGTATTTTAAATTTAATTTTAATTACATTTTATTGTGAACACAGCTTCTAGGACTTATAATCATGGTACTTTCTGTGGATTGGTGATTATAAATACAGACATCTCTTGATGAAACCAAGGGGTGTTGTAATACCTATAAAAACACATAGGGGGCCAGTTGGTTTGATTTGCCACCATTTAATGTGTGCTCGTGAGCTGTGATCCAGCACTAAGGGGGTTAATAGCACAGGTGGACAAGTGTCATTTGGCCGTAGAGGTTGTGGATATTGATTTACAAAGCTCTAAATTGTCACAACATTTGGTACCACTTGATGGAAGTGTAGACAATATGTCTAATTGTTGCCTTAATTGTTTCCGATATATTTTGGGTTAATTGTACGGATGGATATATCCATCTGTGCAGGCAGCAATAATAAGAGATGTGATGGAGGTATAGGGTACGAAGATGACAAAAGGTCTGGTGAGCGGGGTTGATTCCATGGTCCGGTGTAGGATTGCTGCAAAAAAAGAGGGAGAGACAAGGAAGGAAAGGACAACAAGTAAGGGCGGGTGAGAACTGTATCTGCTGAGTGCGGCAGATACTCAGCAAAGAATGCTGCATGTTCTGACGGTGGAGGTTTCTTGAAAGTAGTGAACCACAGCTGAGGAGGCTTGCTCTGGGATGATGTTCCAGGAGCGAAAAAGTGCGAGGCCACTTTCTAGTGTGTTGACAGTATAGGAGGAACCGTAATCGGTAATCACGAGTTTGGAGGGTTGCCTCCATTTATATTCAATTTTGTGGTTACGGAGGGCCTTCGTGATAGTGTTTAATTTTTTGTCTCAGGTCCAGAGTAAACTTGGATAAGTCTGAAAACATTTGGAAGTTGCCATAAAGGTGTGGGAGCTGCCCCAGCGATCTGGCTTTTGCAAGAATTTGTTCTTTTGTGTGGACAAAGTGTATTTTCATGATCACATCTCTTGGCACACTAGCCAGCAGGAATGCAGGTTTGGGGACCCTGTGAATTCGGTCGATAGTAAGTTCTATGGCAAGTGCATCAGGGAGGAGAGTCGAGAAGAGGTTTAAGGCATAGTTTTTGAGTTCTGTGGGTTGGATTGTTTCAGACAACCCGCATAGCTTTAGATTATTACACCGTGAGCGATCTTCCAAGTTAGCTAGCTTGGATTTAATCCATTCACGTTCCTTAAGATTCTCCTCATGAGCATCAACCAGCTCATTTACAGTCAGTGTCATGTCACCGATAGGGACGATCAAACTTTTCAAAAGTTCGGTTCGACCAGAACACCCGAACTTCCCAAAAGTTCGGCCCGGATTTCAGAACCCCATTGAAATCAATGGGACCCGAACTTCGGTAATCAAAAAAAAACACCATTTTGAAGCCCTAAAACTCAATAAATGCCCCTAAAAAGTGCCTAGGGTTCTGGGTCATGCCCCAGGGACTATTAATCACACAAAAAAAAGTTCTTAAAAATTGTCATTTTTTAGAGCCAATTATTGAAAAAATTATTGAAAAAAAAAAAAAAAAGAGATTTCTTTGGATTTAGTGTCTGGGGGGGGGGGGGGTCTAAAAAGTGTACCTGTGAAGATTCAGCTCTGTAGCATGTCCAGAACCAGAAAAAAAAGATTGTTTGTATTAGAACACTTATAGAACAGGGATATGGCTCTGCTATTTTAACACCTTGCCGGTTTTGTAGCAAGCGTTTTTTTGGGAATTTTTTGGAGGTTATTGGAGGCAGGCATAACATCAGAACTTCTGTGTAGGGGTATATATACACACACACTTGTATGTATATATACACCTACACATATATAGGTGTGAAAGTAGCAGAACACTATACTTGCGCTAATGAAATAATTAACACCAAAATGTCTCCGCTCCTATCACACCTATATATGTGTATGTGTAAAATACATATAAGTGTGCGTGTATATATACCCCTATACAGAAGTTCAGATGTTTTGCCTGCCTCCAAAGACCCCCAAAAAATGCCCAAAAAAAACGCCTGCAATAACACACCTGGGCGTTTTTTTTTGGCGCAGGTGTTTTTTTGGGCATTTTTTGTGGGTCTTTGGATGCAGGCAAAACATCTGAACTTCCGTATAAGGGTATATATATACACACACACTTATATGTATTTTACACATACACATATATAGGTGTGATAGGAGCGGAGACATTTTGGTGTTAATTATTTCATTAGCGCAAGTATAGTGTTCTGCTATTTTCACACCTATGTGTGTAGGTGTATATATACATACATGTGTGTGTATATATACCCCTATACAGAAGTTCAGATGTCATGCCTGCCTCCAAAGACCCCAAAAAAATGTCCAAAAAAAACGCCTGCGCCAAAAAAAAAAACGCCCAGGTGGGTTATTGCAGGCTTTTTTTTGGGCATTTTTTGGGGGTCTTTGGAGGCAGGTATGACATCCGAACTTCTGTATAGGGGTATATATACACACACATGTATGTATGTATACACCTACACACATATAGGTGTGAAAATAGCAGAACACTATGCTTGCGCTAATGAAATAATTAACACCAATATGTCTCTGCTCCTATCACACCTATATATGTGTATGTGTATATATACATATAAGTGTGTGTGTATATATACCCCTATACAGAAGTTCAGATGTTTTGCCTGCTTCCAAAGACCCCCAAAAAATGCACCAAAAAAACCCCTGCAATAACACACCTGGGCGTTTTTTTTTGGCGCAGGCGTTTTTTTTTGGGCATTTTTTGTGGGTCTTTGGAGGCAGGCAAAACATCTGAACTTCTGTATAGGGGTATATATACACACACACACTAATATATATATATATATATATATATATATATATATATATATATATATATATATATATATATATATAGGTGTGATAGGAGCGGAGACATATGCCTGTTAATTATTTCATTAGCGCAAGCATAGTGCTCTGCTACTTTCACACCTATATATGTGTGGGTGTATATATACATACATGTGTGTGTATATATACCCCTATACAGAAGTTCAGATGTCATGCCTGACTCCAAACATGTCCTCCAAAAAAGCCCTATGAACGCCTGCAGCAAAAAGCAGGCTGACGGATGAGAAGCCATATCGCTGCTCTGTAAGTGACAAAAGAGAAACAATCTTTTCTTTATAGCGGTCACCCTGACATGGAAGGGTTTTGTCACCCTGCCATAGCAGTCAGAGTCAGTTAACCCTACACTACACTACGGTCCCCTCACACTTAACACTTTCCCTACAGAAACTAGATTATTAAAGCTAACTAAAGTGGAAAATAGCACCCTAACTACACTAGATATCCCTTTCCCCACACTAAAAATTACTAAATGACACTTTGTAGCAGAAGTAACAGAACTGCTTCCACTCTCTTCCATGTCCCTGTATTACAATGCTAGGAATTTGGCGGGGGCTATCTTATATACTGGGGGGGGCGTATTCACTAACGATTGGCCTATGGACCCCCTAGTCACTCCAATCACATTCCTAGCATTCTTCTGCCCCCTCAATTGGTTTTTACTGATGGTTCTGGTCCAATCACTGGCTTTTAAAGTCCATTTCCTGTCCCATTGCATTTTCATCGGTTCTGGTTGCCGAATTCCGAACTTTTTCAGCAAAAAGTTTGGAATTCGGCTGAACCTCGAACAGCCAATGTTTGGGTTGAACCGATGGTCGACCCGAACCGTTCGATCATCCCTAGTCACCGATTGCGTTTTCCACTTGGTGCACTCTGCTACTGAGAATATTAACTTCTGTAGTGAGATTGCGTGCAATCGATGTTAGTTCAGATTGCAAAGAAGTATGTAGGGCGAGTAGCATTTTTTTTTTAGCAGGGTGTCCATGACCGGTTGCTCAGATGTTTGGATGCTGGCAATAGGTGAAGGAGCTGGTAAAAAGACCTGTGTGTGCAGAGTGTCAGCAGCTGCTGAAGTGACAGGCAGGGTACAGTCTAGTCTAATCTTTGCTTAGATTTGGCTGGGCTGTTATAGGGGCTCTCCGCTGTGGAGGGTAGGGGGGGTCTGATCAGTCACAGGGGTCCCATCTGCTGCCAGAGGGTTGTCAGGGAGGTCAGAGTAAGGCTGGGAGGCAGAGAAGGCATTAGGCCGCCGATCGGCGCCATCTTTGGAGCTCACGGTAGTGCTGGGCTGAAAAAAGTTCATTCATTTTTTGGGCCCCCCAGTCCTTGCGTTTTGGGGACATCTTTCCAGGTAGGGGGTCGATTACCTGTTGTGGATGTTTAATTTTCGGCCTTGGATCGTTGCTTAGAAGCCGCTGATGCCGCTGGATTGTCCCGCTGTGTGGAGGAGCTCAGGCAGAGACTTCCATACACACTTGCAAAAATATACTGTTCAATTAGGTCACCAGGTATAGGTTTTAAAAGAAGACTAAATAAGCTGCTGCTTACGTCCAACATTGAAATACATCATCCGAAGTATGGAGGGACGTACAGAAATATCAAGTTATGATCAAAAAGTGTTGCAGGAATTTAAATTAATGGACACCTGGAGGGTTAAACATCCAAGTGGTAGGGATTATACTGTACATATTACTCACCTGTCCATGCATCCTATTCAAGATTAGATTATATCCTACTGGAACATTAGTGTTTAGATTGCTTAATAAAAGCATCAATTAAAGGATAAGTTAATCTTTTGTAAAAAATAAATAAATACATAAATAAATTCACATCTTTTTGCAGGTTAAAAAAGTATGTATGTTTTTATTTATTTTTTATTGGGAGCCTGTAACGGATTGCACTCGCGATCAGCAGATCGAAGGTGCAACCTCAGGCTCCTGCATACTGTCCGTGTAGCTGTTTACCCTTACCTTGTTCACCTTATTCACAGAACTCTTGTAAATGAATGATGCAATTGGGTGGGCGGAGCTCCTCATGGCCACTTTTTTGTGTTTTTTTAATTGTGACAGCAAGTGCGAGGAGAAGATCCCAGGCTCGCTGTCACAATTATTTACTGATTGCCTTTATATTTGATAGTCATTTCTTTTGCATGTGTGCACTATTCTCTGTAAATATGCAAGCCACCCACACTGCCAGGTGTCAGCTACCAACCCACAACAGGGTGCCAGCAAGTCACCCACACTGCCAGGCATCAGCCACTAAGCCACAACAGGGTGCCATCAAGCAACCCACACTGCCAGGCATCAGCCACCAACCCACACTGCCAGGCGTCAGCTGCCAACCAACATCAGGGTGCCAGCAAGCAAGCCACCCACACTGCCAGGCATCAGCCACCAACCCACAAGAGGGTGCTAGCAAGCCACCCACACTGCCAGGTGTCATCCATCAACCCACAAGAGGGTGCCATCAAGCAACCCACACTGCCAGGCGTCAGCCACCAACCCACAATAGGGTGCCAGCAAGCCATCCACACTGCTAGGTGTCAGCCGCCAACCCACAACAGGGTGCCAGAAACTTCAGCAAGCCATTTTTTTAATCTATTTTGTATCTTTCAAATTGAAATGGAGATGGATGAGGAGAGAAAAAGTAAGAGTGGTCTGGGACTATTTCTCGTCTCAACCTTCTCCAGGAAAAGCTTCAGTGTGCAACACATGTGCAAACATCATAAGCATGGGATCAGTAACTGCAAAAAACAAAAATACGTCAAATTTTTGGGCCCATATAAGAGTTCATCATATTGAACTATATCATGCAGCACAGAAAAAACTAAATGAATATCAATGTGATTTTGAAATACCTCCTACACTATCCCAGGCAACAATAACAGATATGTTTCTGAAAAAAAAAAACAGGTGTCGCTGTCTAGATTCAGATGGAAGATCCCAACTGTTGGACAGAGTAATCACAGAGATGATTGTCACTGATAACCAGCCATTTAAAATGGTGTCTGACTCAGGATTTAAGCGGTTGATGTCAATACTTGAGCCAAGCTACACACTGAAGAGTGAGAAGTATTATTGAACCGAAATGCTGGCAAAGATTCACCAAAAGGTCATTGACAAAGTAAAGGCTATGCTGCAACCAGAGAATGCTGGCAACTCACTCTCATTCACGACTAGAGATGGCCTTGCTGTTCGCCCGGCGGTCAGTTTTCGGCAAATTTTGCTTGTTCGCTACCCGCCAAATTTGCGAACATATGGCGTCGTTCGCGGCGGCCATATTAGTTTACATTGGGGAGAACTTTGACCCATGACACAGCCGTCTGGTGGAACGGGACAGCCAATTGAAACATTCCAGCACATGGACAGTCCCCCTACCCTATAAATAGACCTGACCTGGTGGCCATTTCACATTCCCCTTTTTGCCAGTGTAGGGAGAGGTCTGCTCTGCTCATCAGGGAGAGTTTGCTAGACACATATAGCGCTGTGAAGATCCACATAAGTCCTTTTCAGGGCTGGTATTTTGGTATAGGCCTTCTACAGTCTCTTTTCAGGTTAGGGACAGGTATCCAGTCAGTGCTTTAGGGGCAGTTAGAGATCGGCTGCAGTGAGACAAATCGCTATGTTAATGACCACAAAAGTCATTTAAAGTGCTCCAATGTCGTTATAGGGTCTATTACAGTCTCTTTAGTATAGGGAGAGGTATCCAGTGGTTGCTGTAGGGGCAGTTAGAGATCGTCAGCAGTGACACAATTTGGCCTCTCTTGCTGTGTTAACTGTGCTACACACAGTGACAACAGTTACTGGCCAATTATTTGTAGAACTGGTGTGATAAACCTGTGGCCCCCCAATACCACATATTGAAGTGGGGTGTTATCTACCTTTTTCCACATATACTGTGATTCTCTAGAGACTTTTGTCACAGGGTAATTAAAAAAACATGACAGGCAGAGGAAGAGGCAGAGACGTACGCAGGGGTGGTAGGGGTAGGGCAGGAGCAGTAGGCCGGAGCCTAACTGTGAAGTTTCATAAGGCGCGTGCAATTACGGCAAAGGACGCACCAGACTTGGTTGAGTGGGTCACTCAGCCTTCCTCTTCTGCACCCTCCTCATCCTCTCTATCTGCACCCTCTTCACGCTCTGCTGTGTGCACCCCCAAAGACACCACCACCACATACCCTCCGCTTGAGTAACTGGAATTATTTTCCGATCCATCACAAGACGTTTGCGATGCGCAGCCATTGTTGGCATCGGATCAGGAAGAGGAGGTACTAACAGCCACCACTCAGCAGTCTGACGACAGTACCCAGATCCGACCAAGGAGGTTGGTCCCCGCCGTTGCTGCCTACTCCGAGATCTCGAATGTTAGTGGTGGGGAAGGTGACGTGGATGATGATGAGTCTATGGACGTCATGTGGGTGGCCACAAGAGAGGAAGAGGAAGGGAGTTCAGAGGGAGAGACGGACCGGCAGATAGGGAGGAGAGGCAGGCAGAAATTGCATTGCACAAGAGGCACAAAGCAGACTGCAAATGTATCAGGAGCGAGCCATCAACCATGCACAGTCACAACTGGCGCTCCCCAGGATGCCGGCACATGGATCCGCAGTGTGGGCTTTTTTTTAATGTGTCCGTTGCTGACAACAGTGTTGCCATCTGCAGCCTTTGCAGTCAACGCATAAGTCGCGGTAAGCCCAACACTCACCTAGGGACAAACGCCTTAGGTACCTGAACTCCCATCACCAAGCCAAGTGGGAGCAACACTGTCAGAACCCACAAAGCCACTCTCCAGTCTCTCACCATCCAGCCCCTTCTCCTTCTCCTCTCTCCTCACATTTGCCCTCCACTCCACCTTCCATGATGCCGTCGTCGCGTTGTTCTGGAAAAAGGCAGGCTTCTGTGGTCCAAATGTTGGAGCAGAAAAAAATGATGACGCCGGATAACCCTCTTGCCCAACGTTTGACTGCTGGCTTGTCGGAACTGATAGCCCGCCAACTACTGCCATATCAACTGGTGGACTCGGAGGCCTTTCGTAAATTTGTGGCCATTGGAACACCACAATGAAAGGTCCCAGGCAGGAAATATTTCTCGCAGAAGGGCATTCCAGAGCTGTATGGCCATGTTCAGCTGCAACTGCAAGTGAATATATCTCTGGCACACAGTGTTGGTACCAAGATACATCTGACCACAGACACATGATCTAGCAAACACGGGCAGGGAAGGTATATCACTTTTACTGCCCACTGGGTGAACCTTCTGACGGCCGTTAAGCATGTAACCCGTGGCACCGTGTAGATTTAGTTGTACTGCCACGGATTGCAAGCAGTTATGCCTCTTCTTCTCCTCCTCCTCCATCCTCCCTCTCCTCCTCGGTTGACTCCTCCTCTTCCGCTGCTACCGTCTCTTCTCCTGCGCCGCCCAAGATCCCGAGAACCTATTCCACATGCCAGGTGAGACGTTGCCATGCTGTGCTGCGTCTGTTGTGCCTGGAAGCCAAGTGCCACACTGGTCCTGCACTCCTTTCAGCTTTGCGTTTACAGGCAGATCAGTGGCTGACACCACTGAATTTGACAGTTGGTAACATGGTGTGCGACAACGGTGCCAATCTGCTGAGTGTGCTGAAACAGAGCAAAATAACACATTTGCCATGCATGGCACACGTCCTGAACTTGGTGGTGCAGTGATTCATTGGCAAATACCCTGGGGTCCAGGACGTCTTGCGGCAGGCCAGGAAAATTTCTGCCCATTTCCGAAGATCTTACACAGCCATGGCTCGACTTGCTGACATTCAGCAGCGACACAACCTGCCCCTCAGGCGTCTTATTTGTGACTGCCCGACGCAATGGAACTCAACGTTGCATATGCTCGATAGGCTGCTCCAGCAGAAATGTGCAGTTAATGACTACCTGTTCGAACTCGGCGGCAGGACAGGTTCTGGGGAGCTTGGGTTTTTTTCACCTCGCCAGTGGCTGCTCATGCGGGATGCATGCAGACTTCTGCGGCCATTCGATGAGATCACCAAACTGGTAAGTCACGGCCAGGGCGCCATAAGTGACATCATACCTTACGCCTTCTTTCTGGAGCGTGCATTGAGTCGTGTCATTGATCAAGCCGTCAAGGAGCAGGAGCAGGAAGATGAGGAAGTCGCAATGTTGGATGAATTCCCAGGGGGTGCTACTCCATCTGAGACAAATCAACAGCAGGAGTCTGAAGAGGAGTCAGAGGAGGAGGGTGCTGGGGGGGATGAGGAGGAGCAAGAAGAGCATGCTTTAAACCTTTCTGGGATTCCTGGTGTTATCCGTGGATGGGGGGAGGAGAACGAGGACGACATTATCCTGGATGATGAGATGGAAGCAGGCCACTACACCGCTTCCAGTTTAGTGGGAATGGGGGCCTACATGCTGCAGTGTTTTAAGGGGGACCCCCATATAAAACGCATAAAGGCCAAGGACCAGTACTGGGTGGCAACGTACTTAGACCCCCCGTACAAACAAAATATGGCGGAAATATTACCACAATCACAGAGGGCGGTCAGAATGCAGCACTTCCAGGCCTTGCTGCGGGAAATGCTGCATTCTGCTTTTCTGTGTGCTGGCAGAGGAATTTCCAGTCACAGAGAGACAGTTGCGAGTAGCAATCCAACAGCTCCTGCATGAAGAGGGCGGTTGAAAGATGTATTGGTCACTTCAGATATGAGATCCTTCTTTCAGCCGAACCATCAACAGCTGTACTCGGGATCCAGCATGAGGGAACGCCTAGACCGACAGGTGTCCGACTACATTGCGTTAACGGCTGATGTGGACGCACTGAGGAGTGATGAACCCCTGGACTACAGGGTGGGCAGGCTTGATCTCTGGCCAGAGCTTGCACAATTTGCAATGGAAAAGTTGGGTTGCCCCCCGTCCAGTGTCCTGTACCAAAGGACGTTCAGCACAGCAGGGGGGATCGTGACCGATAAGCGCACTCGCCTAGCTCATGACAGTGTAGACTACCTCACATTTATAAAAATGAATGAGGCATGGATCTCTGAGGAATTCAACACATGTGACCAGTAGACCAGGTTTCATCGAAATTCCTCATGCCAGGTCACAAATATCCGCCAGATCGCCATCCACCCACAACATTTCCTGGTCCTTGGCTTCGCTACATACATCGGCATAAAAGGCATTTCATGGCCATTGAATGGCAAATTTTTGGGGCCTTTCAGGGCCGACAATTATTTTTTCTGTGAATGCCTAATGTACCTCCAGCCACCAAATACTACGTTCTTTGCTGTCACCTTAACCCATGTGAGCTAATTTTTGGAGCCTATACAGGCCGCCACTTACTTCTGTATACTGTGAACGCCTACTGTACCTCTAGCCATCAAACAAAGTTCTTTGCTGTCAGTTCAACCCATGTGAGCTAATTTCTGGAGCCTATACAGGTCGCCACTTACTTGTGTATACTGTGAACGCCTACTGTACCTCTAGCCATCATATACTACGTTCTTTGCTGTCAGTTCAGCCAATGTGAGCTAATTTTTGCAGCCTATACAGGCCAACACTTACTGTTCTGTGTAATGTGAATGCCTACTGTACCTCTAGCCATCATATACTACGTTCTTTGCTGTCAGTTCAACCCATGTGAGCTAGTTTTTGCAGCCTATACAGGCTGACACTTACTGTTCTGTTTACTGTGAATGCCTACCATACCTCTAGCCATCATATACTACGTTCTTTGCTGTCAGTTTAACCCATGTGAGCTAATTTTTGCCGCCTATACAGGCCGCCACTTACTTCTGTATACTGTGAACGCCTACTGTACCTCTAGCCATCAAAAATGAAGTTCTTTGCTGTCAGTTCAAACCATGTGAGCTAATTTTTGCAGCCTATACAGGCTGCCACTTACTTCTGTATACTGTGAACGCCTACTGTACCTCTAGCCATCAAAAACGAAGTTCTTTGCTGTCAGTTCAAACCATGTGAGCTAATTTTTGGAGCCTATACAGGCCGACACTTACTTATGTATCCTGTGAACACCTACTGTACCTCTAGCCATCAAAAACAAAGTTTTTTGCTGTCAGTTAAAACCATGTGGGCTAATTTTTTGGGCCTTTTATGGCCGACACTTACTTCTGTATCATGTGAATGCCTAATGTACCTTCAGCCACAGAATACTACGTTCTTAGCTGTCAAGTAAACGCATGTGGGCTAATTTTTGGGGCCTGGAATGGCCGACACTTACTTCTTTATCCTGTGAATGCCTAATTTTTCAGACTGTAAATGAAAAACAATGGGTCTGTAAAGGTTCCACCAAATTGTGGAATGGACGCGGACCCATTTTACAGATGTGTGAATGGACCCTATATGTATTAGACAATGTATTTACTGGCTGCTGTCAGTTCTGGCTGATTTATGAAAAAAATATATATATTTTTTGCTGTAAAAAAAAAAAATTTAGGGCAACTTTTTCAATTGCAATACTTCTGTTATGACATTGTCCATGTGCTGGGACTATTTGTGCACAGCTAATACGTCTTTTGTGGCTGCAAATATGACCTAAAGGTTTCTAAAGTTCGCCTCCCATTAAAGTCAATGGGCCCGCTGCGAACTCGCGGTTCGCAGACTTTTGAGAAAATTTGCGGCTGGCGTTCGCGAACTGCCCCGGCCGATGTTCATCCATCCCTATTCACGACTGACTGCTGGTCAGAAAAAACAGAGTCCAAGTTACTAATGATTCTTACATGCCACTTCATTGACAGCTGATGGACGAAAATGTAATTGGTGTTAAATACAAAATTGATGCAAGGATCCCACACTGGGGAGTACAGTAGAGAAATGTTTCTAGGCATTTTTGAAGACTTGGGAATCAACGAAGACCGAGTGATGATTGTGCTACTTCGAGACAGTGGAGCAAACATGCGGAAAGGAATGAGGCTTGCTGATATGTCAGACTTCAGTGTCATGGCACATAACACCATCCAACTTTAAAATGATGGTCTGTCAAGCCAAAGAGCTTTGATTTATATATGTTTTGAGAAGCATGAAGAGATTAAAAATGTTGTGCTTCCAAGTCTTTTGAATCCTCGATACAAGAACCATGCTTTCTCTTCTGATGATGTATTGGCAAAGGCAAAACAGTGGCTGACAGGACAAGATACGTATTCAACAGGAGGTGCAGGAAGTTTCTGCCGAAAAGACAAGTCCAGAACACTATTTTTATAAAGAGCAGCATGCTGCAAAAACAGAAAAATGTCCAAAAATATGTCAACGAACAGAAGAGAATCTTCTTCATCGTGGTCAAATTGATCAGGACATTTTCAGTGTTTTATTGGGGCCTCATGTGGAGGATTCAATTTCTTCTGATCTTGCAATTATGAGCCTGGATCTCTATTTGAAGGACCCTGTGACAGGAGTCACTTTGGGCATGGGGGTTGTGGACCCCAAATTTCTTTAAGAGGCTGGGAGACACCATGTCCAGCCTTGTGTGGTTTTCTTATGTTTAAGTCACCCTGCATCTTTTATGGATGCAGGGTGACCGGGAGGGTGGTGTACACTGAGAATATGGTTTGGACTATTTCAAATGGGACAATATATGCATTACCCATATCTCTCAGGAAATATGGAGATTTACCTTATTCCTGTACACTGTAAGGCACAGGAAATGCAACTCCTAATTTGGGCGTCCAGGAAATGGGAGAGACACGTGTCTGCTAATCCATGTGTATTAGCTGCAGAGAGAGGGGGGATTGTTTCCAGCAGCCCCTCCTAAAGAATTTGCTTTTGTCTAAAATAGGACAGTATGTTAATTGGGTCTGAGACTATTGATAAGCATGTTAATGAGCTCACCTGGCTGTCTACTAAGGGAGGTAATTACACAGTCATTGTTCATGTGGTATTCTCAAAGTATATATAAATGCTGTGTTTCTTTCAATAAAGGAGAAGAGATTTACTCTTGATCGAACCTCACTACAGAGCCTTGTCTCGTACTTGGGGGGGAATTAATGATGGGCTTCATGTATGGCGGATTGGAGTGGTCGATAGCTATCCTGGTGTTCGGGAGCAGATTATCCTAGACGACTGTAACCCCTGTTATACTTGGGGTGTCGTTACAATTGGTGGCATCGGCGGGATCATTCCCACAGCCAGAAGGACAGCTACAGGAGACACCATTCCGTGGATTTACAAGTTGGGGGCAACGCATGTCTCAGTACAGCAACCCTTAAAGCAACAGGATGGAACCAGCAGTGGAGTACAGATATTCTCTGAAAGAATATGACCATATGGTGTGGTTACGGCTGAGCTTCTTCGGACCCAATCCACTGGAGAGATCCAAGCGGTTCGTGAGGAACTTAGTGTTCATGTCTCTGCTAGACAGGGCAGAGAGAGAGGGCCAGCTAGCACGTTGGGAGGAACTCCAGCGGCAGGTACAGTTAAGGGAAGAGGAGAACCCAGTCTCCATTCCCCAGCAGCAGCCTGGTTTATTGGGAATTGGGAGCCCAGTCTCCATTCTCCAGCCGCAGGCTGAGTTACAGGGGGCAGAGACAGTCGGTCCTGTCGCCCAGCAGCAGATTGATTTGTTGGGAATTGGGAGCCCAGTCTCCATCCCACAGCAGCAGAGTGTCCTGCAGGAAACAGAGAGCCTAGTCTCCTTTCCCCAGCAACAGGACACTGTATTGGGAGCAGAGACAGTCGGTCTCCCTCCCCAGGGGCTGGAAGTATATTTGGGAGAGGAGCTTGTTACCCCCTCTCCCCATGGACAGTTTGATTTGTTGGGAATTGGGAGCCCAATCTCCATCCCACAGCAGCCGAGTGAAGTGCAGGGAATTGGGAGCCCAGTCTCCATCCCACAGCGGCAGAATATTTCATTGGGAATTGGGAGCCCAGTCTCCATCCCACAGCAACAGGGCTGTTTAGCCAAAGAGGAGACAGTCTGTCTTCCCCCACAGCAGCATGGTGGGTTATCTAAAGGGGAGACAGTCGGTCTCTCCCTACCGCAGTATGGTGGTGTATCTAAAGGGGAGACAGTCGGTCTCCCCCTCCAACAACCCGTCTCCAACCAGGCTACTTCTGTGGTAGCGCTGGCCCCAGGGCAGAGTACCGCTGGTCTCTGCCCACTCAGCAACCCACCAAGGCAGTCTCCCACACAGCCGTGGTGAGGCACCTGGACCTGGACAAGATTCTCCGCTATTCAGGTGTAGTAACCATTTATTGTGGGTGGGCTGTACTGCTGTTTCTGTTTTGTGGGTGGGCTGCTGGACTAACACAGGCACTGACCGGCAGAAGGTCAGATACCCGGTTAGTCTGTTTGGAAAAGGGGAGAAATGTGACGAGACCAACCTCACCACTGGGCATTGGAGGAGCCTGGTTGCTCGCCTCCTGCAATATGACCATGGACCTAGAGGCTTTTACCCCTTTAAGACTGTATTTGGGCATATATGGCCTGTATTTCTATGCTTCTGGCCCTTTAAGGAAAAGACCCGCAGTTTTGTATTGGCACTTCGGACCATCGAAGTGCCGAAGTAGTCGAAGTGAACGCCATGCGACTAACGAACACGTGGCAGCGGCCATTTTAATTCAAACGAACGCGGCCCCATTGACAATGGTTAGTTGTACGAACTGGGCCGTTCGTACATTTGGACCGTTCGAATGTACTTCGACATTCGAAGTCCATTCATCTCTATGGGGAAATAGACCGACCGCATAGCCCAAATCCATGGAACTGTTTTGGGCATGAAAATGTGCCTGCGGTTGGTCAGAAAAGGACTTCCGTCTAACTTTTTAACCCCTGGAGGGATTTCTATGATTTTTGGTTATGTTTGCATTTGAAGTATGCTGATTCTGAAAATGTAAGTTTTATTTGAATGTGGTGCATATTTTAGAAGTTATGAAAATGTTGCTTTTTGCCTGAGGTGGCTTTCCATTCACTTATTGTCAGGTGTGCTAATGACCTCACCTGTTGTCTGCTAAGGGATGTATTGACACTCAGAGTAATGTGTATTGAGGGCTCGTTAGGGAACCATTGTTCTGTGTCTGACTATTGTGTACATTGATTGCCCCCTGGGGGCTTCTGTCTCCTTGCACATGGCAGTCCTTCTGGTCAAGCTATCTGACCAATCACTGCTGACTCATTTTCAATTCCTCATTTGCATGGCTAAGGAGGACCAGAAGGGGAACTGAAGGTACTTTACAATTGACCAATAGGAAAGCGGTTGTTGGGGGCAGGATGTTCCAAACTCTGTATAAAAGTGTGCTGTGTTTTTCCAATAAATGTTGTTGTTCCTGTTTTACCCTCAACTCGGAGCTTTGTCTCGTTATTGGGGGGATTTATTGTATGTGTATTTGACAGAAGTAGTCATCCTCTTCAGTGGTGGAAAGAAAATGAGGCACAGTACAAAAGACTTGCTTCCCATGCTAGAAGATACCTCTCTCTCTGCTCCTCTGTCCTCCTCTCCTCCTGAGCATGTTTATGAAGTGGCAGCATTATATGAACAAAACCGAAGACCTTTAACAGGTGACCATGGACATGCTGAAATGTTCTGCTTTCTGCAGTATAATATTGTTCTACTTAACAGGGAGTATTGAAAAGAGTAGTGTCCACTCCAATCCACTGTCTAGCTGTTGCCTATCTTTTTTTCTAGCGGTTTTGCACTGACTGCTGTAGTTGCAGTGAGTGCCCTACTGCAGAGGTAGTCAACTGACTCCAGTCCAATCCACTGTGTAGCTGTTGTCTAGCTTTTTTTCCTAGCAGTTTTGCACTGACTGGTGTAGTTGCAGTGAGTGCCCTACTGCAGAGGTAGTCCACTGACTCCATTCCAATGTGTAGCTGTTGCCTAGCTTTTTTTCTAGCAGTTTTGCACTGACTGCTGCAGTTGCAGTGGGTGCCCTACTGCAAAGGTAGTCCACACTGACTCCAGTCCAATCCACTGTCTAGCTGTTGCCTAGTTTTTTTTCTATCGGTTTTGCACTGACTACACTGCAGTAGTGATTTAAAATGATTGCAGTGAGTGAGTGCAGTACTGCAGCAGTTTATTATGCATTAATGCACAATCACATGATGTGAAACTGATGTCCCTGCAAGTGCACTTTTCCTATCAGTTTTCATGCAGTTAAGGTGTGAAGAACGAGGCCTTAATGTTAAAATTGTTAATAAATAAAGATTAACATGTTTATTAACAGATTTGTGTTGAAATTTGTGCTTATTTTGCAAACGTTTAAATGTGCAAAAATATCAGCCAACATTGGCCGATACCGATATGCGATCGGCAAAATATCGGTATAGGCAATGAAAAACCAATATCAGTTGATCACTATGGGGGATTATCGAGAATAGATTTGGGTCTGGGCAATGATGCAATGCTTTCCTTAATACCCTCCTCAAAGTATGAGGCGAGATCCATATCAGATCACTCACCTTTATGTATCCAAGTTTGCACGACCGAGTTTTCTAAGAGATTGCACTGGAAAACCAATCCTTTTCGGTTATCTTTGTTTGCTGATCATGACCCTATTTCCAACACATTGACCACCTTTATTAACACGAATCAGCACTTTACCCCCCCTGGGATCTTTTGGGACATGTTAAAAGCTTTTAATTAAGACAATCTCATTTATTAAGACCAAAACCAGATTCTGGGAACAAAGAGTGATGCAGGAGGTCCAGAGGGCAGAATCAGCATACATAGCATCCTCCACAGAAACTAATGAAAGATCCTGGGTGGAGGCTCAACGCATAGTTAAACATGCAATATTATCGAAAGCTGAAACAAGCAGTTTTTCCTCCAACAAAAATTCTTTGAGGAGGGTAAAAACACAGGCCATATGATTGTGATGATGGCAAGGTCCAATAGAGGGTCTTTGTAAATTGCTGTGATTAACAACCCATCAGGGGTAGTTGTTACCTCACATTCTGAAATTTCAGTGTTCAGAACCTTTCACGCAGACGTGTACTCCTCAAAGGTGTCACCATCGACGTAGGAAATCCAGGCCTTCTCAGCTCTCCAACGAGGATAGGGAGTTATTGAATGCGCCTCTTACTAATGATGAACTCATAGAAGCTTTGGCTCTTTCCCCTCTGGGCAAGTTTGGGGGATGGAATGCTGACGGAAATCTATAAGAGATGTTCCAAAATATTGGTACCCCGTTTGAAGGGGGTCTTTACGTACGCATTTGAGCAGGGAACTCTCCCCTCTTCAATGAATGGAGCCATAATCATTTTGTTATTAAAACCAGGCAAAGATGCTCGATCTACCTACTCTTATAGGCCTATCTCTTTGTTTACAACTGAGGTCAAATTACTGGCCAGAGTTTTGGCTACACATTTGGCAAAAATTATTCATAAGATTATTCATAGGGATCAGTCCGGCTTCCATCTCTCCAGATCCACCGCGCTTAACATTAGGCATTTATTCTTGAACCCTCAGATACCTGTCAATAATCATGGAAATAGGGCCATTCTCTCATTGGATACAGCTAAAGCCTTTGACAGTGTGAAGTGACCCTATTTGTGGGAGGTGCGGGGGTGCTTTGGACTGGGGGAAGAAGTAGTTCTGGACAGATAGCAGACCATTATCTGGATAGCTGGACACACAGACTGTCATTGGCAGACTTGTCCTATTGTCCGTGTTGAGATGGAATTTGTATTGTGTTACACACCCTACACACACAGCACTGCCCTCTTAACATATCACCCCCACTGCACTGCCCCCTTCACATCCCCCCACAGTATTGCTCCCCTTTACATGATACACACACACACACAGCACTGACCCCTGCTCCCCATCCCTCACAAGTTCAAAGCCATGTTCTTTCATCCCTTCACTCTCCTACCTTACACAGAACGAGGAGCAGGAGGTTAGACAATCCTGAACTGAAGACACAGCAGCACCGGATGGGGCACGGGAGCTTCCGGGTTAACTTTTCATATTAGCAAGCTGGTGATTGGTTGCTAGGACCGCCTCCTAGCAGCCAATCACCCCCTGATTATTGTGAAAAATTAATTCAGGCAGTTGCCTCTCTCCATGCAGTGCTGGTCCCACCCCCAGGCCAGAATTGTCCCGCCTCCCGATCTGCTTTGCTAATGACAGTGGCGGAGGCTGGGGACAAAAGCGTCAGCTAAATGGCGCGGTTGCTGCGTTCTAGATAGAGCAGTAGCTTGGCCGGACATGGACCGCAGCCCACCATTTAGTGATGCCCAATCTAGGTAATCCCTTCAGAGATATCTGGTGTCTGACATATATGCTATTTTGCATGCTGGCATCTCACCTAGGGATGGTCTGGCCTGTAGAGCTTTAGAATCGGTTCTAGGCCATGTTTTAGACGAGGAGGCATTGGAATGTGTAAACACAGTGACACATAAAAGCTCCCTCAATGTTAGCATTAAAGAAAATGCATAAAAAATTTGCACAAGATGGTACAAAGTGCCCAAGCTTCTCCACAAAATGTCATTGTCGATTTCTAATTACTGCTGGCACTGCCATTCAGAGGAGGGCTCTTTCCTCCATTTGTAGAAGCCATCCTCTCTTTAACTTCAGCTTTTTCACGGATGGCATCCAGTTACCATCCAAAATCTGCTGAAATTTTATTGAATCCATTTTTCCTTCTACTCGTGAGATGTTCCCTGTGCCACTGGCTGCAATACAACCCCAAAGCATGATTGATCCACCCCCATGCTTAACAGTTGGACAGAGGTTCTTTTCATTAAATTCTGTGCCCCTTCTTCTCCAAACGTACCTTTGCTCATTCCGGCCAAAAAGTTCAATTTTAACCTCATCTGTCCACAGAACTTGTTTCCAAAATGTATCAGGCTTGTCTATATGTTCATTTGCAAAGTTCAAACGCTGATTTTTGTGGTGAGGACGTAGAAGAGGTTTTCTTCTGATGACTCTTCCATGAAGACCATATTTGTACAAGTATCTCTTTATAGTGGAATAGTGTACCACAACAGTGTCTGCCAGATCTTTCTGGAGGGATCGTGCAGTCAAACGTGGGTTTTGAATTGTTTTTCTCACAATCCTGCGAGCTGTTATGTCTGATATTTTCTTGGTCTTCCAGATCTTGCTTTAACTTCCACTGTTCCTGATGACTGCCATTTCTTAATTACATTCCGAACAGAGGATACTGACATCTGAAAACACTTTGCTATCTTCTTATAGCCTTCTCCAGCTTTGTGAGCGTCAACTATTTTCATTTTCAGTTTTCTAGGCAACTGCTTAGAAGATCCCATGGTGCTGATTGTTGGGGCAAGGTCAGATGAGTCTGGGCATTTAAAACCTTTGAGATTGACATCACCTGGTCTTCCCAGACGATGATTGAGAACAATCAATGACACTGGCAGGTCTCAGCCTTGCAAAGGGGGTAGTGCATGCTATAAATTCTGCAGGGTGCCCAAACTTTTGCAGACGCCATTGTTTTGTTTTCTGTAATTTTGAAAGTGTCAATGATGGAAATAAAATCTAACTTTTGTTGACATATTATAAGAATGTCTAATCTGTAATATGATGCCTTTTGGAGATTTTTGTGTTTGTGTGTGTTTTAGGCATGTTTCTGTGCCATGTTATGCATAGTTCTTTTTTTCAAAAGCATGTTTCCTCTGACTTAATGTTGTGGTTAAGAGGTTGCTTTGGTTTGTACTTTGACACATTTACACCCATTTGTATGGGTTATGCAAACATGTTGCTATGGCTGCTTTGGAACGCAAAGAAACAAGGCACTATGGTCTTCTACGTGACATCACAGTTACTTGTGTCTTTTTATGGGTAGAGAGGATTAGAGGTAGGTTGGAATGAGGGGTTGGGTTGGGAAGGAGAAACAGAAGAGCGGTTCTGGTGGGAGGGTTAGGAAATCATTCCACCCAACTCCACCATGACTAGGGTGATGAGGAATTATATTTATATTTTGGAATTCCAGAGGGTAGTGATATGCTGCTGCCAAGAGATGTTCTAGGTCCATAATAGAGTCCATTTCCATAAAGTTTTTTGTATGAAACAATTATTTTAGTTGTATGAGCCACAAACTGAGCTGTTAAATTATTTGAAGTGGAGGTGAACAAATATGCTGCATGTAAAAGTTTTGTAGGTAGAAAGCCCCTTCATGTATTGTATTACATGTTCCATAACCTAAACAAATAATTGGTCATCACTCTTGTTATTCACCAGGTCGGCAGCTCACCATATTCAACAGCCAGGCAGCCATCAAAGTTGGTGGAAAGGACCAAGGGCGGCCGTTCCAGGGTCAGATCTCAGGCTTGTATTACAATGGTCTAAAGGTGCTCTCCCTAGCTGCAGAGAGTGACCCCAATATCAGGACGGAAGGCAATCTTATGCTTGTTGGTGAAGTTCCATCAGTCATGACCACTGAGACAACAGCCACTACACTTTTGGCTGACATGTCTACCACCATCATGGAAACAACTACAACCATGGCCACCACCACCACTAGGAAAGGGAGATCCCCAACCATGAGAGACAGCATCACACAAGTAAGTATACCATTGCTGTTTTCATGTATGTTAACAATATCAGTATTCATTAAGAAACACTAGCCTTACCATAGCCGTTTTACCGTTACAATTTTGCTATCATGTTTCACTATTTTTACAGCTTTGAAAGTTTGTAAAATACCGCCAAACCATATGTTTCCTAAAAGCACAGGTCCTTCTGATTCTGTGCACCCTGAAATAGTCGTACATGTGTTTATCAAAACACTATTTTCTATAAAAATACACTCAAATTATTATTAGTGCACACAAACTCATCATAACATACAGTTTAAAAAAAGTGCGTTGTTAATAAAAAACAAGTATTTGTACATTTTAAATTGTGCCCTATTTTGCAAAACAATGAAGATTGAAGGTATGCAAAACTGTAATCAAACTACTCATGTTATAAAAATTGGCTTCACGCCAAGGAAGTGATCATAAACATGTAATTCATGTTTACCAATCCCTTCAGGTGTTCATTCAAGAAACTGATGAGGGCACTATACATGAAAGACATGTTTACCAATCCTCCTGCTCCCCGTTCAGAACAGATCAGATCCTCCCTGCTGTGTGACCTCAATACAATCCCCTGCACAACCCACCGTCTTTGCTGCTACAGGCAGGGGGAAGAGCAGCAAGGATCAGAGGGCACACAGGGGAAGGCAGGTCGTGGAGAGGATAAGATTGTGGGCACAGAGCAGGAAGAATCCAATAAAAGGCAGGGCACAAAATTCAGGGCGGGCACTAACATTTTTTATGAGTTGCAGCTATTCATTAATCACCCTAGGAGACCCTTCTGCTATAAGTTCATGGTTCCTGAAGCAGCCATAAGCTTAAAGCCAAAGGAATTCAGCTGCTGGGTTACTGGGCCAGCAAGCAGTTCTATTCTTGTAACCCTTATTGACTTATTAACAAGAGAAAATGTGATGATTAAAAAAAAAAATGGTGACATTAACCCTTTCATTGGCAGCGAGCCAGTGAAAGGGGTAATGTCATCAATTTTTTTAATCATCACATTTTCTCTTGTTAATAAGTCAATTTAACTTAAAGTGAACTTTTTAAGAATAATGTTTGGAGCTGTTATTGCTGATTTGGTGTTTAAAATTGTTTGTAATCTGCATTATGAAGAAATCTTAAATATATTACTGATGAAAATAAGTGAGGTGAAAAAATGACATGTGAGAAAAATTGATTTATATATTTTAACTATTAATTAAATTAATAGGTGAAAAATACCATCAAAATCAACTAAAATGCATTGTGATTAAACATGTTTTAAACAGTCCATAAAGTGCAAAAAAGTGGTGAAGTGAAAAATAACTTTCAATGCTGAATAGATAAGGTGATTGTGCTATCCTCCACCTGAAGAAATGGCCGCTCACCTCCCGCTCTGACCCCTGTGTTATCAGCAGGTCAGAGCTAGCAGTTCCCCTCAGGGGATAAATGCAATCCAATCTCGGTAAACCAGGGGATGTCAGGACCCAATAAATCCTCCTGCTCACCCAAGGTCCTTGATGTAAATGTATGAGGAATAATGGGAAAATCTATTATATATATATATATATATATATATATATATATTATCAAATATATAGATTCAGTGGTTGCAGGAGGAAAATACAGCCGATTGCGATCGGTTCTAGTAAATGCAACCCCCTCCTCTGCTCTCTTTCTGCTGCCTGAGTCCTCCCTGTCCTTTCCCTCACCCTGCAGCGCTGATGGCTCCCTCCTTTCACCTCTTCTGCTGACTGCTGTGGTATGTGTCAGGATCTAGAGTGGGGGAAGGGGCCAGTAAATATATCATTTACCGGCCCCTTCATCTTCTGAATGAACAGTGTGAGTGATCTGAAATGTGATCTGTTTATTAACTGAAGCATAGTAAACTGTGTTGTTTACTATGGTTCAGTTTGTGAATGAACAGGATGCTTCTCAGCAAAGAGCACTTTCCATTCATTCACTGTCCAGTGCAGCTGAGGATGCAGAAAAAAGAATTAGAGAACCTGTTTTCTCAATTATTTTCTCTGTCTTAAAAGTGAGAAATCAGGAGTCTGTTTAGACCCCAGATATTTCATCAAATAGCCCTAATGGGCTCCAAAAACGAATACATTTTTTTTAAATAATAATAAAAATTATAAAAATAAAAAACTGGCAACATCCACTGCCCTACCGACACTGTCCTCTGCCCTACTGACACCATCCACTGCTCTAGTGACTGACGCAATCCACTGCCTTACTGATGGCAACCTCTGCCCTACTGACACCAACCTTTCCCTTACTGACACTGTCCATTGCTCTGCTGACATCGTCCACTGCTCTACTGATACCATTCCCTGCCCTACTGACACCAACCTCTGCCCTAATTACATAGTCCACTGCTCTACTGACACCATCCACTGATCTATTGACACCATCCACTGATCTATTGACACCATCCACTGCTCCACTGACACATCTTCTCCCCTATTGACCCCTTCCACTGCTATACTGATACCATGCACTACCCTACTGACCCCAATTTCTACTCTACTGACACTGTCCAGTGCCATATTGACACAGTCTCCATGCAAAATCCACTACCCAACTGACACTGTCCATATACTATCCACTGCCCCACACACCGTCTACTGACTTATAAGGTAGGCCAAATTCATATTTTTCCAGTGACATTTGGTTTAGTGATCTTAGTATATTTTAGGGGTACTAGAATGCTTTTGTTCAATATAACCATGCCCCTTTAGGCCCCTCCAACTTTGAATGCAATTTGGCCATACCCGTTGTTCACTGTGGCGTGCTATGCGTGTCACATTGCTGCTCTCCATTGGGCACCCAAAGGTGTCCCAAGTCTTTTACAATTCTATAGTTTATACTACAAATAGATAAATAAAAATGTGTCTCTTTCAAGCTTGCCCGTTTATTAAAAAATAATACTGTTTATATGTCTGAGAAGTTGATCATTCAGAATGATCATTTAGATGATCAATTTAATCAAATTGGGGACTAGTGTGGAAATCCTGTTGAGATTGAGAGATGTTTTATGGGTCGTTTGTTGGAAAATGAAATTGGTTTATTTGGTAGCGCAAAAGTCAGCAAGATTTCTGTCTATTCCCAAATCCTCTTCCAGGAGATCACAATTTTTGACAATCAGATGTCCTGTGGGAGTGATTTTGAGATTAAAGATATTGATTTAAAGTGGTAATAAAGGTTTGTTTGTTTTTTCACAATTTAAAGTTTATTGAGTCCCGGTTCACACTTGTGCGATGCGGGAAGGCTGCGAATTCGCAGCCTGTTCCCGCATCGCAAATGCACCTCTGGCAGTTCACACTGCCATATGCGATACGCAGGGGGTGTCAATTAAATTTAAACGACACCCCCAGTTTGATCGCATATCGCAGTGCGATCTGACAGTTTGCACAGGATCGGATCGCACAAGTGTGAACCACTGTGCGATCCGATCCTGATGCGGCTGGTAAAAAGGGTCATGTGCGTGTTTGGTGTGGATACAGTGCGAATTCAGCCAGACAAAGTGTATGGCTGAATTCGCATCCGCACATCCGATCGCATGTAATGAAGGAGCAGTGCGCTCCGAATTACATGCGATCGTCGCACTCGCACAAATGTGAACCGGCCCTGAAACGTAGTAAAATTAACATGTGTACATTTGTAAACAATTAGAAATACAGTAAACAGTCGTAGTAAAAATTCAGTCAAAATAAACATGAGAAAAACATGTCAAAAGGTGCGTTATATTTTCTGCTTAGAATTTAACATACCATACAATTCAGCTTGTTGAGAGTAAGGAGCGGGTATATAGCACTTCGAAGCAGTATTTTCAGGATTATCAGATATAAATTGAGAATTTTGAAAAAGCTGGGTTAAGGTGAGAGTGAAAGGTAGTAAAGAGGTGTCAGAAGGGAAGGTAGAAGGGAAGGGGGTGGGGAGGGGGAAGGTAGGCCTGTAAGGGTGTTGTTTAGTTAGGTGGCCACTTTAGATTCTTATGATAATAAGAAGGTTGATTTTAAGTGAATATCTTATAATGTTGTCGGTGTGTATATATTATCTAGGGGGAATAATTCCCGTCTGTTTAGGTATTAAAAAGTACGTCATATGTTGATGATGTAGTAAATACTGTCCATGTGTTCCAGATTTCATGGAATTGCATTCGCTCTCTCTTTTGATAGCTTGGGTTTCTTCCATGTGGTATATGGATTTGACTTTCAAAAGCCAACTGCTAATAGAGGGTGTTTGTGTGGAATGCCAATGTATCACAATCAGAGCTTTGGTTGCATTTAGCATGTGTCTAACGATTAATTTTTTATATTTCCTATAGGGATAGTTGTTGAGGATGAGCAAACAGCTTGCCGCGTTTAACTTATATCTTGTGTCTGTGATTTGTATTATTAAGTCATTGACCTTGGACCATAATTTCTGTATCTCTTCACACTCCCACCATATGTGCAAGAACGTTCCTTTATGTTTGCTGCATCTCCAGCATACATCTGAGTTTAGGTCTGACCAGGTTTTTTGTTGTACAGGAGTAATATACCACTGAGTTCTGACTTTGTAAGAGGTTTCTTGGAGCTTGGTGCTAATAGAGTATTTGTGGGAAAAGACGCAAGCTTTCTCCCTATCATGATCAGTAAATTGTGTACCTAGTGCAGATTCCCAAACCGATCTGTATTTATCAGCAACTCCTGCTTTTGGCTGTGCAAGGATGTTGTACATCAGGGAGGTGCCCCCTCTAAGGGGTTCTCTCCTAAGGCACATTTTTTCAAACTCTGTGGGAGTTCTGAGAAAGTCTTTCCATTTGTGTCTGGTAACAAAGTCATGTAGTTGGAGGTGGGACCAAGCTGACAGTTTTAGGTTTGGAATATCATTAGAAATGGTTGTTGGGGATTTGAGTTTTGCTCCGGCTATTCAGTGTGTTACAAAAAGTGGGTTGGTGTTATTTTCCATTACTTGAAAAAGTAAACTATTTACTCCTGGAGGGAAGTCTGGGTTATTATGTAGGGATGTTAATGGTCTTGGATTAGTTGAAAGGTTATAAGGCTGTGCAACCGAGTGGAAAAGTTTCACTGTTGTGTTTATGAGGGGGTGTTTTTTGATTTTATTAGGGAGATTGGAGGTTTCGGACCATAACAGGAAGTGTGTTTGGCCTCCATGCCATTGTCTTTCCATATGGACCCATTCTTTTGTTTCATTATGGCAGTGCCAATCTAAAACCCTAGTTAAATGCATCGCTATGTAATATTTCTTATAGTCTGGGAGACCTATCCCACCCTTATTTTTGGGTAGATGTAGATAGTTTAAATCTTGTTCGTGGCCTTTTGTTGGCCCATATAACGTTTCTTTGTAGGGAGAGTAGTGTTCTAAAGAAACGTCTCGGGATTTCTATTGGTAGAGTCATGAACAGGTAAAGGAGTCTGAGAAGAATGGTCATTTTTTTTATTGCTGCTCTCCTGAACCAGGAGAAGTATTGAGAAGTCTGATTTTAGCCGTAAGGTATATGCCTAAGTATTTCAAGGAGTTCCTCTCCGATTTATATGGGCAGTTGGTGACCGCTAGATCCTCCAATTCCTTGGAGAGGGTTAAGTTAAGAGCTTTGGATTTGCTGTGGTTTACTTTAAAATTTGAGATGTGTAACGGATCAACCGGCACCTGACTGGGTACTGCAATTGACGGATGCTCCTACTGCTTCCCGAGGGCTCCAAGCACTCCACCAGATACCATAACCACTTCAGACCCCACGACCTGCCGCAGCTTGGTTGGGGTCTCGCCGTCTCCTACCCACCCTGGACCTGCGACAAGGCTCCAGGTTCCAGTGGGTGAACCTCTCTTTCCCCAGAGAGTGCAGCAGGCAATGGAACAAGCTCTTACACAAGCTCTTACAAGAGCTTAGTGATTATCCAAGGGAGTATGAAGAGCATAGCAATCCCTTGTAGCCGATTCCCCCCTATGAGAGACAGGACTCTAGATTGAGGTGAAGTGTAACACTTTATTGAACAAGAAACAGACTTTTATACATTTTTCCCCCACAAGGTTACCGCCCAGGTGGACCTTGTGGAGAACAAGACATGACATTCACAATCCAATAGAAACAGAGTTTTACACTCAGTCATTCCCTTACAGTGTACACAATCCCTCCCCTCTGGCTGATTACATTATTATATGCAAATGAAAGTGTATACAGGAACAAAATTAACCTAAACTAATTAGCTGGCCATCTGGACAGAACAATGTGAGGTCATTAACATTTAACAATTGGACAGGCACAATCCACATTCACATATACATCCCATAATAAGTTTATCTCAAGGCAGACAGACACAATAGAACAATAGAATACACATTATCTCAATACACAAACAATACACAACAAGTCTCCCAGTGTAAAGTGGGAATAAATCTTCATTTACGATATTGCTGACAAATATTACTGTCCCATCTGAAGCAATTCAAACCATTAATTATCTTTCACTACCAGTGACGGTGAACACCATCACAAGATGTATCGGTAGTTGGAAATTTTTGGTTAGGAATCGTTATATGAAGTTGGGATATAAAGAAAAGCAGATCATCAGTGGTTGCTGTCACTTTGAATTGTTTACCATGGGAGAGAAAGCCCTTTATATTTTCATCCAGATTGATTGTTCTGATCAGAGGTTCTAGTGATAGAATGAAGAGAAGGGGTCAAAAGTGGGCAAGCCTGTCTGGTGCCGTTCCGGATATGTAAGACAGGGTGCCATTGATTTTGACCTGTGCTCCAGGGTCTGCATAAAGTGATGTGATCCAGGACATAAATTTTTTCTCAAAGCCTATATGTTTACAAGTTGTGAACAAATAGTCCCAAGCCACTCTATAGAAGGCCTTTTCTGCATCAGTGCATAGCAGAAGACCTTCGATTGGTTCCTTATGTGCAGTATGAATAAGATTTAGGGCCTTGATAATATTATCTCGTGCCTCTCTGCCAGGCATAAAACCTACCTGGTCCTTTCCAATTATCTTGTGAAGAAGTGGCCTGGGCCTATTGGCAATTACTTTTAGGTCTAAATTTAGTAGGGAAATTGGTCTGTAATTAGAGCAAATGCTATGATCTTTATCTGGTTTGGGTATGACCTTTATGTGGGCAATTAGAAAATCTTTAGGGATGGTAGGATTTTTAGTTATGTGGTTTAGAGCAGTCATCAGAGGGGAATTAAGGACCTGTTCGAACATCTTGTAGTATTGGGAAGAAAGGCTGTCTGGATATACAGTATTTTAGATGTACTTCCCTGATGCAGGAATCTGCGGAGCGGTTCTCGCCTAATCAGCCTCTCTGGTGTAATCCCAGTCTTCCTCACTTGTGGGACTTGCCAGATGCTACTGCTTGGGCAGGTAGGGGGCTCAAATATGCTCACCAGTTGTTCTCCAATGGAATCTTTTAAACTTTCCGGCAGTTTCAGCTGGACTTTCAGGCACCTGGCTCTTGGCACTACCGTTACTTGCAACTACGACACGTGGCTGCGGCCCAGTTCGGTGCAGCCCCAGTGTCCCTTGCTAATTCCCCGTTGGAAAAAGAATTGTTGTGTGATGTTCACACCAAATTGACCAGTTCCTATTAAAGTGTCCTGATTTGTAGTGTTCCATCTCGTTTGGATGCCATTAGAGCCAGGTGGGTGAGAGATATTCCGGACTTGTCGGAGGATGATTGGGAGGAACTGCTCCATACCTACTTTACGACTGCTATTTCCACTAGTGACAGGCTTATACAGTTGAGGATTTTTCATCGGACATATCATACCCCCCATAGATTGTTCCTTATGAAACACAGGTCCACTGCAGAGTGCCATAAGTGCAGTAAAATGACGGGTGATCTGCTTCACATGCTATGGGGATGCGATAAAATTAGGCCTTTCTGGTCTCAGGTTACTTGCTTCCTGTCTGCACACTTTGATCTCCCTAACGTATGTAACCCCAAATGGTGCATTCTAGGAATCTTCGAAGATATAGGTTTGCGCTCTAGCCAAAAACAATTCCTAAGACTATTATTGTTTTATGCCAGGAAAACAGTTGTGATGCATTGGACCGATACTTCTGGCATTTCTTTGAATCTTTGGAAGAATATGGTGAATCAAGTTCTTCCCTTGTATAAATTGGCGTATGAGGCTAGGGGCTGTCCAGATAAGTTTATTAAAATATGGGGAGCCTGGGTTGATATGGTTGAGACCTGTGCTACAGAGGAGGTTTAACCTCCCACACTGTGTGAGACGAGGGGCCTGTGAGCATGGAGAGCCTATGGCCAGCAATTTACCGCTTTTGTCTTCATGTTCGTAGTATATAGAATTTTTGAAAAACAGGTTTCTTTTTAGTTTAATTTCTAGCAGGTCTTTCAGTTCTGATCATGCCTGTTGCAACTCTTTCTCAACGAGCATGGCCAGGGAGGATTTGTGTGATGATTCTAGTGCGGCAATCTTGTCGGTTAAGTCTTTAAGGCCTTTCTCCCTTTCCTAATTTTTGTTTGCTCCCAATTTCATCAATTCCCCTCTGACAATGCATTTATGGGCGTTCCAGATTGTCATAGGCGACAGGTCTGTGTTATTGTTGATTTGATCAGTCAATGTTTTTTGTATGTGATGTTGAATAGCAGGATCAATCAAAAGAGAGGCATTTAGTCTCCAAGAGAAGGTTTTTGTCCTATGGGTTAAAGATTTCAATGTCAGAGAAACAGGTGCATGGTCAGAGGAAGAAATTATTCCTATATTAGCAGCCTGGATTTCTGGCAGATCACTTTGTGTGATATAAATACAATCTACTCTTGAGTATCTGTTGTGAGGATTAGAGAAGAAGGTGAAGTCCTTGTCATTTGGGTGGGTGGATCTCCAAGAATCAATCAATGTTAGAGAATGTAGAAGAGTTTTAATCTTCTTCAATACCCTATATGAGACTGAGGTAGTTTGTGTGGATGTATTAATGTTAGCGTTAAGGGGTATATTGAAGTCACCTCCCAAAATAATACAGCCTCTGGCAAATGCCTTCAGTTTGTCAATTAAATGTTGACCGAACGTAATACGTCTAGAGTTTGGGAAGTATACGTTAGTTATCGTAGAAGGTTTACCGTTAATGCAGCCTTGTAAAAAGAGGTATCTACCCTCCGGGTCAGCCATTCTGTCTGCAACCGCAAAACTGGCTCATTTGCTTAGGAGGATAAAGACCACCTTCATCTTGGCAATTGGGTTTCTGGCATGAAATGCCTTTGTAAAAAAGTTGTTAGTTAGCTTAGGGATGCTGAAACTCTTGAAATGTGTTTCTTGGAGTAGGACAATTTGTGGGTTTGATTTTTTTTAAGTTCGTATAATAGTTTAGACCTATTCTGTGGTTTGTTTAGGCCATTTATATTATGCAAAATGATTAGAGGATTTTTTCCTAAATGTTTGTAGGCCATTTTAACAGGAGGCCGAAGGGACAGGAGTAGAGAGGGAGAGAAGCAAAAAAAAAAAAATAAGGGGGGGGGGGTAGAAATAGGGGGGAGAGAAGGACAGAAAAAAAAGAGAAAGAAGGAAAGAGTATGAAAGAGAATAGAGATTGAAGCAAGTTTGTATCCTATGGTTATGCAATCTGTGTACCACAGGCTTGTAAGGTTAGGATATTATACGTAGGTATATAAAAGTGTGCTAAAACTGAAGCAGGCGTTAATCCTATTTGAGAGAAGTGGAAGGTGCGCACCAAGGATGTAACAGTTGTCTGTCCACACTTAAAGTGTTATATGATTAACCACTTAAGCCCCGGAGGATTTTCCTGCTAAAAGACCAGGGGGTATTTTGCGATTTGGCGCTGCATGACTTTAACGGACAATTGCGCGGTCGTGCGACGCTGTACCTAAAGAATTTGACGTCCTTTTTTTCCCACAAACAGAGCTTTCTTTTGGTGGTATTTGATCACCTGTGCGATTTTTTGATCATGCGCTATAAACAAAAAAAGAGCGACAATTTTGCAAAAATAGCAATATTTTTCACATTTTTTTATATGAAATTTCCCAAAAAAAAAAAAGTAAAAATCAAAATTTTTTAACATTTTCAGCCAATTTGTTTTATCCTACCTATGTTTGGTAAAAAAAATCGCAAAAAGCGTATTTTTATTGGTTTGCGCAAAAGTTATCGCGTTTACTAACAAAGGGAAAGATTTTTGTCATTTTTGTTGTTTTTTTTTTAACGCGTAATGGCGGCGATCTGCGATTTTTTTTGCGGTACTGCGACATTGCGGCGGACAGATCGGACCCTTGACTGACATTTTTGACACTTTTGGGGTTACCAGTGACATTTCTACAGTAATCAGTGCTATACATATGCACTGTTACTGTAAAAATACACTGGTAGTGAAGGGGTTAACTTTATTTGGGAGGGAGGGGCTGTGTGTGTCCCTAGGGGCGTGCTTTCTACTGTGATTGGCTGTGGCTTGAGCTGTAAGGACACTGATCAACGGATCTACATAGTAGATCCATGTGATCAGTGTCTTTACAGCGAGGAGAATGATAGGTGGCTTGTTTACACAAGCTGCCTGACATTCTCCCTCTCCCCCGCCGATCGCCGAGTGACCGGCGGACATCGGGTCCGCTGGTCACACGCGAGGGGGGGACCGTGACCGCGCGGGAGCGGGAGCGCGCGGGAGCGGGCGCGCGGGAGCGGGAGCGCGCCTCCGCGGGTGCGCGCTCGCTCCCCAGACCCTCCCAGGCTAGTGACGTTAATTAACGTCACTCTGCCTGGCAGGGGCTGACCGCCGCAGTAAATCTACTTGCGGCGGTCGGCAAGCGGTTAAAAATAACTGTCAATGATGTACGGGTGAGCAGGGGTGAATCATCTTAGAAAGTAGTATGTTGCGTGTATGAGGGTATGAACCAGCGTGTCAAGTGGGCTGGAATAGTAGAAAAGAAGAAAGACCCCTCACATGACTGGCTGGCCAATATCCAAGGGTATTCGGTGTACCGGAAGGACAGGGTAGGAAAAAGAGGGGGAGGGGTATGTCTCTATGTCAAGAACAATATAAAGGTGCTAGAAAGGAGTGACATTACGGATGGGATGAGCATGGATTTAGAATCCGTGTGGGTAGAACTCCTTAGGGAAGGAGAAAAGGGGAAAGTAATTGTGGGGGTTTGCTATAGGCTACCTAACCAAGGGGAGGAGGTAGAGCAGGAATTTTTAGCACTAATGGGTAAAGTGGCAAAACTGGGATCAGTCATCGTATTGGGGGACTTCAATTATCCCGACATTGACTGGGAAGAGGGGACTGCACACTCACATATTGCCCGTCTATTCACGGAAACCTTACAGGACAACTACATGTCACAATTGGTGGATTCCCCTACCAGAGAAAACGCAATCCTGGATCTATTGATCACTAATGACCCAGACATAATCTCGGAGGTAGGAGTCCAGGACAACCTGGGCTCTAGCGATCACAGGATGATCACATTTAGTATAAATAAAAATAAAAAAAGGCAAGTGGGGAACATAAGAACCCTAAACTTCAGACGGGCAAACTTTCCAAAATTGTACTCATTAACCACTTGCCGACCGAGTACGGTAATAGTACTGCGGCAAAGTGGCTCGTTATCGTCTGACGACGTAGTATTAACGTCGTCAGACACTCCCCCTTCTGGGCGGCGCTTGCGCGCCGCCGGAGGCTCGCTCCCGCTGTTTTCATTCACAGCGGGAGTCGGGCCAGGGGAGGAGCAGCGGCGATCGCCGCTGCTCTGCCCCGATCGCCGGGGATCTAGTGTGGAGATCCGCCCGCTGTGTGTAAACACAGCGGGCGGATCTCCATAGTGACAGGGAGTGACAGATCGGACTGTTCAGCATAGGTGGACATCCGATCTGTCCATGACTCACTCAGGCCCCTCCCCCCCTACACGTCAGTAAGCACCAGGCATACATTAACTCCTCCCTCTCCAATAAAATTTACCCCTTCCCTGCCAGTTTTATTTTTACAGTAACAGTGCATATATATAGCACTGATTACTGCAGTAATGTCACTGGTAACCCCAAAAGTGTCAAAAATGTCAGTCAAGGGTCCGATCTGTCCGCCGCAATGTCGCAGTCCCACAAAAAAAATCGCAGATCGCCGCCATTACGCGTTAAAAAAAAAAACACCAAAAATGACAGAAATCTTTCCCTTTGTTAGTAAACGCAATAACTTTTGCGCAAACCAATCAAAATACGCTTATTGTGATTTTTTTTACCAAACATAGGTAGCAGAAAACAAATTGGCCAAAAATTTTTTAAAAAATTGGTTTTTACATCTTTTTTGGGGGGAATTTCATATAAAAAAATGTTAAAAATATTGTTATTTTTTCAAAATAAACGCTATTTTTTTGTTTATAGCGCAAAAAGTAAAAATCGCACAGGTGATCAAATACCACCAAAAGAAAGCTCTGTTTGTGGGAAAAAAAGGACGTAAATTTCGTTTGGGTACGGCGTCGCACGACCGCGCAATTGTCAGTTGAAGTTGCACAGCGCCGAATCGCAAAAAGTGGCCTGGACGGAAGACAGCAAAATCCTCCGGTGGTAAAGTGGTTAATGGAAAGGGTAAACTGGGACCAAACCCTGGGATCACTGACCACAGAGGAAAAATGGGAATGCTTTAGGAACATATTAAGCAAAGGCATCTTGCAGTGCATTCCTATGGGGAATAAATTTATAAGAGACAAAGCCAAACCTGGCTGGCTAAACCGTAGCGTTAAAAAACTTATTAGGGGAAAAAAATTGGCCTTCAAGAAATATAAATCAGAGGGCACAGTATTGGCCTTCCAGCAATACAAGGAGGCAAATAAGAAGTGTAAACACGAAATCAAGATGGCTAAAATCAACTTTGAGAGACAAATAGCGGAGGATAGTAAAAAAAACCCAAAGAAATTCTTTAAATATATCAACAGCAAAAAAACTAGGGCAGAGCATATTGCACAATGATGGGAGGATGGTTACAGAGGACACTGAAAAAGCAACCGTGCTGAATGCTTTTTTCTCGTCAGTCTTTACGCAGGAAAAGGAGGGGTACACTGACCACGACTGTTTGGTTAGTAGTAATACACAGGACTTGCCTCTATGGCTAACAGAGGGTGAAATCAGGAAAAGACTGGATAAACTTAACACAAACAAATCACCAGGCCCGGATGGCGTACATCCGAGAGTGCTCAAGGAACTCAGTATGGTTATATCTAGACCACTGTTCCTGATCTTTGCTGACAGTATTAGGACAGGAGATGTACCAGGGGATTGGAGGAAGGCTAACGTGATTCCGATATTCAAAAAGGGCCAGAGGCATATCCCGGGAAATTATAGGCCTGTCAGCTTGACATCAATAATTTGTAAACTTTTGGAGGGGATGATAAGGGACTATATCGTAGAATATGCTAAAGACAACAACATCATCAGTAGTAACCAGCACGGGTTTACAAATGGGCGTTCTTGTCAAACCAATCTCTTAGCATTCTACGAGGAGGTGAGCTGTGAGCTAGATAGGGGCAGACCAGTGGATGTGGTGTACTTGGATTTCGCTAAGGCGTTTGATACAGTTCCCCATAAGCGCTTAATTTATAAAATAAGGTCTGCAGGTATCGACAGCAGGGTTTGCTCTTGGATACGGAACTGGCTAAAAGGCCGTGTCCAAAGGGTGGTAATAAACAGCGCATACTCAGACTGGTCTGAGGTGGTAAGCGGGGTCCCCCAAGGCTCAGTCTTGGGACCGACCTTGTTCAATTTATTCATAAACAGCATTGAGGACGGGATCAGTAGTGCGTTATCAGTTTTTGCAGATGACACAAAATTGGCCAGGGCAATAACTGCACAGCATGAAGCAGATATCCTACAGAATGACCTGGACAAAATTACGGAGTGGGCAACGACATGGCAAATGAGGTTTAACGTGGAGAAGTGTAAGGTTTTGCACTTGGGGACTAAAAACATAAAAACACAATACACGTTAGGAGGGGAACCCTTGGGGGAATCAAAAATGGAGAAAGATCTGGGTGTCTTGGTTGATGATAGATTAGGCAACAGCATGCAATGTCAAGCGGCAGCTTCCAAAGCCAACAGAATATTAGCATGCATAAAGAAAGGGATGTATTCCAGAGATAAGACTATAATCCTTCGTTTATAAAACTCTGGTCCGACCGCATCTGGAGTATTCTGTCCAGTTCTGGTCGCCAGTCCTCAGGAGGGATGTGTTGGAGCTGGAGAAAGTCCAGAGAAGGGCAACTAAACTAATTAGGGGATTGGAGGACCTTGATTATGAGGAGCGTCTGCAATCGCTTGATTTATTCTCACTAAAGAAGAGACGTCTGAGAGGGGACATGATAGCAATTTATAAATATCTTAACGGGGATCTCAGCTTAGAAAAAAAGCTGTTCATTCGAAGGAATTGCATGAGGACTCGAGGACATACAATGCGATTAGAGGAGAAGCGTTTTAACCTCAGGCAACGTGGGGGGTTCTTTACTGTTAGGGCTACAAGATTGTGGAATTGTCTACCACAAGAGGTGGTTTCTGCGGGTAGTATGGTGACTTTCAAAAGACTCTTAGACTTGGATCTCAAGGATCAGGAGATTAAAGGCTATGTTAGATGATTACAGTCACACACACCTACACAGGTTGAACTGGATGGACTATTGTCTTTATTCAACCTCACCTACTAAAAAAAAAAAAAAAAGGTGTAACCGTACCTTGTTTCTTTTAACAATACAGAACATACCATGGGTAAAAGAAAAATCATGCTATATGCAGAATCTCAAATCTCGTGTGCCGTTTGTCATGGGCCTGTTTGATGAGCTAATGAAGTCAGTGGATGTATGTGTGTTGTAGTCTGCAACTGTAGAATAGATATATATATATATATAGGGCCAGCGCTTAGGATTTTAAAATGAATAATACAATATATAATATATAAAAAGCTGCTGCTGATAAAAGGGGGTGCCTTTAAATATTGAAAAAATTGTGAAGTATCAGCTCTGCTCAATAATTGTATGTGCACATACTCAAAAATTCCTCTAATAAATAATATTGCATATAATTCCTCATTAATATTCTTATACAAAAGTGCTAGTGCAAAAATATATCAATGTAATACCCATCCCAACTTTTCAGTACATAATTGTGCTCATAAATACTAATAAAATTCATCTATAGTGTATATAAAATATAAATACAAAGTGCTACAGTGATAGTGATACACATATATACAAAAAATATATAAATAAATAATAAGTATCTCCGGTGCAAAGTTCATAAAAAGTTCCTAAATTCTTCAATAAAATATATTGTGCTCAGTGACAGTCTTTGTGCAAACCAACAAATCCACAACAAAGTGCTAAGTGCTTGCTCAGGATATTCTATCCAAAGTGCCGGTGCTCATATATTGTGAGTAAGTGCTCCCCTCTCGGTCCCCTACTCACCAGATGACAATCAAATATACGCCTTTAAGGATAATCCTTATTGAGATAAGAGCCACAGCGGACACCAGCCAGCGATCAAATAATTAGAGCACTCTGCAACTCGCACCATCCAGGATATGCCCATAAATCATAAAGAAGAGATAGCTTTCATCGTGCAGTATATCTAGACTTGTATTTCTCACGCATATAAAAGTTACACTTACAGTGTTGCAGTATAAAAACGCCTTCACAAATCCTACGGGCCGCCAAACTATGGCCGTGCGCTCCACCCGCATAAACCGGAAATCGGAAATGGCCGGACGTTGCGTAGTACGTAATCGGACGGCTTGATGCGTTTCGCTCCGCCAATCAGAGCATTTTCAAAAGTGAATGAGTCACGTTTACGTACTACTATTTATCTATCCTTAATTCTCTCATTATTGCGAACACCTGGAAGGACCGGAAGTGAATCGCCGCCATCTTAGGGCTCTCATTCTAGTTAACTTCCTGTAAATCGCCATCTTGGTCCACCCTTGCCCATATACTATCCTCATCTAATTACGCTCCCTCTTCCGGAGTACAGTACTTCTCTCCACATTAACCTTATATATAGTGATCATACTTATGTCTCCAAATAGATGTATAATTTATATCTACCCGTGGGAATTTATACTAATCAATTCCTGTATATCCTTGTAGCCGAGATAATGTATATGAACATCTCAATGATATCTAATATGATAATGCCATTAAAACATACATATGACACAATGCTATAAATAAAATACAAACATGCACCATTACAACATTAAAAAAAAAAAAAATATATATATATATATATATATATATATATATATATATATATATACCCGCTTAATAAATATTATCCTCTAGTAATAAAATAGCCACTAGAATAATTACATATTGCATATAAAACCTTGAATTTACAAAATTCTAAAAATTATTACATTAAAAATTACTAATAAATTATCATATTAAAAATTACTAATAAAACAATTAATGTCTAGCTCTACATTGAGTCATGCAGGTACCATACTCTTGAGCTGCTGTATCCACCATGTTTCATTTTGAAACACAGCTCTTTTCATGTGTGTTCCTCTCCAGTGTGGGTTAATTTTGTCTATTCCACAAAAAGTCATCTTTGTAGGGTCTTTATTGTGAACCAATCTAAAATGATATGATAAATTATGTTTACGGAAGCCCTTCTTGATGTTACTTATGTGTTCCCTCAATCTCACTCTTAGTTCTCTGGTTGTGCGGCCCACATATTGCAGACCGCATTCACATTGTAACACATAAGTAACGTGTGCTCCTACAAGAAATGAATTGACTGATTTCATAACTCTTTTTTGTGGTCCATGACTCAAACCTTTTTATACTTCTTCTTTTATCTCTATGGCAGGTTTTGCAAGCTACACATCTACCACATTTGTAAAAGCCTGTTCTATCCAGAAAGGTTACTAATTTTTTGGGGGGATTAGGTATACTCTTCACTATCCTGTTTTTCAGTATTGGGGCTCTCCTATAAATAAATTTGGGTTTACTTGGCAACATTTGCTTATATATAGGATCCCGTAATAAAATTCCCCAATGCTTCTTGATGCTTTTTTCTACCTGTCGGTATTGCTGGTTGAATTCCGTGCAGAAGGCAATATCAAAAGCCTTGGTTGGTTTCGGTTTACTAGTCAACAATTGTAAGATTCTGGTACCTCCGGTACCCTTAATCACCACTTTCCTCTGTAATGCGTCCCACCTTTCTCTTCAGGTGGTACGCATATACCTTTAAGAGCGATGATGTCACTGCTGAGCGCCGCAGAGCGGCTATTTCAACCGCCGGCGGTCTCACTCACATTGTTCGTTCAACCTGCCTTGCTACCCACATGCTTTCAAGCCTGTCTCTCGATCGGAACCTCCATCCATTCCCTTTGCCTGGAGCAGACCGAAACCTCGCTACTGATCCCTGTATCTCGCTACCGGATCATTCCTCATCTATTGGACCTCTCTAAACTACTAACATTACAAGTGATAAGTACCCCGCAGGGGAACCCTCCATAACCTTATTGCACTATCTACCTATGCACATTAAGGACTGTTACTACCTATCTATACTATCCTATCATCTGCACTGTTACATAGATTGCTAGCTCTTCAGCCTACTACCATCTATCATCTGCACTGCTGCATAGATTGCTGGCTCTCCTGTCTACTACTATCTATCCTTGCACTGGGTTAGTCTATCCTGTATTTGTCATCTGCTGTCCTCACCACCTGTTAGCATACTCGATACTAACTTATCTGCATTCCTAATACCATCTTGAACTCTCCTATACAACCCTATCAAGTGATTACCATCCTTGTCACTGTTCACACCTGTCCCTTCAGCACATCACCTTCATACTATCATATACATACTATCACTCCAGGAACATCTCATTGAGTGTGTATATATCTGTATGTTGAAGCTGACAGGCCCACGGTGATGAGTCCTGGAGAGTTGGATCTGGTATTCAACACATCTCTACATGACTACTGAGTGGAGATTTTGCAGCTGCAAATCCAGCCTATACTAAAAACGCAGGAGCGTTATAGATTGAACGAACCTTAAAAATGGATTCAGCAGAATTACCCACTCAAGTGACACAATTAACACAACAAGTAAAAGCGTTAATACTTGCTCTGACTGACGTACAAGAAAAGAATCAGACTCTGACACAGCAGGTAACTCAGCTCTCATGGCTTACTGCTATTCAGCCTCCTGAACCTAAAATAAACCCTCCTCTAGTGTTTACAGGTGATCGGAAAAAATTTTGTGAATTCAAAAACGCATGTCAACTGCTTTTTTTGTTAAAACCTCGTACATACCCCACTGATCAAATAAAAGTCTGTACCGTTATTTCATACCTGACGGGTGATCCACGGGCCTGGGCAGACTCTCTCTTTGAGAGTAATGATCAGATTCTCAACACCTATTCTTTATTTCTAGCGAAACTCGCTAGTTTATACGATGACCCCAATAGGCAGAGTACTGCTGATATTCAGTTGAGGGCCTTAAAACAAGGAAGGAGACCTTTGTATCTGAGGTCAAAAGATGGACCCTTGATTCAGGGTGGAATGACACATCTTTGCGAACCCAATTCAGACTCGGGTTATCGGAAGCTGTTAAAGACGAGCTCGCCCGAGCGGATTTACCTGGCACCTTGGAGGCCTTGATACAACTTAGTATCAACATCGACAGACGACTGCGAGAAAGAAGGGCTGAAAAGATGGGAATGCCATTGTCTAGTCCTTCTCAGATTTCGGCCGTTGACCCTACTCCCATGGATGTAGGAACCATACGCCCACCTTTAACGACTACTGAACGAGCTAGAAGAACATCCAGAAATCTCTGCATGTAATGCGCATCCTCGGATCATTTGATAAACACCTGTCTCCTTGTTCCTTCTCTAACCCCTATCTTTTTGTTCATTTAATATTACAGTGGGACCAAACTAGGATCACCACCAAGGCTATGGTCGACACTGGATCTTGTGGAAACTATATTGATACACGCTTTGTTACCTTAAATAAAATACCTATTATTTCAAAATCTAAGCCTGTTTCTGTTAGTTTCATTAATGGTATTCCACTGTCTTCTGGTCCAATCACCAACCAGACTCAGGCACTCCTTGCCACTACCAACGAATCACATGTGGAGACCATCACCTTTGACATACTATCCTCACCCCATTTTCCTATTATTTTGGGACTTCCCTGGTTACACACACACCAACCAATCATAGATTGGAAAAAACAGACTTTGGTTTTCCCTTCTCACTATTGCGAGAATACGTGTAACCTCCCATCTTATGGGGAGATTCTGTCTGTGGTGTCTGATGAAATTGCACCACTATGCTATCAGGATCCGTCCGAAGTGTTCCTTGAGAAAAATGCTCAAGTGTTGCCTCCCCATAGGGATTACGAGTGCACTATCGATCTACTCCCTAACAGCAAATTGCCTTTTGGTCATGTTTATCCCCTCTCACAGGATGAACTTTCTCATCTCAAGGAATACTTGGATGAGAATTTGACAAAAGGGTTCATTAGACCCTCTACTTCTTCCACTGCTGCAGGACTTTTCTTTGTCCGCAATAAGGATTCCAGTCTCAGGCCTATTATCGATTATAGGCAATTAAACACGATTACGATAAAGGATCGCTATCCTTTGCCGTTCATCCCTGAACTTATTGAACAGGTGCGTGGGGCTACATATTTCACCAAATTAGACCTGAAAGGGGCATACAACCTAATCTGAATCCGTGACGGGGATGAGTGGAAAACAGCATTCAGAACCAGATACGGACTATTCGAATACCTTGTGATGCCATTCGGGCTATGTAATGCTCCCGCAGCTTTCCAAAGATTCATAAACGACATCTTTAGAGACTTACTTGATGTCTGTGTTGTAGTATACCTAGACGATATACTTATTTATTCTCGATCTATGCCTGAACACATAAAACATGTAAGACTTGTGTTGTCCAGACTGCTCTCACACAGACTATATGTGAAATTAAAGAAATGTCTATTTCATAAAGAAGAAATATTATTTCTAGGATACTTTATATCCAAAACTGGAATTCCAAAAACTCTTTTGTCCGACCGTGGTTCACAATTCATCTCTAAATTTTGGCAAGCACTTTGTCAAATTTTACGCATTGAGCGAAAGCTCACTTCTCCCTACCATCCTCAGACCAACGGACAGACTGAAAGAGTCAACCAGTGCATTGAGCAAAATCTACGTTGCTACACATCATACTTGCAGGATGATTGGGTGGATCTCCTTCCTCTAGCAGAATTTGCTTACAACAACGCAACCCACAGTACCACGAAGCAAAGTCCGTTCTACTTGAACTATGGGTTTCATCCCACTCTTCTTCCACCACGCATCCTGCCATCGAGTAACCCAGTAGCCTCGGATTACCTTACCCAAATAAAAGACTCTTTGGGCTTACTCAATACCACTATATCACACGCTCACAGTCAACAAAAAAAGTACTACGACCTTCGTAGAAGACCTTCTCCTCAGTATGCTATTGGGGACCTTGTTTGGCTATCGACAAAGAACTTAAGATTAAAAATCCCTAGCAAGAAGCTTGGACCTTTATTTTTGGGACCCTTCCCAATTAAAAAACTTATCGGAAAAGCTGCAGTACAGCTCACCCTACCAGCAGATCTCAAGATCCATCCCATCTTCCATGTGTCGCTACTGAAGCCCCATGTTCCTAACCAAGGAATAAGGCCTACCATCTTGCCTCCACCTCCAATACAAGTTGAAGGCGGAGAAGAGTATGAGATCAAGGAAATTTTGGATTCTCGCATCCATAGAGGAAGACTCCAGTATCTCATAAGATGGAAGAATTATGGACCCCAAGACGACACCTGGCTAGATACTTCTGATATTCATGCTCCTAGACTTATACGGAACTTTCACTCGAAACACCCAGAGAAACCTGTCCTATAGGCCTTCCGGAGCCGGCCTTAAGGGGGGGGGGGTACTGTAAGATTCTGGTACCTCCGGTACCCTTAATCACCACTTTCCTCTGTAATGCGTCCCACCTTTCTCTTCAGGTGGTACGCATATACCTTTAAGAACGATGATGTCACTGCTGAGCGCCGCAGAGCGGCTATTTCAACCGCCGGCGGTCTCACTCACATTGTTCGTTCAACCTGCCTTGCTACCCACATGCTTTCAAGCCTGTCTCTCGATCGGAACCTCCAGCCATTCCCTTTGCCTGGAGCAGACCGGAACCTTGCTACTGATCCCTGTATCTCGCAACCGGATCATTCCTCATCTACTGGACCTCTCTAAACTACTAACATTACAAGTGATAAGTACCCCGCAGGGGAACCCTCCATAACCTTATTGCACTATCTACCTATGCACATTAAGGACTGTTACTACCTATCTATACTATCCTATCATCTGCACTGTTACATAGATTGCTAGCTCTTCAGCCTACTACCATCTATCATCTGCACTGCTGCATAGATTGCTGGCTCTCCTGTCTACTACTATCTATCCTTGCACTGGGTTAGTCTATCCTGTATTTGTCATCTGCTGTCCTCACCACCTGTTAGCATACTCGATACTAACCTATCTGCATTCCTAATACCATCTTGAACTCTCCTATACAACCCTATCAAGTGATTACCATCCTTGTCACTGTTCACACCTGTCCCTTCAGCACATCACTTTCATACTATCATATACATACTATCGCTCCAGGAACATCTCATTGAGTGTGTATATATCTGTATGTTGAAGCTGACAGGCCCACGGTGATGAGTCCTGGAGAGTTGGATCTGGTATTCAACACATCTCTACATTAATACTGAGTGGAGATTTTGCAGCTGCAAATCCAGCCTATACTAAAAACGCAGGAGCGTTACAACAATCCTCCTCTGTCTAGGGTTTTAACTTGTTTCTTTACTTTTTGTAGATGTGATTTTCTATACCCTTTTTCCACAAATCTATTAATTAGGATCTCAGACTGTTCCTCAAAATCAGTTTCTTGGTTGCAATTTCTTTTGATCCTTAGCATTTGGCCCTTCGGGATTGCTGAGTTCCATTGTGGGTGGTGTCCACTGCTTGTAGGGATGTAACTATTTTGGTCGGTACTTTTAAAGTACGTTTTGGTAAAAAGATCAGAGCCATTTTTAAAAATTGTCAAATCCAAATAATTTACCTCATTGATACTAAAATTCTCGGTAAAAGTGATCCCATAAATATTATTATTAATTTCTGTGATAAAATTCATAAAACTGTCATGAGACCCCTCCCAAATAATAAAAATATCATCAATGTACCTCTTGTACATGCTAAGGGAGGGGTGGGGTCTTTTAAAAATAGAATGTAGAATAGATATAAAAGTGGAAGAACAGTGTGTTATATCATTATTTTGGTCAGGCGACTTATCTGCGGTGGGTAGGTACAGCAAAAAGGATATTTGTAAATTCAATTGTGTAAAATCCCCTTATGTGATGTATACAAATAGTTCCGGCAGCCGCATTACTTGGGTGAGTACCCCCTCCCAATAGTACAGAGCTTTGCGCCTCAGTGGTTGCGGCTCAGAAGGGGTGCATTGGAAAGTGCTACATGTGACTGGGTTATTGTATCAGGTGGGCTGGGTGCATATATAATATATGAACAACAGATACATTGCTAAATAGTGGAGTACCTCATCACCCAGTACATAGAAGTAAAATAGAACGACAGAGTCCATCCTCAGCGTCCGAAGACACACAGGATGGAACCCGAACTGCGTGCGGTGGGGATAACACCACACATGGACATTATAGAACATGAAGCATAAGTTAGTTATATTTTATAATAATCAGGATTTGCATCAAATGCGTGTAGCAAAAACACAGTTGGCCCATTATGGTAGGATGAGGCATCAAAGTCTCATTACTCACAGTACCCGTTCATAAGGGGAAGTAATGTATCTTTGACTCTGCATGGCAGTCTATAGGTAGTCCTTTCCCCTAGAGTCATATTTTTCTCAGGTTGGTGTCCTGAAAAAATAGAAGATATGGTACAGGAGAATTTCCTGATAGTTAGTTCACACGAAAGCCAGTGGTTGTAACAGTTGGAGGAGTGCAAAATCTCATAAAATATACCACAAGTGTTGTATGAGCAGGATCTTGTCCTTTGGCCCATCTCGGAGTCAATGGGCACAGAGCAGATAGGGTGGGTAGATGTCTCCTTTATGTGAGTTGGGTGGTAATAAAGAGGAAAATAGATTCTCAAAGTTTCTGTTTGTCAGATGTGCTGGTGTTCCTCTGCAGAGTATTGGTGATGGGGAGTTGCAAATGGTTTCAATGGAAATATTATGTAGATTAAAGCTGTAGTTCAGCTGTAGCTTGTAGGGTAGACAAGTGTTGCGTACCATCGCCATCTAGAGGGTGAATTGTGGAGCTGTTTGGGGATAAAGTGAGTGTATACAAGTAATATAATTATATGGAGGTTAACCATCTCAGGGATATGAAGAGTTGTCAGACTTGTTTCGCCATTCAAAATGTTTTAAAGCAAAATTGGCTATGAAGATAGTTCAAGGTGGATTATTATACACATGTTTGAGAACTTCTGCACAATGTTGTTAAGAATAGTCTCTGTGCCTTGGACTTTTGAGAGGAGGAGGAGAGTGTCTAGTCATGTCCAGGAATTTTAGTTTTTTTCCCTTTTTGGGAGGTAGGTTAGTTAGGCAATGCTCTATTGGGTGTAAGAGGGGTAGCAGAGATGGGAGGCAGTTTAAATTCTTGGTACCATTCTAGCAAATCTACAAGGTCGATTTGGAGGTTCTCGCAAAAGTTGGGGAGGTCCTCAGGGGTGCGTAGGAAATAGTTTTTACCATTATATGTAGCTTGGATTGCAGCGGTATGTTATCCCCTTTATTTTGAGGAGTTCCAGCAGTGGTTTTATAGCTCTCCTATTTTTTAGGGTGATTAGGGATAAGTCCTGATACAGTTCAATAGGTTGATCATTAAACAAAATCTGGTCAGTTTGTCTCGCTTTTTGTAAAATTTCCTCTTTTAATGTGAAGTTGGTCAGGCAGCAAATTATGTCCCTTGGCGGTCAGGAGCTCTGGGCCTTAGCGCTCTTTGTGCCCTGTCAAATTCTATGGGGGACTCACTGGGCCTGTCAAGCAAGTTAGTTAATGAAGATGGAGCTTAGGGAAGGTTTAATTTGTTCAGGATGAACTGTCTCAGGGACCCCCCAGACCCTTCTATTGTTCCTTATGCCCCTATTATCCAGGTCCTCCATCTGCCTGTTAATAATTATTAGATGTTTGACATGTGTAGCAGTCACTGCCTCCAGTTTCATGATTGCTTTCTCCCTCTGTTTGCCCGCTCTTTCCCCCACTGGCACCTGCTCTGTGAGCCTGAAGATATCCGCTTTTAAATCTGTAATAGCGGCAGAAAATGAACTTTTAATGTCAGCAGCAATCTCTGTCATATTAGAGTAGGTAAGTGGATGATCTCTCATAATATAATTGCCTACCTTGTCCTCTGATGTTGCGAGTCTCCTCATAGTCTTCCTCCTCCTCATGTCTGGGTGGCGGCGCCATCTTGGGGCCTAGTGCAGGCTTCTTACACGCAGGCTTGTTTTTAAATATATCTGGGATATATTTCCCGGAACTGGAGCGCGAGGTTGCTTGCCTTGTGACCCAGATCTGGCGATTCTGCCCATGTTTTATGGTCATGAGACGCTGGATGGCTTTAAATTCACCCCGCTGGAACTGGAGCTCTGTATTCAGGCGTCCATCCCGTGTGTGCGCCCTTCTTTCAAATTAACAACTATGTCATACTTACCTGCTCTGTGCAGTGGTTTTGCACAGTGCATAAAAATAGAGAAACAACTGCGCTAATCCAACCAATATAAGTGTGAAGCAGCGACTTCAAGTGTGACCAACACCCCAAAGAACAATAATAGATACAAGTCGCGCTAAAGAATAATCAACCATTAAATAAAATGTGTCAAACAGTGAAAAAATATATATTAATAGTCCATAAAGTCCGTGAGAAACCAAATAATATAGACGTGACTTAGGGATATCCGTGTAGATGGAAGGCTTACCAGAATTCTGTAAAAAATCGTGCCAAATGATAACAGCGACTCCAGAAATTCGGCAAGGGATATACACGATAGATCTCACAATCACAAACGATCCCCTCAATGGTGTGGTTGTATGTGAAATAAAAATATAAACGCCATAGCGTAAAACCAAAATAAACAAATAGAAAAAATAGAAAAATAGCACTCTATATGAATGTGAATCACCAAAACTCCAGTGATAATAAAGTGCTCATGAGGAATAAATTAACATGAAATCCAAATATGATGTGAGGTAAGTGAAACGTCCACCACCAAGACAGACCAATAAGGTACTCCTTACCAGATGCAAAAAGTGACAGACTAAAATGATAGATCCAGACACCTCACCAATAGGAATGCAGCTTACCAGAAAAATTTGTGTAAACGCTCATAGAGAAAATCCACAAAGGATCCCAAACATGCTAGAGCTGTATCCTCAACACCAACCCTAAATGACCTTACCGGATGATGGTATAAAGTAGGCGGATATTGATGACAAATATGTGCAGAGGATTGGAGACCAGATCTCATATAACAGCCGATGGGGGCTCGGGGTTTGGGAACGATGTAGACAGGATTCAAGCATGGAATAAAAGAAGGGGCGCCATAGCATAAAAACCCACAAAATTTATTTAAATAAAAAAATCACACTTACAAAATAAGATGAACATTCCGCAAGGGAGAGGAATAACAGCCGCCGGCCGGATGGCTCCACTCGCCCGTACTTCCTGAACGCTGGTGAGGGTGACGTCAGCACGCCGTGACCCGACGTGTTTTGTCAGAGATGGCGTTATCAAAGGTACGGGCGGCGTGCTGACGCCACCTATTTATATCAAAAGAAGGCGCTAAATCAATAACCGGAAGCTTCCAGTCCGCCATCCCTGAAATGGTATATGGGAACAGGAAACCTTATGGCATAGACCGGAACCACCCGATCGGCCATTTAAAAATTACATAAAAACAATGAAAGGTAAATGGTATAACATAGACCGGAAATACCCGATCAGCCATTATTAAATTGGGAAAAAAAAGAACAACAAATACATTGACTCATTTAGTTCAACCTGAGGAGAGAATCAATCGGTCAATAAAGAACAAACTAAATATATTAATTATATAAATTACACCAAGTTCTTAAATTGGTTGAAATTGAAGGCAGAATATCAATGTGGAATTAGAATATGGATATTCCGGTGATGGATTCCGGACAATATAGCGATAACCCACAAAAACATATAAAATGATATATGATATATAATATATAATACAAATATAACAAAATAATAAAAATTATAAAAATTAGTTTCCAGAACTGGCAGAATACCAATATTAAATTGAAACATGGATATTACAATAATCAATTTGGGACAATGCAATGCAAAATAGCCCACAAAGGCATATAAAATTATAAATAATAATATCCAAATAAATCCCAATACCAATAATGATAATAAACATGAATATCAATAATAAATTTGGGATATGAATATTACAGTGATCGATTTAAGACAATAAGGGATATCCCACATAAACCATATAAAATTACATGCAATAATATCAAAATTATATTTATATAAAATTACATATATATTCAATGAAGGCGTTTACCTCTGTGTCTACATTTAACCTGAATGGCATATAAGTTTTCAATCTATAGATCCAGGACATCTCTAATCGGGAAAGACTTCTGATGAGGGGTTCACCCCTCCAATGAGGGGTAAACTTATCTATTCCCAAGAAGAGAGTGTTCCTAGTAGGGATAATCGAATGGTAATCGAATACATATGTGTGTGTGTATATACCCCTATACAGAAGTTCAGATGTTTTGCCTGCCTCCAAAGACCCCCAAAAAATGCCCAAAAAACGCCTGCAAGAACACACCTGGGCATTTTTTTTGGTGCTGGCATTTTAATGGGCATTTTTTGGGCATCTTTGGAGGCAGGCAAAACATCTGAACTTCTGTGTAGGGGTATATATACATACACCCATGTCTGTATTTACACACATACACATATATAGGTGTGAAAATAGCAGAAATCTATGCTTGCGCTAATTAACACCAATATAGCTTCTCACCTATAACACCTATATATGTGTATGTGTATAAATACATATAAGTGTGTGTGTATATATAACCCTAGAAGTTATAGTTCAGATGTTTTGCCTGACACCAAAGACCCCAAAAAAATGCTCAAAAAAATGCCTGCGCCAAAAAAAAAATGCCCAGGTGTGTTCTTGCAGGCATTTTTTTGGGCATTTTTTTGGGGTCTTTGGAGGCAGGCAAAACATCTGAACTTCTGTATAGGGTTATATATATATACACACACACTTATATGTATTTATACACATATATAGGTGTTATAGGAGAGAAGCTATATTGGTGTTAATTAGCGCAAGGATAGATTTCTGCTATTTTCACACCTATATATGTGTATGTGTGTATATATATATATATATATATATACAGACATGGGTGTCTGTATATATACCCCTACACAGAAGTTCAGATGTTTTGCCTGCCTCCAAAGTCCCCCAAAAAATGCCCAAAAAAACGCTTGCTACTAAACCGGCAAGGTGTGAAAATAGCGGAGCCATATCCCTGTTCTATAAGTGACCTAATACAAACAATCTTTTTTTTTATGGTTCTGGACATGCTACAGAGCTGAAACTTCACAGGTACACTTTTTAGACACCCCCCCCCCCAGACACTAAATCCAAATTTTTTTTCTTTAATTTTTTTTTTCAATAATTGGCTCTCTATCAAAAATGACAATTTTTAAGAACTTTTTTTGTGTGATTAATAGTCCCTGGGGCATGACCCAGAACCCTAGGCAATTTTTAGGGGCATTTATTGGGTTTTAGGGCTTCAAAATGGTGTTTTTTGATTACCGAAGTTCGGGTTCCATTGATTTCAGGAAGTTCGGATGTTCTGGCCGAACCGAACTTTTGAAAAGTTCGATCATCCCTAGTTCCTAGGATCCCTATTGTGGACTAGCGCATAGTGCATGGAGACAGAGTGTTTGGGGAATCCCTTTCTGATATTGGCTACGTGTTCATTGAGTCTAACGTTAAGAGGACGTTTGGTTCTACCAATGTACTGGTAGCCACAGGAACACTGAAGTAAGTATACCACCCCCCATAGTGGTACATGAAATAAAAGGTTCAATATCATGGGATTTCCCTGTGCTATGGGAAACAAAAGCCCTGGTGTTACATTGTTTAATGGAGTTCAGAGAACAGATCTGACACCTATTGCATCTATAAAAGCCTGTCAATTGATTCAAAAAAGTAGGTTTGGGCTTTGGTGGTTCTAGAACATTAGGGGCCAGGCAATTCCTCAAGGACGAGGCTCCTTTAAAGACAACCCTAGGCTTATCAGGTAAAGATTTACCTAGGACTGGATCGTTATTAAGAATATGCCAATGACGGCGAATCAAGTTTTTGATGTTCATGTGTTGACTAGAGAAGGTGGTAATAAAGGGTGCAACTGAAAGAGAAGATGATCAAATATTATCCGTATTTTGGGGTCTCAAGAGTTGGGTCCTATCCAATTGATAAAATTCCATAAGTGTCTGTTGATATTGCCCCTTTGGTACCGCCCGTAGCCAAGGGGCATGATGGCAACTGTCAACGGGGATATAGGAATTCCTATCCGTTGATTTAAAATAGGTAGAAGTTATAAACTGATTGTCCTTGATGGTTATGACAATATCGAGGAAATTAATAACGGACTGGCTGCACTCGTAGTTAAATTGTATACCCCTTGAGTTGGAATTGAGTGCCTTGATGATGACCATCCCAAAGGAGGACATCATCTATGTACCTTGCCCACAGCAACACCTAAAGGTCTATGATGGGCATAGATGACGTCCTCCTCCCACTGGGCCATAAACAGGTTGGCCAGGGATGGAGCATATTTAGCCCCCATGGCTACACCTGTAACCTGGCGGAAAAACCTCCCATCAAACCAAAAGTAGTTATGATGGGTGGCAAACTCTAGCAGTTCCATGATGAAGGAGATCTTGGTATGCTTACTTCAGTGTTCCAATATCAGAAAGGGATTCCCCAAACACTCTGTCTCCAAGCACTATGAGCTAGTCCACAATAGGGATCCTAGAAACACTCTCTTCTTGGGAATAGATAAGTTTACCCCTCATTGGAGGGGTGAACCCTTCATCAGAGGTCTTTCCCGATTAGAGTTGTCCCGGATCTATAGATTGAAAACGTATACGCCATTCGGGTTAAATGTAGACACAGAGGTAAACGCCTTCATTGACAATGCATAGCTCTCATTTAAAATGTATTGAATTTATATGTAATTTTATATATATCATTTTGGTATTATTACATGTAATTTTATATGTTTATGTGGGATATCCCTTATTGTCTTAAATCGATCACTGTAATATCCATATCCCAAATTTATTATTGATATTCATGTTTATTATCATTATTGGTATTGGGATTTTTTTGGATATTATTATTTATAATTTTATATGCCTTTGTGGGCTATTTTGCATTTTTTTTTCCCAATTTAATAATGGCTGATCGGGTGTTTCCGGTCTATGTTTTACCATTTACCTTTCTTTGTTTTTATGTAATTTTTAAATGGCCGATCGGGTAGTTCTGGTCTACGCCATAACTTTTCCTGTTCCCATATACCATTTCAGAGATGGCGGACTGGAAGCTTCTGGTTATTGATTTAGTGCCTTCTTTTGATATAAATAGGTGGCGTCAGCACGCCGCCCGTACCTTTGATAACGTCATCTCTGCCGAAGCGCGTCCGTTCACGGCGTGCTGACGTCACCCTCACCAGCGTTCAGGAAGTACGGGCGAGCGGAGCCGTCTGGCCAGCGGCTGTTATTCCTCTTCCTTGCCGAATGTTCATCTTATTTTGTAAGTGTGATTCTTTTATTTAAATAAATTTTGTGGGTTTTTATGCTATGCCGCCCCTTCTTTTATTCCATGCTTGAATCCTGTCTACATCGTTCCCAAACCCCGAGCCCCCATCGGCTGTTATATGAGATCTGGTCTTCAATCCTCTGCACATATTCGTCATCAATATCCGCCTACTTTATACCATCATCCGGTAAGGTCATTTAGGGTTGGTGTTGAGGATACAGCTCTAGCATGTTTGGGATCCTTTGTGGATTTTCTCTATGAGCGTTTACACAAATTTTTCTGGTAAGCTGCATTCCTATTGGTGAGGTGTCTGGATCTATCATTTTAGTCTGTCACTTTTTGCATCTGGTAAGGAGTACCTTATTGGTCTGTCTTGGTGGTGGACATTTCACTTACCTTACATCATATTTGGATTTCATGTTAATTTATTCCTCATGAGCACTTTATTATCACTGGAGTTTTGGTGATTCACATTCATATAGAGTGCTATTTTTCTATTTTTTCTATTTGCTATTTTGGTTTTACGCTATGGCGTTTATATTTTTATTTCACATACAACCACACCATTGAGGGGATCGTTTGTGATTGTGAGATCTATCGTGTATATCCCTTGCCGAATTTCTTGAGTCACTGTTATCATTTGGCACGATTTTTTACCGAATTCTGGTAAGCCTTCCATCTACACAGATATCATGTCTATATTATTTGGTTTCTCACGGACTTTATGGACTATTAATATATATTTTTTCACTGTTTGACACATTTTATTTAATGTTTGATCATATCTATTATTTTTGCACAGTGCATCTCTGATCCTCTTCTTCTCGGGTCCCCAACTGTCACTCCTGATTGAGAGCCGCCCGCAGCTTAGTCCTATCCCTGCTATTTCCTCATTGGCTTACTGGCTCTAATTGAAAGCAGTGGGAGCCAATAGCCTATCAGGAGAGGGAGTCCTGGGAGAGCCGAGCCTCTTGTGCACATTGCTGGATTGAGAGGGAGCTCAGGTGAGTATTGGGGGGCTGTGGGGAGAGCAGCACACAGAAGGTTTTTTACCTCCATGCTTAGAATGCATGAAGGTAAAAAACCTTCAGCCTTTACAACCACTTTAACCACTTGCTGACCACCCACAGAACATTTACAGGTGGCATGTTCAGGCAAAGCAATGTACCCGTATGTCATTTTGCCTGTAAACAAAAAAAAAAAAAGAATAAGCTATTGTGCTGACTAGAACCCAACTGTCATTTAACGAGCACATAAAAGGGCCAGGAGAGTGGTAGGGAACACTAGGTGAAGTGAATTCAGCTCCTCTCAGATTAGGTCTTGAGATCCTAATGCACATACTGTATATAAAACAAACACAAGAGGGCACCTCCATCCAGGATTAAGGATTTATTAAAAATAATAAATTGGCCTCCCAGAGGGGGCAGAAATCTTAATCCAGTGGTCTTCGCAGAGGCTTTCTTTAACCAGCTTCTAAATCTGCAACAGGTCTCCCCAGTGTATATGGTGGACTGGGCACACAGTGTCCCCCTGTGGTTCTAGTCCTCCTAGCTTGGCACCCTGATCATTCCTGGTCTGCTTCCTTAATTTCAGAGACCGATATGGAATCCTGGCTGAGGCCTGCAAACATCAGGAGCTATGCTATGTAAATGTTGTTCACCTTTATCCAGATTTCTCTCCTGAATTACAGAAGAAGTGGCGTTCTTTCACGGAAGTGCACAGAAGGCTCCGGGATAAAGGCTTTAATGTGTTGTATTCTAGCCGCCTCAAGGTTCTCCACAATGGCTTGACAAAGTTCTTTTAATCCCCTACTGAGACAGTGGATTGGCTCGACTCTGTTGTCTGAGATGTCACTATTCCATCCTGAACTCGCATTACTCTCACTCTCGGCTGGGAGTGTACCTCTATGTACCGCTGTTGGCAGGGCTGGCTCAAGACATTATGCTGCCTGGGTCTAAGAATAAAATGCTGCCCCCCCCCACCAAAAAATAAATAAATCACGCCCACCAAAAGGCCCCCACATCCATTATTTTTAGATCATGATATTTGCCCACACAAACATGGCCTGCACTAAACACAGAAGCGGGAACCTAGATTAAGGGCCAAGTCATACCAGGATCACATGGGAACACACGCTTTCCCATGGGAAGCATTTTGACAGTCCGTTCATTTGAATGGGCTGCAAAAAGTAACAGTAACAGTAACAAAAAGTAACAGAATGCGGAATAAGTTCCACTACTTTTAAAAAAAACACTGCACCAAAGCACAAAGTACTGTTGTACCATGCGATTTTGTGGCTGTAAACACACTGCATTTGCGATCTGCTTTTGGGGTGCCATTAATAATACATTAGAACCCACACGCAGCAGATTGCAGAGATAGTGTGTTCACCTGCTGTGTGGGAAATGCACACACAGCGCACCTTAGCCACAAAGACCTTGTGCTGGTGAAACCGGCCCTCAATTAACCAGGTATAATAGGGAGCCCCCCAGACCCCCACTCATGATATTTACAATCTTTAGAATTTACAATCCCCATACAGCCCAGCTATCTCCATAGCCATATGCAGTCTCCCCCCCAGGAAGGAGGAGAGGACAGGGTGTCCAGACCAGGACTCACCTGTGACCTGCAGACAGTCCGGCCGGGGTGCACCCTACGGTAGAGCCTCCAGAGTAGCACCATCCATCAGTGTCCCCTTACACACACCTTCTCACCTTAGTGCTTGGTCTGGTAGGCAGCTGGCAGGAAACCGCTTTTTAACCACTTTAAGACAAGGATTTCCCCCCTTAATGACCAGGCCACTTTTTTCAACTTGGCACTGCGTGTCTTTAAATGACAATTGCGCAGTCATGCAATGCTGTACCCTAAACTAAATTTACATCCTTTTTTCCCCATAAATAGAGCTTTCTTTTGGTGGTATTTGATCACCTGTGCAATTTTTTTTATTTTTTGAGCTATAAATAAAAAAAGTGACAATTCTGAAAAAAAAAAAAAAAAAATATTTTTCACATTCTGCTATATACTATAACATTCTCTCAAAATTTTTTTTTTTTTAACATTTTAGGCCAATTTGTTTTCTGTTACATATTTTTGGTACAAAAAAAAAATCGCAATAAGCATATTTTGATTGGTTTGGGCAAAAGCTATTGCGTCTACTAACTATGGGAAAGATTTATGTCCTTTTTTATGTTTTTTTTTTTACTAGTAATAGTGGCGATCTGTGATTTTTTGCGGATCTGACATGAACATCTGAGACTATTATCTTTCTGCTATGGGTGGCTGCGTCGCAATGCACGGTGCTACCATGGTCCAATTATGCCTCCACTGTTTCTAATGTGAATGTACCTTCAGAACATTCTACTTTTGTTTTTCAAGTTTGGGGTATGAGGTTTCTCTGGCATTTTCTTATTTTTTGGACAGTTTGGCCCGGGAAAACAGGTAAATTAGGTTGCTTTTTTCATTTTTTTTTCCCCGTCTTTTTTTTTTTTTTTGCCAGTTCAGGTGTTGTTTTTCACCTGCTCTGGCTTTCTAGCTCTGTTTTTCCTCACACTGTGTACCTTGCCCTTGTCATGTCACTGGTCACTCCTGTTCTCTCTATCTATTTTACAGGGGCCATCCCTTTTATTTTACAGACCTTATTACATGAGTAATCTTACAATTCTCTCCTGGAATGTCAGGGGTGTGAATTCTAGGTTTAAGTGATCCCTGGTCCTACAATATTTGCGTTCCCAACATCCTCCTACTGTATCTTCTCTGAGACTTCAGGAGATAAACCTTGTTGGTAATCGTATATTCTCCCTCAGTAGAAACTGAATACAGAGACCTATACACTCTACTTATTCATTGTGTGCTAGAAGTGTAGCTATCCTTTTGCATAAGAAACTCTCCTGTATTGTTGAACATGTGGTCACTGATCCTCAGGGGTTAATGTACCCACAACAGTAAAATCAGTCTGTATATGTAGTAAAGCATGCTTGTTATATTCAATGTGGAACCTAAGGGGTTAATCCTTTGCATTGTGTATAAAGGCAGTTTGATCATGTCTCTCTGATCCTCCTCTTTCACTGTCTCCAAAAAATAACCTGATATTTACAGAGCCAGTGGATGGGCTTCACATGCTCAGTTTGGTATGTATTGCTAGAGAGTTTTTTTTTTTTTTCTTGGGAGAGTGCATGTGATCAGCACAAGGCCAATCAGCACTGTCCAGACAGAGGATCAGGGGACAATGAAAACTCCTTCTAAAAGCTTTACTAGAAACTGATACAAGTCACAAGGCTGCTATATATACTGCTGATGAGAAAAGGTATTTATCCATTTATATTTACTAAAATAATTGCATTTATGTTCTGTGTACTGTGGGAGACCAGATATAGTGAATGAGGGTTCTGGGTTTAGTAACGCTTTAAAGGCTCATTCATCACACCATACCTGCTTAAAAACTGATCAGAAAACTGCACAGATTTCACTTGCAGAGACATCAGTTTCACATCAATTTTCATGCATGATTCAGTCAGTTTTTATGCACATTGACATCAGTTTTCAGTGCACGTCAGTTATGTGCCCTATATTCACACCAATGTTGATATGTCAGTTTTTTTTTCCTGTGCAGAAAACTGCATACACGTTGCACATTCCTGGTGTGAACAGGTCACATAGAGAAGAGAGAAAACCATTGTTTTTTGTGCCATTGCAGAAGGCATGCAGAAAAACTGACGTGCCTGTCTGCACCATGGACTAGGGCTAAAAGTAAACAACTGGAAAAAATAAAGTGTTTGAAAAATAATAACTTATTAAATGACTTTCAAAAACATTGAAAAATGGCATACCTAAAACTGCACCGATTATAAAATTAAATTTAAATCCCTACCGAATTGCAAAAGCTAGACACTATACTAACTTTCTTCAATACTTCCAGTTAAAGAGGGATTCCAATCACCTGTGGTAAGAAAAAAAGTCAGCGGCTACTAAAACTGTAGCTGCTGACTTTTAAAAAAACAGCCAATCACCTGTCCCAGGATCCAGCGGTAAGCTCACCCCAGTCCTTCTCACCTGCTGTGTTCGGTCCCCGGCGCCGGCATCTTCACTATGGGCACATCCGGGTGCCCACTGTGCATACACGAGTCACGCTGTGCATCGTGAGTGGTGGATGCAGTCTTCTGGGACCTGTCAATGTCCCAGAAGATTGCAGAGTGGAATGAGGAAGGAGAACCTCCGTTGCCGAGTGCAATGAAAGTGCGAAGCGACTACCTGTCAACATCAGGTACCCACTCAACCCCTCGCTCCTCAAAAGTGCCAATTATTTAAGCAGAGCAGATAACAAGTCCTTAAAGCGGAACTTCCCCTTTTGGGTGGAGCTCCGCTTTAAGTAAAATAATATTATAGTGCAGAAAGCATAACATTTTGGAGGGGAGTGGCTTGGACATGCAGGCGTGAGGACACTTCTTTGCAGAGCTCCCGAGGACTCCTGGCTTTTCACCGCTCTTATACGGCTCCCGCTACACCACTCTTTGCCTCACCACGCCCAATAGACGTAGGTCGTCCTCCCAGCTGTCCGGGTCGGCTGAGAGTCGTGCTGGATCCTTGGATTCATTCTTCTCCAGAGGTGCCAGAGACTGCGTGGCCGGCCCCAAGATGGCTCCGGCCGTCGGGTACAGCAGCCCACGCTGTCGCTGCCTGGAGCCGTGAGCGGATCCACAGACATCCTCGCCTTGCACTGAAGTCCAGGTACTGTGCCATAGCCTGGCCTCCTCTCAGGCCTCAGCCACTCCATCACGCTCTGGCTCCCTGTTAGGGGAGCTGGACAGAGACTGGGACATACGAGATCACATAAAAACCCTCCCTATTAAAGATGACATTTCCAGACAGATTAACACAGTAGAAGCTAACTTTAAGGAGGCTTTGGACCATTTAAAGGTGGAAACTACAGCACTGGGCAACAGAGTGGAGTCATTAGAAATGGGGCAGGATGACATTACTGCCTCTATTAAGGCCTTGCAGGTCCACATGCAGAAGCAGGACACTATGGTTGAAATGCTTATGCCGCAGTTGGATGACTATGAGAACAGGGAGAGGAGGCAGAAGATAAGGATCAGGGGTCTCCCTGAAGCAACTAGAACACCAGACCTCATCCCTACTCTGCAGGGAATCTTTACACAAATTCTGGGGAACACAGCACCTGAGACTATTGACACTGATATAGCTCATAGAGCCCTTTTGCCACCACCCCAGGATGTTAATAAGCCTCGCGATGTGATTTGCAAACTTCATAAGTATACCACCAAGGATGCCATCATGAGAGCCATGCGGGGTAAAGACAGCGTTGATTTTGATGGCGCCCAGATATCCTTGTTTCCTGTCCTCTCCAAGCGGACATTGATGATGCAAAGGTCTCTGCAGCCAGTTTTATTTTTGTTTCAAAATTTTTATTGAAAACAGAGAATGCAATACAAAGATTTACAAAGTATAGCAGTGAAACAATTCTACAGAGACCTAATACAGCAAAAGGTAGTGGGTACACATCAAGCAAGAGTACCATTATACATTGTCAGGAAGCAGTGAACAAACAGTAACAGCAAAATTAGTAAACAACCCGATAGCTGCAACTTTATAACCAACCATCATTGGGTAGTCAAGGGTTCGTACCATATAAGAAAAGAGTATGGAACAATTAAATATGATGGAACAAGTAGATTCAGTTGTGAGGGCCATGTGTTAGGAGGAGGAAGGGATCAGCAGAGCAAGTCTATTCAGCATGGAAGAGGTGATATTCTCTAAACAGGAGATACTCAGTGATCAGTGTCTAGGGCGAACCTTGTCAAGCTCTACAATTGTCTCTGTCTAGAGATTTAAATGTGTAAGAAGCACGCTTATGTGGTACGCATGTGTAGATTCACTGTGTAAGGGTGGGGGGGGGGAGGGAATACGGGGGTCAAAGTAATGGTAGGATGTGATGGGGGAGGTAGAGGAAAAGTATAGAGATAAAGAAAAAGGGGAGGAGAAGGGGGCAGCATGGTTTCTCTGGCATTGTAACCCAATGTGTCATAATTAAGAAGAAAGGTATGGGAAGGGTTAGTAAAAGAAGAGATCATATCTAGGGTAGATATCAAAACAAGACCTAGGAGGTCAGGTGAGAGTAGGCTAGAGTTGTTTTAAAGTGTGTCCAGCAGGCCCAGACAGAACTGTAAGCCCGAGGGTTATCTCTGGATATATGTATTAGCTCTTCCATCTCTGCAATTCTGTCTAGGGTGAGGAGCCATTCTTTAACGGTTGGAAGGGTGGGGGGGGTATCTTCAATGTCTAGGAATACATATTTTAGCTGCATTCACCATATGCATAGCCAGTGATTTGTAGTAGAGTTTGTGCGGTAGGGTCGTGTGGTGAAGGAGGAACAGTGCTGGAGTAAATTCAAGAGAGATCGTGGTCACTTGCAAAATTAGTTGCTAAATTTTCTGCCAGTAGGGTCTGATCAGTGGACATGAGTCTGACCACCATATGTGTATTATAGAACCTGGACCCGTGTTGCCTCGCCAACACTGGTCGGGAAGAGAAGGATAATATTTATGCAGTAATGACGGGGTCCGATACCATCTGTATTGGATCTTATATCCATTTTCTTGAGTGGAAACGTTGGTAGAGCCCTTATGAATGGAGGTGAAAATCCGCAACCAATCATCTTGGTTGAGGGAAAGTCCCCAAGTCCTGTTCTTACTGGGTGCAGGGTTTGATAAGGGTTCGCTGTGGCTGCGCAGAAAATTGTGAATGGAGGGTGGAAATAAGTCTCGCAGACGGCTTGGTTTGAGAACACAAGAATTCGAAGGGTATGAGCGGTCTGGAGAAAGGCGCGATCTTATTCAATGCACTAAGATAACTGGAAAGCAGGAGGAATGGCCACGGGGGAATAGGTGGTCTTTGAATTATAGATGCCAAGTTTGGGGCGGAGAGGATGGTATCTCCTTTAAAGAAGTGTCTCACCGTCATTTTCTGTTAAGGCCAATGACTAGAGAGGAAGTGGGAGCTCATTCCTGGGGGGAAGTCAGGGTTCAGTCTGATAGGCGTTAGGGGGCCAGGAGCAGAAGAAATATTGTGGGATTTGCACATGACACGGAAACATTTTATGGCGGGGCCTATTAGAGGGTGCTTTCGCAGAGCCACTGGGATATGTTTATCCAACAACCACGGCACTTCAGCCAGGGACGTGGGTGAGAAGGAAGCTTCTAGGGAGACCCAGTCTTTGTGCGATGAGTGTGCGTTCCAATTAACTATCCTAGTCAAGAGGCAAGCTCTATAATAATTGTATAGGTCAGGGAGACCTATGCCTCCATGGGTTTTCGGGAGTGTCAGTTGTGGATATTTAATTCTAGTTCTATTCCCGTTCCAGAAAAAGTCAGAGCAAATCTTCCGGTATGCTCTAAAGAAGGCGGGGGTATGTGTATAGGAATGGCCTGTATAATGTAAAGAAGGTGGGGAAGGATATTCATGCTGAAAATAGCTGCCCGTCCAAACCAGGAAATGTTAGGTTTACTCCAAGAGTTCAAGTCCGAAGCGGTGGTACATAGTAAGGGGAGGAAGTTTAAGTCGTAGAGATTCACGAGCCGTCTGGGAATGTGAATATCCAGGTATTTAATGAAGGAGGCATTCCATTGAAATGGGAAGTTTTCCCTACATTGATGCAACTTTTGTTGGGTGAGCGAAATGTTCACGGCAAAGGACTTACAGAAGTTAATCTTTATATTTAACAAGAAGCGATAGTGGGCAAATTCTTTCAGTAACACTGGGAGGGTAACTGTAGGGCTGGTAAGAAATAGTAGAATATCATCGGCAAAGGCAGCCAATTTGTATTCCTTTTGTGTGATTTCTACACCTTTTATGTCTGGATTTGCTCTGAGGCAATTTAGAAAGGGTTCTAGGGTCATAACAAAAAGTATAGGAGATAGGGGGCATCCCTGCCGCGTTCCGTTGGTGATGGGAAAGGCATTCGACAGGGCAGTATTAACTTGAACCATGGCTCTTGGACCTGCGTAGAGGGACAAAATGAAGCTCGTCATGCAGGGGCCTAGTCCCATGGCTATTATGGTCGCGTCCATAAAGTCCCAGGCCACCCTGTCGAATGCCTTCTCCCCATCTAGGGAAAGGAAAAATCCACCCTGCTCAGAAGGGGATAAGGTGTGGTGAATGTTCAGTGCTTTTATAGTATTATCCCTGGCCTCTCGACCAGGAACAAAGCCTACTTGGTCTGTGCTGATGGTCTGGGGAAGAAGAGGGAGGATTCTATTAGCTAAGACTTTGGCAAAAATTTTCACATCCACGTTAAGGAGTGAGATGGGTCTATAACCCGCGGATTGGGAAGGATCTTTGCCATCTTTAGGAATCACTACTATATGGGCTTCTACTGAGTTCGGGGAAGCGGGATTTGTTTGGAGAGGGCATTGAATGCTTGCAAGTAAGGAGTCGTTAGGAGGTCGGCAAATGTTTTGTAATATACAGCTGTGAAGCCATCTGGACTGGGGCTTTTGTTGGGTTTCAATTGTTTGATGGCGTGTAACCATTCCTCAGTGGAGATTGGGCTGTCTAGAGCGGCGGATTGGGCTTTGGAGCACAAGGAGGGGCAATATTGTTTCAGAAAGGCATCTATAGCTTGTTTGCCGGGTACATCAGGTTGTGAGCAAGTGTCTTCTCAGTCTAAGTTATATAGAGAGGAATAATATTCCTCAAACACCTTGGCAATGTCATCGTTATGAGTAACGCTTACGCCCGTTTTCGATGTAACGTGGTGAATGGTGGACTGCGCTCTTTTAGAGAGCAGGGCCTGAGCAAAAAAGTGGCTGTTTTTATTACCAAACTCATAGAATATCTTACGGGATAAGGTGAAGGCTTTCCTAGTGCGTTTGTGTAAGAAGTCCTGCATGGCTAGACAAATGCTTATTACCTCTTGGAGCTCAGCATGTGCTAGTGATTTTTTGTGTAGGGTTTCAGCCTTTTTCAGTTTCTCTAAAAGATTTGCAAGGTGCTCTTTCTTCTCCTTCTTAATAGCAGCAGCCAGGGCTATCAGTCTACCTCTCAGGACACATTTATGGGCCTCCCATTGACTCATGGGAGATGTGTCAGGTGTAGCGTTAAGATGAAAGTACTCCTGAATGCACGTTGAGAGTTCCAGAACCTTGGTCTACCCGCTAGCCGTCCCATGTGTGCATATGATTGGAATGGCCATGTTCTCTGTGGCTATAAACATTGATTGGTGTCTCCCTGTGGGATTTTTTGTGCTCTCCGCCCGTGCTTAGAGTGGCGCTGTGTGATACCTCGGTGCTGGCCAACTCTAATTTTTTACGCTATTATTGAGCCACATACCTTTTGTCCCATACATGTGGTTACATCTAGTGGATAGATATAATTTTTGTGGTTCTCCCTTTTAAACCTTTTAAGACTGGACTCAAGTTCCTGCTGGTTGGTTGGTGTGGAGTCAGCTCTTCATTGGTCTCTATAATCTTTTATTCTAATATGAGAGAGCTCCTGCACACACGTATTCCCGAGCTGCTACCATCCCTTACCCTGCATCGAGATTCCTAGTATTCCATATGGGTATGCGAGGGCCCTATTTTTATCCCCCACACCTGTCTTGAGTCATACACACCTGTGTACCACTTTAAAGAGATCTCTATCAGTCTGTGGTCCTGATGAAGCTCGCCGCGAAACGCGTTGACCTTTATACAGACTAATCTTCTGTCGAGTAATATTGTATCATATATGTATTGTACTTTGGTATAATGGCTCTACCCCATTTTTGTATACTATGAATCTTCATTGAGGGTGTCTTTCCCTCGGTTTTATTATATGTGTTTGGTTATCTTTTAAAGAAATTAATAAATGTTGATTTTACTATCTGGTCTACCGTCTATCCAATGCTGTGCTCTTAAAGTCTGCATTTCAGGTAAGCATTGCTAGACCCCCCTTTTTTTTGTCCATTTCTTTCGGATTATGGCACGCCTGGGCTAGATCTCTCTTTTTTTTCTCCAGATTCTAGAGGTTAAGATTTGGTCAGGAAGTGAAAGGGTTATTGAGCAGTGGCGGCCGGTCTATAGGGGGTGAAGGGGTGCCGCCCCCCCCCCAATCCGCATCTTCAAGAAAAAAAAATTACATTTTAAAGCCCACTAGGGGCGCCGGACCTATTGCAGTCTATGGGGGGGGGGGGGGGTTGGCATCCCACGTGGTTAGAGCAGAGGCGCAGATTGGCGGCCTTCTGGGTGTCATCGGGGCACAGAGCAATGCGCCCCGACACTCCCTACTTCTGCACTTCTAGTCCTGTGATTGGTCCAGACTCCAGCCTGGACCAATCATTCAGGACTCCCGTCTGACGTCGTCGTGGGGGCGGTGCATGCGTCAGTCAGTTACTCTGACTCACTCACCTTCCCTTTTGCCTCCCGCCGTCACACTCTGAGCGAGGAGGAGCAGCATGGTGTCTCGAGTCAGCTAGGAGCAGGTAAGTGAAAGTGAAGCCGCTGCCTCATCCGGTGCATAGATGTGTGTTTTTTGGCATCATGCAATGGGATGTGCTGGGATTGTGCAGTGTCACATCATCGGATTGAAAGGAAAGAGCTGACACAGTTGCTTGGTGTGTGACAATGGGCAGATGATCCCTTGCTTCTTTTCACCTCGTCCCGATCATGGCTTCTGCTTGTTAACCCCATGGCTTTTGATGGCTGCATTGTGACACTGTGTCACGATGCAGCCATCGGAAGCCATGGGGTTAACAAGCAGAAGCCATCAGGATGAGGTGATAAGTGATAAGAAGCAAGGGATTCCCTTGCTTCTTATCACCTGGTCCTGATGGCTTTTGCTTGTTAACCCCATGGCTTCCGATGGCTGCATTGTGACACCCACTTGTTCAGTATGAGTCACTGAAGCAATAACGTGACATGGGGGCATGTGCTAACTTCTGGGGCTGAAACAGTGAAGTTGATCTGTGGAAATTATTCAACAGGCATTTTTTTTGTTTATATATATATATATATATATATATATATATATATATATATATATATATAATTTTTTTTACTATCCATTAGAAAATATTCCTTCATATTCGTCTTCATGGGCATAGAGTTGAGCGGACACCTGGATGTCCGTGTTCGGCGGGTTCGGCCGAACTTTAAAAAAAAGTCCGGGTCCGTGTCCCGGACTTTTGCCGAACTTTTCCCGGACACCGAACCCCATTGAAGTCAATGGGGACCCAAACTTTCAGGCACTAAAATGGCTCTAAAACACCAAAGGAAAGGGCTAGAGTGATGCAAATGGCAGCAAAACGTAGTTAAGAGCATGGCAAGTGCTCTGCAAACAAATGTGGATAGGGAAATAACTTAAAACAACAAAAAAAAAAACAGAAAAATAAAACAATGTTCTTCATCTCTGAAGGACGAGGCTCATATGGAGTAGGAGGGAGGTTGAGGTGGTGGTGGATGTGGCGGTGTCATAGGTGTGCTCACACGGTGTGCCGGGTGTACCTGGGCACACCCTAATCACCTAGGGCACATTAGCATTATCGCTCTGTTTGCCAGTGAGGAGATGGGAAAGATCTCCCTCGGACCTGCTCTGCTCTATTTCACTTTGCCAGCAGGGAGAGTAATGTATCGGGGCCATGTACATGTAGGCAAACACATGCATGTGTATTTAAACTTTGGGGTGCACACCCTAATGCAATAGGCTGCGCACACCTATGGGCGGTGTAGGTGGAAGCGGCAGTAAAGGAGGACCAGGGCCGGATTAAGAGCATCATGGGCTTGGTGCTGAGGATTTTGAAGGGCCTTAAGGGCCGTGCCTTTGCATGCACCCAGAGGAGGAAGGGTGCAGCCATGCATGCCTAATTCAACATGGGATGCTGTCTCTGAAGCCCATAAACACATCCATGCATCGGCAACTGTCCCTCCTTGTCCGGCCTTCGTGCTGTGTGGGGAGGTTCTGAGGGAGCTGCCTGGGGAAGCGAGCATAGAAGCCAGACTTCTGTGTTTACAAGTGACAGAAGAGCGGTAACAGTGAATATGGCCAACCCGGGGCCTATATAAAAGGTAGGGGCCTGGAGCTGCAGCTCCAATAGCCCCTACGTTAAACTGGCCATGAGGAGGATGAGGTAGCCAACACTGCTTCTTTTCACAAATTTTAAATGCGGGTACACCCCAAATGAGTGAGAGAGCAAAAATGGAACAATGGGTGGGTAAGGTCGGTATCCATCTCTATTCTGCACAAGGTACGGAAAAGTCCCGTGGGATCCATGCCTGGTTCATTTTAATGAACGTGAGCTTGTCCACATTGTCTCTGGACAGGCCGCTGCGCTTGTCTGTTATAACGCCCCCAGCTTTGCTAAATACCCGTTCAGATAATACACTGGCTGCAGGGCACGCCAGCACCTCCAAGGCGTAAAGGGCAAGCTCAGGCCATGTGCCCAATTTGGAGACCCAGAAGTTGAAGGGGTCAGACCCGTCATTCACTAAATGTAGGCGTAAATGTTGGTAAAATGCTGCCTCCTGCTAAGACGTTCCATCTGAGCTGCTGGTGCTGCTGTTTGTTGTGGCGTGCTGACAAAGCTTTTCCACATTTCGGCCATGCTAACCCTGCCTTCTGAGGTGCTGGCGGTGCCCTGGTTGCGTTGGCGACCTCTTCCTCCTCCTCCTCCTCCTCTGCCTTGTGCTTCCACTGTGGCCCCGCTGTCAGGTGGGAATGCCAGCAGCATCGCGTCTACCAGCGTGCGCTTGTACTCACGCATCTTGCGATCGCGCTCCAGTGAGTGAATTAAGGACGGTACGTTGTCCTTGTAATGGGGATCCAGCAGCGTGGCCACCCAGTAATCAACACAAGTTAGAATGTGGGCAACTCGGCGGTCGTTGTGGAGACACTGCAGCATGTAATCGCTCATGTGTGCCAGGCTGCCCAGAGGCAACGAAAGGCTGTCCTCTGTGGGAGGTGTATCGTCCGTGTCCTCTGTATCCCCCCAGCCACGCACCAGTGATGGCCATGAGCTGGCCTGGGTGCCACCCTGCTGTGAACATGGTTCCATCTCCTCCTCCAGCTCCTCCTCCTCCTCCTCCTCCTCATCCTCCAGAACTGTGCCCCTGCTGGACAATTGTGTCCCTGGCGTTTGTGTGTGCAGGAACCCACCCTCGAAGCCCCTTGCGAATGACTGCCCTGAAAGCCTTGGAAATGTTACCTCCTCATCCTCCTCCTCCTCATCCTGTGCCACATCCTCTTCCATCATCACCCGAATTGTTTTTTCAAGGAGGCATAGAAGTGGGATAGTTAAGCTGAGAACGGCGTCATCAGCACTGGCCATGTTGGTGGAGTACTCAAAACAGCGCAACAAAGCACACAGGTCTCGCATGGAGGCCCAGTTATTGGTGGTGAAGTGGTGCTGTTTCGCAGAGCGACTCACGCGTGCGTGCTGCAGCTGAAACTCCACTATGGCCTGCTGCTGCTCGCAGAGTCTTTGCAGCATGTGCAAGGTGGAGTTCCACCTTGTGGGCACGTCACATATGAGGCGGTGAGCGGGAAGGCCGAAGTTACGCTGCAGCGCTGACAGGCGAGCAGCAGCAGGGTGAGAACGCCGAAAGTGCGCACAGACGGCCCGCACTTTCTGCAGCAGCTCTGACATATCGGGGTAGTTTTTAAGGAACCTCTGCACCACCAAATTCAGCACATGCGCCAGGCAAGGGATGTGCGTCAAACCGGCTAGGCCCAGAGCTGCTATGAGATTTTGCCCGTTATCGCACACCACCAGGCCGGGCTTGAGGCTCGCTGGCAGCAACCAGTAATTTGTCTGCTGTTCCATGCTCCTCCACAACTCCTGCGCGTGTGGTTTGTCCCCCAAACAGGCAAGTTGTATAACTGCCTGCTGTCGTTTACCCCTGGCCGTGCTGAAGTTGGTGGTGAAGGTGTTACGCTGTCTGGATGAGGAGGCAGTAGAGGATGAGGAAGCGGAGTAGGAGGAGTTAGGAACAGGAGGCAGACTGAAGCGCCCTGCAATCCTCGGTGGTGGAAGGACATGCCCCAAATTGCTATCCGCCTCAGGCCCATCCGCCACTTCATTTACCCAGTGTGCCGTTAGGGAGATATAACGCCCCTGACCGTGCTTACTGGTCCACGTATCGGTAGTTAGGTGGACCTTGGCACAGATGGCGTTGCGCAGTGCACACCTGATTTTTTCCCCCACTTGGTTGTGCAGGGAAGGGATGGCTTGCCTGGAAAAGTAGTGGCGGCTGGGCACGACATACTGTGGGACAGCCACCGACATAAGTTTTTTAAAACTGTGCGTCTCCACCAGACGGAATGACAGCATTTCAAAGGCCAAGAATTTTGAAATGCTGGCATTCAGGGCCAGGGATCGCGGGTGGGTAGGGGGGTACTTCCTCTTCCTCTCAAGTGTTTGGGAGATGGAAAGCTGAACGCTTCCACGGGACATTGTGGAGATGGTTGGTGACCCAGGTGGTGGTGTTGCTGACAGATCCTCTGTTTGTGGGGTGACAGGTGCCGGTATCACTACAGATGTGGCTGGAGCGGCCGAGACTGCAGCAGAAGAGGAAGCAGGATGAGCCAGAGACGTTTCTTAGTTTTGAAGGTGTCTACTCCACTGCAGCTCGTGCTTTGCACTTAGATGCCTGATCATGCAGGTTGTGCTCAGGTTGAGAAGGTTTATGCCTCGCTTCAGGCTCTGATTGCACAGGGTGCAAACCACTCGTGTCCTGTCATCAGCACATTTTCTAAAGAACTTCCACGCTAGAGAACTCCTTTGAGCTGACTTTGGTGCGCTCGTTCCCTTGCTGCGTTGGGCAGTAGCGGAGCGTAGTGTCTAGGGCACGGCCGCTCCGCTTCTGCACCCTGCTCCCTCTTCTGCTGTGCTGGTGGCTCTGTGCGACCACCGCCTCTTCCTCCAAACCACTCAGGTCACCTGCATGACGTTCATTCCATGTGGGGTCGAGGAACTCATCGTCCTCCACATAATCTTCCACCCAGTCTTCACCCCTGCCCTCCTTGTCGGTCTCCACAATGCTGAACGCCACAGCAGTTGGCACCTGCGTTTCGTCATCATCGGAGACGTGCTGCGATGGTCCTTGCATGTACTCATCTTGAGAAATAAGTGGTTGGGCATCGCTGCACTCAATCTCTTCAACTTCTGGGGCAGGGCTAGGTGGATGGCCCTGGGAAACCCTGCTGACAGAGTCCTCAAAAAGAAGAAGAGACTGCTGTATGGATTGGGGCTCAGACTGCTTGCCTGATTTCCAAGGGGGTGTGGTGAAAGACGGTTGGACATTGGCTGCAGGTGCCAACTCTGACCTTTCTGCAGTAGACTGGGTGGGAGACAATGTGAAGGAACTGGAGGCACTGTCAGCAACCCAATCTACTATCGCCTGTACTTCTTCAGGCCTCATCACGTCTAGAGGCGCATGATGCCCTACCAAATACTGATGCAGGTTCTGTCGCCTACTCACACTTGTGGAAGGTGTTTCACTTGTGCGTGTAGCTGGCACAGATCGACCACGTCCTCTCCTTGCAACAGGAGCTCTACCAGCAGCACCACGACCCAGGCCACGGCCCCTATTTGACGGTCTCCTCATATTTCTGTAATTTAAGATCTTGCCCTAGAAAGGTGTTTATTGAATAGCGGAACAAAAAAACAACAGTATCGCACGGGTGTATCTCACAGTCAAATATGCAAACTATGCCGCAATTTAATGTTTTTTACCCCAAAAGGGTGTATATTGAATAGCGGAATAGGAAAAAAACGGTGTATCTCACACGTACAAACACAGACTAGGCCCCGATTCAAATTTTTTGTACCCTAAAGGGAGGATGAGGAAGAGGAGTAGGAGGAGTTGGGAACAGGAGGCAAACTAAAGCGGCCTGCAATCCTCGGCGGTAGAAGGAGGTGCGCCAAACCAATTTAAAAAGGTGTATCTCACATGTACCGGTACAGACTATCCCGCAATTTAATTTTTTACACTCAAACAGGGTGTATATTGAATAGCGGAATAGGACAAATTTTACAAAACGGTGTATCTCACACGTACAAACACCAACTAGGCCCCGATTACAATTTTTTGTACCCTAAAGGCAGGATGAGGAAGAGGAGTAGGAGGAGTTGGGAACAGGAGGCAAACTGAAGCGCCCTGCAATCCTCGGCGGTAGAAGGAGATGCGCCAAACAAATTTAAAAAGGTGTATCTCACATGTACCGGTACAGACTATCCCGCAATTTAATTTTTTACACTCAAAGAGGGTGTATATTGAATAGCGGAATAGGACAAATTTTACAAAACGGCGTATCTCACACGTACAAACACAAACTAGGCCCCGATTACAATTTTTTCTACCCTAAAGGCAGGATGAGGAGTAGGAGGAGTTCTGAACAGGCAGGAGGCAGACTGAAGCACCCTCAAATCCTCGGCAGTATGAGATGCGCCCCAAAAATTGGAAAGGTGTATCTCACACGTACCGACACAGACTATCACACAATTTAATTGTTTATACCCAAAGGTTTTGATTAAATAGCGGAATAGAAAATATGATCCAAAAAAAAGTGTATGTATATCACACGTACACAACCACACTAGGCCCCAATTACTATTGTTTGTACCCCTAAAGGCAGGATGAGGAGTAGGAGGAGTTTGGAACAGGCAGCACCCTCAAATCTTCAGAAGTATGAGATGAACCCCAAAAACTTGCAAAGGTGGATCTCACACGTACCAACACAGACTATCCCGCAATTTAATTGATCCCCAAAGGTTTTTATTGAATAGCGGAATAGGAAATATGATCAAAAAAAGTGTATGTATCTCACACGTACACAACCACACTAGGCCCCAATTACTATTGTTTGTACCCCTAAAGGCAGGATGAGGAGTAGGAGGAGTATGGAACAGGCAGCACCCTCAAATCTTCAGAAGTATGAGATGAACCCCAAAAATTTGGAAAGGTGGATCTCACACGTACCAACACAGACTATCCCGCAATTTAATTGATCCCTAAAGGTTTTTTATTGAATAGCGGAATAGGAAATATGATCAAAAAAAGTGTATGTATCTCACACGTACACAACCACACTAGGCCCCAATTACTATTGTTTGTACCCCTAAAGGCAGGATGAGGAGTATGGAACAGGCAGCACCCTCAAATCTTCAGAAGTATGAGATGAACCCCAAAAACTTGGAAAGGTGGATCTCTCTCACACGTACCAACACAGACTATCCCCCAATTTAACTGATCCCCAAAGGTTTTTGATTAAATAGCGGAATAGAAAATATGATCAAAAAAAGTGTATGTATATCACACGTACACAACCACACTAGGCCCCAATTACTATTGTTTGTACCCCTTAAAGGCTGGATGAGGAGTAGGGGGGAGTATGGAACAGGCAGCACCCTCAAATCTTCAGAAGTATGAGATGAACCCCAAAAACTTGGAAAGGTGGATCTCTCTCATACGTACCAACACAGACTATCCCCCAATTTAACTGATCCCCAAAGGTTTTTGATTAAATAGCGGAATAGAAAATATGATCAAAAAAAGTGTATGTATATCACACGTACACAACCACACTAGGCCCCAATTACTATTGTTTGTACCCCTAAAAGGCTGGATGAGGAGTAGGGGGGAGTATGGAACAGGCAGCACCCTCAAATCTTCAGAAGTATGAGATGAACCCCAAAAACTTGGAAAGATGGATCTCTCTCACACGTACCAACACAGACTATCCCCCAATTTAACTGATCCCCAAAGGTTTTTGATTAAATAGCGGAAATGAAAATGTGATCAAAAAAAGTGTATGTATATCACGCGTACACAACCACACTAGGCCCCAATTACTATTGTTTGTACCCCTAAAAGGCTGGATGAGGAGTAGGGGGGAGTATGGAACAGGCAACACCCTCAAATCTTCAGAAGTATGAGATGAACCCCAAAAACTTGGAAAGGTGGATCTCTCTCACACGTACCAACACAGACTATCCCCCAATTTAACTGATCCCCAAAGGTTTTTGATTAAATAGCGGAATAGAAAATATGATCAAAAACAGTGTATGTATATCACACGTACACAACCACACTAGGCCCCAATTACTATTGTTTGTACCCCTAAAAGGCTGGATGAGGAGTAGGGGGGAGTATGGAACAGGCAGCACCCTCAAATCTTCAGAAGTATGAGATGAACCCCAAAAACCCCAAATATCATTCAGCTCTGCTGCAGGCCACAACTTAATTTTTTTTAACCCAAGGCTGTATATTGAATAGTGGAATAGAAAAAAAGTGTATGATTTTTGAAACCACTCAATATTAGCACATGTGAACTGAACACAGCAGTGTATCCACAGCTGAAGGAAAAAGGCTGCACACAGTGCCTGATAGAAAAATACTTTTCTCCCTCCTCCTCAGTGGGCAAAAATGATTGTGTTCACTGCACCCCAAAAAGATTGTGTTCACTGTACCCCAAAAAGATTGCGTTCACTGCACCCCAAAAAGATTGCGTTCACTGCACCCCAAAATGATTGCGTTCACTGCACCCCAAAAAGATTGTGTTCACTGCACCCCAAAAAGATTGTGTTCACTGCAGCCCACACACAGCAAAATGGATGTGGACCACTGACACCTGCCTATCTCCTATCCCACACCACACAGCAATGTCGATTGTAGTTTGTAGAACACACTTTCCCTAAAAATCAGCTGACTCTATCCCTAACAGGATTGATAAGATTGTAGATCGGGTGACTGCAAACCCCACCCCACACAGCAATATCGATTGTAGTTTGTAGAACACACTTTCCCTAAAAATCAGCAGACTCTATCCCTAACAGGATTGATAAGATCGTAGATCGGGTGACTGCAAACCCCACCCCACACAGCAATATCGATTGTAGTTTGTAGAACACACTTTCCCTAAAAATCAGCAGACTCTATCCCTAACAGGATTGATAAGATCGTAGAGCGGGTGACTGCAAACCCCACCCCACACAGCAATGTCGATTGTAGTTTGTAGAACGCACTGTCCCTAAAATCAGCAGACTCTCTCCCTAAAATGCCTACAACTCGCCCTGCCTAACACACTCCGACCTGTCCCTCAATTCTATCCGGACACAAATGTTTTTTTTTTCCTGTCTGTCCCTAATCAGCAGCCAGCACGTTGATGTGTGCTCTCTCCCTGATCTAAACAGCAGAATGACGCCGCAGCGGCGCTGCCTTGAACTTATAAAGACTTGGCCAATCACAGCTACTGATACATTTGCAGGCATGGCTGGGATGGCTTAGCCACACCAGTTAAACGCTTGTTGATTGGCTGTTGAAAGCCCGCCATGAAAAGCGCGCCAAAGCATGCAAAACCCGGAAATAAAACGACCGAACACGGATTTTTACCCGAATATACAGTAAAGTGTTCGTGTCCGTGTTCGGGTAAAAAAAATACAATTATTCGGTACGAACACGAATAATACAGTCCGTGTTCGCTCAACCCTACATGGGCAGTTAACTGAGAGGGCGGCTAATTTTTTTATTACCCTTGTTTTGTTAATATTCCCCCTCCCCTCTTCTCCCAATTTTTTTTTCTTTTTTTTGTGTTTTTGTTGTTTTGTGTTTGTATGTATGGATAATTTTTGTGCAGAGTAATGTATTGTAGCTGTAACTATTTGTTTTGTTTATATTTTTAATAATAAAAGAAAAATGTATTTGTAAAAAAAAAAAAAAAATTGTGGCCTAGTCTGTATCTGTACGTGTGAGATACACCCTTTAGATACTGTTGTTCTATTCTGCTATTCAATAAACACCCATTTAGGGAAAAAAATTAAATTGCGGCCTAGTCTGCATATGTTACTGTGAAATACACCCTTTGGATACTGTTGTTCTATTCCGCTATTCAATAAACACCCATTTAGGGAAAAAAATCGCAGCCTAGTCTGCATATGTTACAGTGAGATACACCCATTGGATACTGTTGTTGTATTCCACTTATCAATAAAAACCCATTTAGGGGAAAACTAAAAATTGCGGCCTAGTCTGCATATGTTACAGTGCAACAAGGCACACAGGTCTCGCATGGAGGCCCAGTTATTGGTGGTGAAGTGGTGCTGTTTTCCGCAGACCGACTCATGCGTGTGTGCTGCAGCTGAAACTCCACTATGGCCTCTGCTGCTCGCACAGTCTGGCCAGCATGTGCAAGGTGGAGTTCCACCTTGTGAGCACGTCACATATGAGGCGGTGAGCGGGAAGGCCGAAGTTACGCTGCAGCGCTGACAGGCGAGCAGCAGTAGGGTGTGAACGCCGAAAGTGCGTACAGATGGCCCGCATTTTCTGCAGCACCTCTGACATATCGGGGTAATTGCTAAGGAACCTCTCCATCACCAAATTCAGCACATGTGCCAGGCAAGGGATATGTGACAAACCGGCCAGGCCCAGAGCTGCTACGAGATTTCACCCATTATCGCACACCAACAGGCCGGGCTTGAGGCACACTGGCAGCAACCATTTATCGGTCTGCTGTTGAATGCCCCTCCACAACTCTTGCACAGTGTGTGGTTTTTCCCCCAAACAGGCAAGTTTTAAAACTGCCTGCTGTCGTTTACCCCTGGCTGTGCTTAAGTTGGGGGTGAAGGTGTTATGCTGACTGGATGAGGAGGCGATAGGGGATGAGGAAGCGGAGTAGGAGGAGTTAGGAACAGGAGGCAAACTGAAGCGCACTGCAATCCTCGGTGGTGGAAGGACATGCGCCAAACTGCTGTCCGCCTTAGGCCCAGCCACCACTGCATTCACCCAGTGTGCCGTTAGGGAGATATATAACATTCCTGACCGTGCTTACTGGTCCATGTATCCATAGTTAGGTGGACCTTGCCACAGATGGCGTTGCCCAGTGCACACCTGATTTTGTCACCCACTTGGTTGTGCAGGGAAGGGATGGCTTGCCTGGAAAAGTTGTGGCGGCTGGGCACGACGTACTGTGGGACAGCCACCACCATAAGGCTTTTAAAACGCTGCGTCTCCACCAGACAGAATGACAGCATTTCCAAGGCCAGGAATTTTGAAATGCTGGCATTTAGGGCCAGGGATCGCGGGTGGGTAGGGGGGGGTACTTCCTCTTCCGCTCCAGTGTTTGGGAGATAGAAAGCTGAATGCTTCCACGGGACATTGTGGAGATGGTTGTTGGTGACCCAGGTGGTGGTGTTGCTGGCAGATCCTCTGTTTGCGGGGTGGCAGGTGCCGGTCACACTACAGAGGTGGATAAAGAGGCCGAGACTGCAGCAGAAGAGGAAGCAGGAGGAGCCAGAGACCTTTCTTGGTTTTTGAGGTGTCTACTCCACAGTCTTTTTTGAGGTGTCTAGCTCGTGCTTTGCACTTAAATGCTTGGTCATGCAGGTTGTGCTCAGGTTGAGAAGGTTTATGCCTCGCTTCAGGCTCTGATTGCACAGCGTGCAATCCACTCTCGTCCTGTCATCAGCACATTGTCTGAAGAACTGCCACGATAGGGAACTCCTTAGAGCTGGCTTTGGTGTGCTTGGTCTCTTGCTGCGTTGGGCAGTAGCAGGCGTACTGTCTAGATCATTGCCTCTCCGCTTTTGCACCCTGCTCCCTCTTCTGCTGTGCTGGTGGCTCTGTGCGACCACCGCCTCTTCCTCCAAACCACTTAGGTCACCTGCATGACGTTCATTCCATGTGGGGTCGAGGACCTCCTCGTCCTCCACATCATCTTCCACCCAGTCTTCACCCCTGCCCTCCTTGTCGGTTTCCACAATTCGGAATTCCGCAGCAGTTGGCACCTGTGTTTCGTCATCATCCGAGACGTGCTGCGATGGTCCTCCCATGTACTCATCTTGAGACATAAGTGGTTGGGCATCGGTGCATTCAATCTCTTCCACTTCTGGGGCAGGGCTAGGTGGATGGCCCTGGGAAATCATGCTAACAGAGTCATCAAAAAGAAGAAGAGACTGTTGGATGACTTGGGGCTCAGACTGCTTGGCTGATTTTCAAGGGGGTGAGGTGAAAGATTGATGGACATCGGCTGCAGGTGCCAACTTTGACCTTTCAGCAGAAGACTGGGTGGGAGACAATGTGAAGGAACTGGAGGCACTGTCAGCAACCCAATCTACTATCGCCTGTACTTGTTCTGGCCTCAACATATGTAGAGGCTCATTAGGCCCTGCCAAATACTGCTGTAAGGTTCTGTCCCCTACTTGCAGCTGAGAAAGGTGTTTCACTTGTGCGTGTAGCTGGCACAGATCGACCATGTCCTCTCCTTGCAACAGGAGCTCCACCAGCAGCACTACGACCCAGCACTAACATGGTAGAGCAGTATGTGTGCTCTACACGTACTGAATGACAGGTCTGCCCCCTTCAACTTCTGGGTCTCCAAATTGGGCACATGGCCTGAGCTTGCCCTTTAAGCCTTGGAGGTGCTGGCCTGCCCTGCAGCCAGTGTATTATCTGAACATGTATTTAGCATGGCTGGGGGCGTCTTCAGAGAACACAGTGGGGTCTGTCTTGTTCCAACGTTCTGGCCCTAAGGCTTTCTTGTACCTGCTAGCTTTCTTCATACATAAGTCCCACGAAGAATTTCTTTCCTTGTAAAGAAAGTACAATCCTTGGACTGAGATAGGCAGCTTCAAAGATTTATGACCACAGCTCACAAAGATCAGATAATCACTTTAATGGACTTTTTGGACTTTTCTGTTTATTTCTTATCATTCTAGATATTTATATTTATTGATTTTTGCAATTTTTTGGCTATTATTTTTTCACCTTTATTTGGTCCATATCCTTTAGGACCATTTGCACTTGTTCACTTTAGCCCTTGTATATCTATTCACTTATTCACTTCACACATACATATACTGTACCCAATCTTTATTGGAGTCACTATACCCACCAATTCATCAACTTTTTGTTGATTCACTTCATTATTTATTTTATTTTTTCCACTTTTATAGTGACCGATATATACAGTGCCTTGCTAAAGTATTTGGCCCCCTTGAACTTTGCGACCTTTTGCCACATTTCAGGCTTCAAACATAAAGATATAAAACTGTAATTTTTTGTGAAGAATCAACAACAAGTGGGACACAATCATGAAGTGGAACAAAATTTATTGGATATTTCAAACTTTATTAACAAATAAAAAACTGAAAAATTGGGCGTGCAAAATTATTCAGCCCCTTTACTTTCAGTGCAGCAAACTCTCTCCAGAAGTTCAGTGAGGATCTCTGAATGATCCAATGTTGACCTAAATGACTAATGATGATAAATAGAATCCACCTGTGTATAATCAAGTCTCCGTATAAATGCACCTGCACTGTGATAGTCTCAGAGGTCCGTTTAAAGCGCAGAGAGCATAATGAAGAACAAGGAACACACCAGGCAGGTCCGAGATACTGTTGTGGAGAAGTTTAAAGCTGGATTTGGATACAAAAAGATTTCCCAAGCTTTAAACATCCCAAGGAGCACTGTGCAAGCGATAATATTGAAATGGAAGGAGTATCAGACCACTGCAAATCTACGAAGACCTGGCCATCCCTCTAAACTTTCAGCTCGTACAAGGAGAAGACTGATCAGAGATGCAGCCAAGAGGCCCATGATCACTCTGGATGAAATGCAGAGATCTACAGCTGAGGTGGGAGACTCTGTCCATAGGACAACAATCAGTCATATACTGCACAAATCTGGCCTTTATGGAAGAGTGGCAAGAAGAAAGCCATTTCTTAAAGATATCCATAAAAAGTTTCTTTTAAAGTTTGCCGCAAGCCACCTGGGAGACACACCAAACATGTGGAAGAAGATGCTCTGGTCAGATGAAACCAAAATCTAACTTTTTGGCAACAATGCAAAACGTTATGTTTGTCGTAAAAGCAACACAGCTCATCACGCTGAACACACCATCCCCACTGTCAAACATGGTGGTGGCAGGATCACGGTTTGGGCCTGCTTTTCTTCAGCAGGGACAGGGAAGATGGTTAAAATTGATGGGAAGATGGATGGAGCCAAATACAGGACCATTCTGGAAGAAAACCTGATGGAGTCTGCAAAAGACCTGAGACTGGGACGGCGATTTGTCTTCCAACAAGACAATGATCCAAAACATAAAGCAAAATCTACAATAGAATGGTTCACAAATAAACATATCCAGGTGTTAGAATGGCCAAGTCAAAGACCTGAATCCAATCGAGATTCTGTGGAAAGAACTGAAAACTGCTGTTCACAAACGCTCTCCATCCAACCTCACTGAGCTCGAGCTGTTTTGCAAGGAGGAATGGGCAAAACTTTCAGTCTCTTGAAGTGCAAAACTGATAGAGACATACCCCAAGTGACTTACAGCTGTAATCGCAGCAAAAGGTGGTGCTACAAAGTATTAACTTAAGGGGACTGAATAATTTTGCACGCCCAATTTTTCAGTTTTTTATTTGGTAAAAAAGTTTGAAATATCAAATAAATTTCGTTCCACTTCATGATTGTGTCCCACTTGTTGATTCTTCACAAAAAATTACAGTTTTATATCTTTGTTTGAAGCCTGAAATGTGGCAAAAGGTTGAAAAGTTCAAGGGGGCCGAATACTTTCGCAAAGCACTGTATATGTATATGTTTTATTTCTGGCGGTTTTACTTCTTGTATCTGGTCATTATTTTTTTGCTCACTAGGCACTTTATATTTATTCACCATCACTTTTTGCACTTTATATTTATATAAATATTGTTGTATGCTCCTGTGTATTATTGTATTATATTTATTGTACTGACAGGTAATATTACACTATTACACTTCATAGGCAGCACCATTTACCTCACTACCCCTATTATCCATGGGATTCAACACTTGTTTGCCTTAAAGGGGACCAGTTACAGTAATTTGAATCACTACCAGTTAGAACCAATTATAGCTGGGGTTGATCTCAGAGGCTCTTTTGATTAGGCCATAGTTATTCTATATTGCAATAGTACTGCCAGGCATTGCTGAAATTCTATTTGGTTGCATTATCAATGCTGTTTGCTATTTCGTACTGATCATTTATTTTCATATTGTGTCAGTCTGTTGAACCTCACTGAGTTTGGTGAGGTTTGGCTGACTGATATTGATATATTCTTTTAATACCAAGTTGTACCAGTTAACCAGTGAGTTATATTTGTTTATCTACTCAAGTAAAATAACAAAACAGTACTTCCATTGTGTCAGTGTGTCTTTAGGTTCTGACATGGCAAATATATTCATTAAAGTGTCAAGTGGGTTGGAAGGTTCTCAGGGTCAGGTGAATGCAGAGGAACACCCACTAACAAGCAGCCCTCATGGGGGCAGTACTACATATATATAGGACAATTGAGTATATATTAGGCCATTGAGTATCTATCAGTCAGTTCAGTATATAGCATACATTGATATCTATTCATATATAGGGCAATTGAGAATCTATTGGTCAGTTCAGTATAGACCATACATTGATATCTAATATATATAGGCCACTTGAGTATATATTAGGCCATTCAATATCTATTGGTCGTTTCAGTATAGACAATATATTGATTTCTACATATAAATAGGCCACTTGAGTATATATCAGGCCATTGAGTATCTATTGGTTGGTTCTGTATAGACCATATATTGATATCTCTATAGATATATAGGCCACTAGAGTATATATCAGGCCATTCAGTATCTATCGGTCAGTTCAGTACATATCAGCAGTGCATTATATATAGATTATATATTGATCAACCAGTAATAAAAACCCCCCAAAATGTACATGTCCGAAAGGGCGACAAGGAGTCATAGTGAGATTCTAAATAATTTAAACCCGCGCTGGAACAAAAATAAATATGAAGTAATACAAATTGGAAATTAGATTTTTGCAGCTGCTGTTCACCAGGTAAAAACTCAGGAAAGATAATACACAAAAAACAGCGCTTGCAAAATAATCAATGAATAATAATCAATCAATAAAAAATGTAACTCTCAAAAATAAAATAAATATATATTAAGCAGTGTTACAACAATAAATATATGTAGACATATGAAAACAAAGTGCAATCGTGCTAGAATGCAGCAATAATTGGTGCAGCTCTAAAAAAATAAAATAGTGCTAAAAAATCCAGTATCATGTGCAAAATGCTGAAAAAAGTCCAGAAAAAATGTGTAAAATATGTAATATAAAGTGATGAAAAGTAGTCCAATATAATGTGCAAAGAAGTGCTTGAAGTGCTGCTATTAAAGGTGCTGTAGTGCTTCAAACCACAATCGGTGCAAAAGTGTCCCAATCCCCTTTGGAACCTCACTCACCAGAAACGATGGACCTTCATAGAATGTCAAATGAGCCTTATTGTTAATCCACAAAATAGGAATCCTCCAAATGACCCCCGTAAGATCCTTTAATCTACCTTCCTCTGGGCAGCTCAAAGGAAAGGAATAGCCGACATAGTGAAGTCCGCATATAAATATTTATTATCCACTTAGTTTAATACTTACAAAATAAAAATAGTTGGCATGCATATAGGAGAGAAATCGATAATACAATGTCACAATACTTCGGGGAACGGCGTCGGCGTGCGTTCCACGGACTACAGGAAGTGACGCTGTTGGTTTGCCGTGACCGGAAGTGCGTCATCGCGCTTCGCCCGCCTTCCTGGGCGTCATCAAAGACATCACTTCCGCGTCTGGCAGGATGTTTATATACTGCTCCCGGGAGTATCCCATAAACTGGAGCGCCAATCACAGGATGGCTTTAATTGACTCACGGAATACCTCACTTCCTGTTTACATACTGGTTTGACATATGACAAAAACTATTGTCATATAATCAGATGGCAAGAAATGTTTGACCCAAAAAGACTGGCATAACCATCATATATTAAAATTCCCATTCCAAAAAAAAACCGTATAATATCTTTAATTCCTAATAATAATATATAAATAAGAAAAAAAATATATATAATTAATTTAGAATGAAAAATTTGCGAATACTTTTCAGCACTTTATATTACATATTTTGCACATTTTCTCTGGACATTTTTCAGCATTTTGCACATGATACTGGATTTTTTAGCACTATTGTATTTGTTTAGAGCTGCACTAATTATTGCTGCATTCTAGCACGATTGCAATTTGTTTTCATATGTTTACATATATTTATTGTTGTAACACTGTTAATATATATTTATTTTATTTTTGAGAGTTACATTATTTATTATTTTGCTGTTTTTTTGTGTATTATCATTCGATCATAGTGTCAGTGACATGCTGCTGGAGGATGTGCAGCAATTTGAATGCTGTGATGTTGGTTCCTAGGTTGATGAAGGAAATAACGTGAGCCTAGAGAGAGGGGGTGACAATGACGGACAAGAAACTAGCAGTCATGTCGCCACAGCTGCAGCATACTGCCAAGTTTGCTCCAGTGACGAGGAGGCTGGGGATGATGTGTAGTGATGGACGAACATCGGTCGGGGCGGTTTGCGAACGTCAGCCGCAAATTTTCTCAAAAGTCTGCGAACCGTGAAATCACGGCGTGCCCCATTGACTTTAATGGGAGGCGAAATTTAAAAACCTTTAGGTCATACTTGCAGCCACAAAAGACTTACTAGCTGTGCACAAATAATCCCAGCACATGGACAATGTCATAACAGAAGTATTGCAATTGGAAAAGTTGCCCTAAAATTTTTTTTTTTTTTTACAGCAAAAATTTTTTTTTTCCATAAATGAGCAAGAACTGACAACAGCTGGTAAATAAATGTCAAATACATATAGAGTCCATTCACACATCTTTAAAATGGGTCCGCATCCATTCCACAATTTGGGGGAACCTTTACAGAACCATTGATTTTCAATTCCAGTCTGAAAAATTAGGCATTCACAGGATAAAGAAGTAAGTGTCAGCCATTTCAGGCCCCAAAAATTAGCCCACATGTGCTTACCTGACAGCTAAGAACATTGTATTCTGTGGCTGAAGGTACATTAGGCATTCATAGGATACAGAAGCAAGTGTCGGCCAGTATAGGCCCCAACAATTAGCTCCCATGGGTTTACCTGACAGGTAAGAACGTAGTATTTGGTGGCTGGAGGTACATTAGGCATTCACAGGATACAGAAGTAAGTGTAGCCCATTCCAGGCCCCAAAAATTAGCCCACATGGGTTTACCTGACAGCTAAGAATGTTGTATTCTGTGGCTGAAGGTACATTAGGCATTCACAGGATACAGAAGTAAGTGTCGGCCAGTATAGGCCCCAACAATTAGCTCACATGGGTTTACCTGACAGCTAAGAATGTTGTATTCTGTGGCTGAAGGTACATTAGGCATTCACAGGATACAGAAGTAAGTGTCGGCCAGTATAGGCTCCAACAATTAGCTCACATGGGTTTACCTGACAGCTAAGAATGTTGTATTGTCACGGAACCATGAACCAGACGTACAACAACAGATAAGTGAAAATAAGAAAGCTTTATTGAAAAACAAGCATTAAAGCAAAAGTCCAAACGGATGGCGAAACCGATGCAGAGTCTTTGCGAAGCCAGGGGTCAGGAACCAGCAGGGTAGTCAGACGAAGCCAGGATCAGGAACCAGCAGGGTAGTCAGACGAAGCCAGGATCAGGAACCAGCAGGGTAGTCAGACGAAGCCAGGAACAGGAACCAGAAGTAGCAGCAGTCTTAGAAGCATGTGAACACAGGAGGACCAAGCAGGGAACTGAAGCCACAGACCTCCTATATATATGAGCTAGGCATCCAGCTCCTCCCAGTGGGAAGGAGGAGCCGCAGGGTGGGAGGCTACAAGAAACCCAGAAACCAAGATGGCCGCCAGCACATGTCAAACGAAGGAGAACAGCAAGAAGGTAAGACCATGACAGTACCTCCCCCTCAAGGGCCCCTCCTCCGCGGAGTAAAGAACGGTTTCTGAGGGAAGCGTGCGTGGAAGGCTTGGAGCAAGGCAGGAGCATGGACATCTGCGGAGGGAACCCAGGAACGCTCCTCTGGACCATAACCACGCCAATGAACCAAAAACTGCACCCGACCTCGGACCAGGCGTGAGTCCAGGATATTGCTCACCTCATACTCCTCACGATTGCCCACTCGGACCGGACGAGACCGAGGAAGTGAAACGATTACACACCAGAGGCTTCAACAGGGAGACATGAAACACGTTGGAGATCCGCATGCCAGGAGGAAGCGCAAGGGCATAGGCTACCGGGTTTACCCTGCGAAGCACTCGGAAGGGACCAACAAAGCGAGGCGCCAGCTTGGGAGTGGGCACTCGAAGGTTGAGGTTGCGGGTGGACAACCATACACGGTCTCCGGCCTGGTAGGAAGGAGCAGGCGCTCGTCTGCGATCAGCCTGGAGTCTCTGGCGCTGCGCAGAGACCTCAAGGGACTTCTGGATCTGTACCCAAGAAGCACGTAGGACGGAAAGGTGATCCTCCACAGCCGGAATATCCTGGGGAGAGAATACCTCCGGTAACACGGCAGGTTGGAACCCATAGTTGGCCATGAAGGGAGACGTCCCAGAGGAAGAGTTCACCGCCGTGTTCCTGGCAAACTCAGCCCAAGGCAGGAGGTCAACCCAATTGTCTTGGTGATCGGAGACATAGCAACGAAGGAATTGCTCCAAGGCCTGATTGGATCGTTCTGCGGCCCCATTGGACTGAGGGTGGTAGGCCGAGGAGAAGGAGAGATGAATCCCCAACTGGGAGCAAAAGGCGCACCAGAACCTGGACACAAACTGACTCCCCCGATCCGACACAATCTCCTTGGGCAAACCGTGCAACCGGAAGACCTCCCTGGCAAAAATCGTGGCCAACTCCTGTGCAGAGGGTAACTTCTTGAGAGGAACACAGTGGCACATTTTGGAAAACCGATCCACAATCATGAGAATGACCGTATGGCCTCGGGATGCAGGGAGGTCCACAATGAAATCCATCCCCAGGTGTGACCATGGGCGCTCCCCGGTGGCTAAGGGTTGCAGAAGGCCCAACGGAAGGTGCCGAGGGGACTTACTCTGGGCACAAACGGAGCATGCCGCTACATATGCGGCGATGTCGGAACGTAGGGAAGGCCACCAGAACAGACGTGAAACAGCCCAGGACAGCTGATTCTTTCCAGGATGCCCCGCGGTCTTGGAGTTATGGTAGGTTCGCAACAACCGAGTGTGCAACTCCTCAGGCACAAAATATCTGCCGTTGGGTCTCCCAGAGGGAGCACCAGATTGAGCCGCCAAAATCTGCTCACCCAGGGGAGAGGTCAGGCTGGTGCGAATGGCAGCCAGGATCTGATTCGGAGGTATGACCGAAGTCGGAATCGACTCCTCCCTGGACAGGTCGGAGTACTGCCGTGATAAGGCATCCGCCCTGATGTTCTTGGAACCGGGTAGGTAGGAGACCACGTAATTAAAACGTGACAAGAACAGAGCCCATCTGGCCTGACGTGGTGTCAATCTCTTGGCCTCAGAGAGGTAGGTCAGATTCTTGTGGTCCGTCAGGATGAGGACCGGAACCACCGAACCCTCGAGCAAGTGCCTCCATTCTTTAAGAGCCTGCACGATGGCCAATAACTCCCTGTCACCAATCTGGTAGTTGCACTCCGCGGAAGACAGTTTCCGGGAGTAAAACCCACAAGGAAGCAGAGGACCCTCTGGTGTTCTACGCTGAGACAGAAGGGCGCCTACTCCCGTCTCAGACGCGTCCACCTCGAGGACAAAGGGCAACCCAGGGTTGGGATGCGACAGAATCGGAGCCGACACAAAGGCGGACTTTAGAGCCTCAAAAGCTCGGATGGCCTCGGGCGGCCAGACCTGGGAATTACTTCCCTTCCTGGTCAGATCCGTGAGAGGCTTGGCTAGCATGGAAAAGTCCCTGATGAACTTCCGATAATAATTGGCGAAGCCCAAAAAGCGCTGCAGGGAGCGAAGACCACTGGGCTGGGGCCACTGTAAGACAGCCGAAACCTTCTCAGGATCCATGGAGAACCCCTCAGCGGAAATGATGTAACCTAAGAAGGTTACCTGGGATCGGTGAAATTCGCATTTCTCAAGCTTACCGAACAGCTTGTTCTCTCGTAACCGTTGCAACACTCGTCTGACATCCAGAATGTGGGTCTCCATGGACTCAGAATATACCAAGATGTCATCCAGGTAGACCACCACACACTGCTGCAACAGGTCACGGAAAACATCGTTGATGAATTCCTGAAAGACTGCGGGCGCATTGCACAGCCCAAAGGGCATAACCAAGGATTCATAATGACCGGTCCTGGTGTTAAACGCGGTCTTCCACTCATCGCCCGCCTTGATCCTTACGAGGTTATATGCCGCCCTCAGGTCGAGTTTGGTAAAGACCGTGGCCCCTTTAAGGCGATCGAACAGCTCGGAAATCAAGGGTATCGGGTAAGCGTTCTTGATCGTGATGCGATTGAGACCCCTGTAATCGATGCAAGGCCTCAACTCACCGCCCTTCTTTTTCACAAAGAAAAATCCAGCCCCTGCCGGGGACGAGGATTTGCGAATGTGTCCGCATGAAAGCGCCTCCCTCACGTACTCCTCCATGGCCTCATTCTCCGCTACCGACAGTGGATAGACTTTGCCACGAGGAGGAACGGCACCAGATTGTAACTCGATGGCACAATCGTATGGGCGGTGCGGAGGTAGGGCAACCGCGCGCACCTTATCGAATACATCCCGGTACTCCTCGTATTCAGGGGGCAACAGAGAGTCCGAGGAAGTACACAGCAACTTGACAGGCCCATGGATGCAACTAGCCCCACACTGCAGTGACCACGAGAGGATCTCGGCCGATCTCCAATCGAAAATCGGATTATGCTTCTGGAGCCAGGGGTACCCCAAGACCACCGAGTAGTGTGGAGACGAAATAACCTGGAAGCAGACCGACTCTCTGTGGACGGCACCAATGGCTAACCCCACTGGAAGGGTCTCATGAGTCACGTGTGGCGGCAGAAGGGGTCTGCCGTCTATCGCCTCAAGAGCCAGAGGAGAACCTCGAGCCTGCAGAGGAATGGAATTGGCGGCAGCGAACACACTATCAATGAACAAACCACCAGCACCAGAGTCCACCAACGCCTGGGTCGTCACCGAGCCCCCGACCCAGGAGAGGACAACAGTGATCAGTGGTTTGTCAACACGGGAAACCGGGGACGAGGAGACTCCACCCAAGATCTGCCCCCAACAGGATCTCAGGTGCGAGCGTTTCCCGGACGGTTCGGACATGCCAACCGAAAATGCCCACCGAGACCACAGTACATGCATCGGCCCTCGTGTCTCCGGAGTACCCTCTCCCCCTCGGACAGGCGAGCAAACCCCAGCTGCATGGGTTCACCCCCAGACAAGTCATCCCCAGGAGGCGTGGGAGGAGAGGGAGGCACGGGTGGGACAACAAAGGTAGGCGCCAATCTGTTAGGAGGCCTCCGCAGACTCTCCTTAAAGGAAGGTCTCTCCCTGAGTCTGGTGTCAATCAAAATCAGGAAAGAAATAAGAGACTCAAGCTCCACTGGTAGGTCCTTAGCTGCAACCTCATCCTTCAAGGCATCCGAGAGACCATGAGAGAAAGCAGCGACCAGAGCCTCATTATTCCAGCCCACCTCTGCTGCCAGGGTACGAAACTCAATGGCGTATTCAGCTACGGATCGTGAACCCTGTCTGATGGACATAAGGAGCTTCGCAGCAGAGGCAGCACGAGCCGGCACATCGAATACCTTCCGAAGAGAAGCAACAAAACCGGAAAACTCGGCAACCACCGGATTGTTGTTCTCCCATAAAGGGCTGGCCCAGGCCAAGGCCTTGTCCGAGAGCAGCGAGATTAAGAAGCCCACCTTTGATCTCTCAGTAGGAAAGGCATGTGGCAGCAACTCGAAATAAATGCCCACCTGGTTAAGGAAACCTCGGCACTGAGTTGGCTCTCCCCCAAAGCGCTGTGGAAGGGGGGCAGAACCGGACATACCCCGAAACACCGCAGGCGCAACAACAGGTGTCGGGGTAGACTCTGGCGCAACAACCGGAGCGGCAGTAGGAGCGGGCCCAGGAGCGACAACCGACCCATCGGCAACGGGAGCGAACTGAACCGTGCGTTCAAGCAGGGTTTGCAACGCCACGGCGAACTGACCCAACAGGTGATCCTGCTGATCAAGTCTGGCAACCAGCGTGGGTAGTGAGGATGGCCCTGTACCGTCAGAATTCGTGGCCTGTGGTACCGTGCGTTCAAGCAGGGTTTGCAACGCCACGGCGAACCGACCCAACAGGTGATCCTGCTGATCAAGTCTGGCAACCAGCGTGGGTAGCGAGGATGGCCCTGTACCGTCAGAATTCATGGCTTGGTCCTAATGTCACGGAACCATGAACCAGACGTACAACAACAGATAAGTGAAAATAAGAAAGCTTTATTGAAAAACAAGCATTAAAGCAAAAGTCCAAACGGATGGCGAAACCGATGCAGAGTCTTTGCGAAGCCAGGGGTCAGGAACCAGCAGGGTAGTCAGACGAAGCCAGGATCAGGAACCAGCAGGGTAGTCAGACAAAGCCAGGATCAGGAACCAGCAGGGTAGTCAGACGAAGCCAGGAACAGGAACCAGAAGTAGCAGCAGTCTTAGAAGCATGTGAACACAGGAGGACCAAGCAGGGAACTGAAGCCACAGACCTCCTATATATATGAGCTAGGCATCCAGCTCCTCCCAGTGGGAAGGAGGAGCCGCAGGGTGGGAGGCTACAAGAAACCCAGAAACCAAGATGGCCGCCAGCACATGTCAAACGAAGGAGAACAGCAAGAAGGTAAGACCATGACATGTATTCTGTGGCTGAAGGTACATTAGGCATTCACAGGATACAGAAGTAAGTGTCGGCCAGTATAGGCCCCAAAAATTAGCCCACATGGGTTTACTTGACAGCAAAGAACGTAGTATTTGGTGGCTGGAGGTACATTAGGCATTCACAGGATACAGAAGCAAGTGTCGGCCAGTATAGGCCCCACAAATTAGATCACATGGGTTTACCTGACAGCAAAGAACATAGTATTTGGTGGCTGGAGGTACATTAGGCATTCACAGGATACAGAAGTAAGTGTCGCCCATTCCAGGCCCCAAAAATTAGACCACATGGGTTTGCCTGACAGCTAAGAACGTTGTATTCTGTGGCTGAAGGTACATTAGGCATTCACAGGATACAGAAGTAAGTGTCGGCCAGTATTGGTCCCAAAAACTAGCCCACATGGGTTTACTTGACAGCTAAGAATGTAGTATTTGGTGGCTGGAGGTCCATTAGGCATTCACAGGATACAGAAGTAAGTGTCGGCCAGTATAGTCCCCAAAAATTAGCCCACATGGGTTTACCTGACAGCTAAGAACGTAGTATTTGGTGGCTGGAGGTACATTAGGCATTCACAGGATAAAGAAGTAAGTGTCGGCCAGTTTAGGCCCCAAAAATTAGCCCACATGGGTTTACTTGACAGCTAAGAATGTAGTATTTGGTGGCAGGAGGTATATTAGGCATTCACAGGATACAGAAGTAAGTGTAGCCCATTACAGGCTCCAAAAATTAGACCACATGGGTTTACCTGACAGCTAAGAACTTGTATTCTGTGGCTGAAGGTACATTAGGCATTCACAGGATAAATAAGTACGTTTCGGCCATGAAAGGCCCCAAAAATTAGCCCATATGGGTTTACTTGACAGCTAAGAACGTAGTATTTGGTGGCTGGAGGTACATTAGGCATTCACAGGATACAGAAGTAAGTGTTGGCCAGTATAGGCCCCAAAAATTAGACCACATGGGTTTACCTGACAGCAAAGAACATAGTATTTGGTGGCTGGAGGTGCATTAGGCATTCACAGGATACAGAAGTAAGTGTCAGCCATGAAAGGCCCCAAAAATTAGCCCACATGGGTTTACCTGACAGCTAAGAATGTTGTATTCTGTGGCTGAAGTTACATTAGGCATTCACAGGATACAGAAGCAAGTGTCGGCCAGTATAGTCCCAAAAAATTAGCCCACATGGGTTTACCTGACAGCTAAGAATGTAGTATTTGGTGGCTGGAGGTACATTAGGCATTTACAGGATAAAGAAGTAAGTGTCGGCAAGTATAGGCCCCAAAAAGTAGACCACATGGGTTTACCTGACAGCAAAGAATGTAGTATTTGGTGGCTGGAGGTACATTAGGCATTCACAGGATACAGAAGTAAGTGTTGCCCATTCCAGGCCCCACAAATTAGACCACATGGGTTTACCTGACAGTTAAAAACATTGTATTCTGTGGCTGAAGGTACATTAGGCATTCACAGGATACAGAAGTAAGTGTCTGCCAGTATTGGCCCCAAAAATTAGCCCACATGGATTTACCTGACAGCTAAGAATGTTGCATTCTGTGGCTGAAGGTACATTAGGCATTCACAGGATACAGAAGCAAGTGCCGGCCAGTATAGGCCCCAAAAATTAGCCCACATGGGCTTACCTGACAGCTAAGAACGTAGTATTTGGTGGCTGGAGGTACATTAGGCATTCACGCGATAAATAAGTAAGTGTCGGCCATGAAAGGCCCCAAAAATTGGCCCACATGGGATTCCCTGACAGCTAAGAACGTAGTATTTGGTGGATGGAGGTACATTAGGCATTCACAGGATAAAGAAGTAAGTGTCGGCCAGTATATGCCCCAAAATTTAGCTCACATGGGTTTACCTGACAGCTAAGAACGTAGTATTTGGTGGCTGGAGGTACATTAGGCATTCACAGAAAAAATAATTGTCGGCCATGAAAGGCCCCAAAAATTTGGCATTCCATGGATATGAAATGCCTTTTATGCCGCTGTATTTAGCGAAGACAAGGACCAGGAATTGTGGGTGGATGGCTGTCTGGCAGATATTTGTGGCCTGTCATGAGAAATTTCAATGAAACATGGTCTACTGGTCACATGTGTTGAATTCCTCAGAGATCCATGCCTCATTAAATTTTATAAATGTGAGGTAGTGTACAATGTCATGAGCTAGGCGAGTGCGCTTATCGGTCACGATACCCCCCTGCTGCACTGAACGTCCTTTCGGACAGGACACTGGACTGGGGGCGAGCCAACAGTTCCATTGCAAATTGTGCAAGCTCTGGCCAGAGGTCAAGCCTGCCCACCCAGTAGTCCAGGGGTTCATCACTCCTCAAAGCTTCCACATCGGCCGTAACCCGATGTAGTCGGAAATCTGTCGGTCTAGGCGTTCCCTGATGCTGGATCCGGAGTACAGCAGTCGATGGTTCAGCTGAAAGAAGGATCTCCTATCTGAAGTGACCAAGACATCTTCAAACCGTCCTCTTCTTGCAGGCGCTGTTGGATTGCTACCCGCAACTGTCTCTCTGTGACTGGAAATTCCTCTGCCAGCGCACACAAAAGCAGAATGCATAATTTCCCGCTGCAAGGCCTGGAAGTGCTGCATTCTGACCGCCCTCTGTGATTGTGGTAACATTTCTGCCATTTTTGGTTTGTACCGGGAGTCTAAGTACATTGCCACCCAGTACTGGTCCTTGCCCTTTATGCTTTTTATACGGGGTCCCCCTTAAAACACTGGAGCATCAAGGCCCAATTCGCCCTAAACTGGAAGCTGAGTAGTGGCCTGCTTCCAGGTCATCATCCAGGATAATGTCGTCCTCGTTCTCCTCCCCCCATCCACGGATAACACAAGGGATCCCAGAAAGGTTTAAAGCATGCTCTTCTTTCTCCTCCTCACCCCCCCCCCCCCCCAGCACCATCCTCCTCTAACTCCTCTTCAGACTCCTGTTGTTGACTTGTCTCAGATGGAGTAGCACCCACTGGGAATTCATCCAAAATTGTGACTTCCTCATCTTCCTGCTCTTGCTCCTCGACGGCTTGATCAATGACATGAGGCAATGCATGCTCCAGAAAGAAGGTGTAAGGTACGATGTCACTGATGGCGCCCTGGCCGTGACTGACCAGTTTAGTGATCTCATCGAATGGCCGCAGAAGTCTGCATGCGTCCCGCATGAGCAGCCACTGGCGAGTTGAAAAAAACCCAAGCTCCACAGAACCTGTCCTGCCGCAGAGTTCGTACAGGTAGTCGTTAAATGCACGTTTCTGCTGGAGCAGCCTATCAAGCATATGCAACGTTGAGTTCCATCGCGTCGGACAGTCACAAATAAGAGGCCTGACGGGCAGGTTGTGTCGCCGCTGAATGTCAGCAAGGCGAGTCATGGCTGTGTAAGATCTTCTAAAATGGCCTGTGATTTTCCTGGCCTACCGCAAGACGTCCTGGACCCCAGGGTATTTGGCAATGAATCACTGCACGACCAAGTTCAGGACGTGTGCCATGCGTGGCACGTGTCTTATTTTGCCCTGTTTCAGCGCGCTCAGCAGATTGGCACCGTTGTCGCACATCACTTTACCAACTGTCAAATTGAGCGGTGTCAGCCACTGATCTGCCTGTGAACGCAAAGCTGAAAGGAGTTCAGGACCAGTCAAAAGGTGGCGCTACAAAGTATTAACTTAAGGGGGCTGAATAATTTTGCATGCCCAATTTTTCAGTTTTTTATTTGTTAACAAAGTTTGAAATATCCAGTAAATTTTGTTCCACTTCATGATTGTTTCCCACTTGTTGTTGATTCTTCACAAAAAATTACAGTTTTATATCTTTATGTTTGAAGCCTGAAATGTGGCAAAAGGTCGCAAAGTTCAAGGGGGGAGAATACTTTCGCAAGGCACTGTATCTGGAAAAAGGTATATAACATCCCGCTTCAATCTGTGGTATTAGGGTCCACAGGTTTATCACACCAGGTCTTTAAATAATTGGCCAGTAACTGTTGTCACTGTGTGTAGCACAGTTAACACAGCAAAAGAGGCCATATTTTTGCAGGACTAAAATACACTCTTAGAAAAGTATAATGTTAAATAACACCCCACTTCAATATGTGATATTGGGGGGCCACTGGTCTATCACACCAGTTGTTCAAAAACTTGGCCAGTGAGTTTGGCACTGTGTGTATCAGACTTAACGCAGCAAAAGAGGCAATATTGTTGCAGGACACAAATACACTTGTAAAAGTATACTCAAATCACACCCCACTTTAATATGTGGTATTGGGGGGTGTAGCGGCCGCCCCCATGGAAAGAGGGGTTTCGTCACCAGAGATGTTCTCTTCCCCCTAGTGGGAGGGATGCTGTAGAGTAGAGCAGGAATCGCTCTTACCATAGCTAGTGATTGAGCGATCCAAGCAGAAGAGATATAGAGCTGGTATAGCCTTCTCCCACAAACATGAGATGAAACTCTATGCTGAGGGTATCAAGAAGAACTGTTTATTAAACCCACACAAACACATTATATACACTATCAGGTAATGTGAGTCTGATTGCATTAGCATATGCAGATAGCTTTGTAAACAGGCACAAAATAACCCTAAACTAATTATCTAGCCATAGATCTGTATCTGGCCAGAACAATGCAAGGTCATTAACATGTAAGAATGGAACAGGAGTACTTAGCACAATACACATTCCTTCTCAAAACACAGACAGTATTAACATATTTAACAATGTGTGGACGACAAGTGGCTGAGCTGATGAGATTAGCAGTCTTTAGCAGTCTAAGGCTGGCCATACACTATACAATTTTCTTGTTCAACTTTGCTTTAGATTTACCAAAACCATGTGATATAGGGTCAAACCTAAACACTTTCAATGTGTATGTAATCAGACAGGCCCTTGCACTACATAGTTTAAGGTAAATCTAAAGGAAATTGAATAAGAAAATTGTATAGTGTATGGCCAGCTTAAGTCTCCCAGTGTAGGATTAAAACCTTCACATCTCTATATGAAGACATTGCTGACATTGCAGTACAATACACATTAGCATCACTTGTAAATACAGGCCCCATTTGAAACAATCCAAACCACCAAGTATCTGATTTTTTAAATCATAGTGATGGTTAGCACCGTCACATCTCTTCCCCCCAAAGGTAGACTAATCCAGGTACCAGACCTCCAACTGGTCTGTGCCTGAGTTATTCGGGTAACAAGTCCCAAAGAGTCAATCCAGGGAGTTCCAAGTAAATCTGCCATGGCCCCCCCTTCCCAAACTAAAACCTATCCCATATGACCACACTCCATCCAAACATTCAAGAGTCTGGACCTCAGAATGTAAGTAGGTCTCCGTGATGTGGGCCTGGGATCTGGACTGGCAGGAACGCTGAGGTCAAGTGGCCTAGGTCGTTCCCCAGTAAGACATCAGTGGGGAGCTCCCGTATCAACCCCACATCAATCATACCTGACCCAGCACCCCAATTCAAGTGGACCCTCACAGTGGGTATCCGGTGTACACCTCCCCCTGCTACCCGTACCACTACTGAACCTCCAGTTCGGGTGGCATCTGGGACCAAATGTCGCTTGACCAAAGTGAGAGTGGCTCCCGTGTCTCGGAGACCTTGCACAGGCTTTCCATTTAACTGGACAGATGTAACACTCCTGCATTTCTTATATGGTGTGGATTTTCAGCTGCAGAAATAGTTCCACGTCAGTTGTCATGTAAGAGATATGCTGAGATACCATTCCCAACCTCAATGACTCATCATGTGTGGAAGGTCTTATTTCAGCCAGTAAATACACACAATTAGCAAGCTGGTTCCTAGAGTGACTTTATATATGTGGTATCACAATGATGAAGGTTTGAGGGATAGGTTTAGTGGAGGTGGTAGGTGATAGACACTTGAAGGTGAGACAGTAGCAGATGGATGCAGGAAGGTTTAACAATGTTGTATGATAGCAGATGATAGAATAGCAGGTGGACATACAAAAGAGATCAACCCAGTGCAGAAAAGTAGCAGTAGTCTCAAGAGCTAGCAATCTAGTTTATGCAGATGTGATAAACAGTCTCTACTATGCAGAGCTAGATAGTGTAAGCTTAGTATAAGTTTATAGAGAATTCCCCTGCGGGGTACTTAGCACTATTAGCGATACAGCCGAAGGGTGGTTCAGGAGAGGCGGATGATCCAGTAGCGGGATACAGGGATCAGCGCAGCGAGGTTCCGTCAGCGAAGTAAGCTTGCAAGCATGGAAGCTTCAAGCAAGGTTAGCATCCAGATAAGGGTGTTTGAACGAACACATGTGAGTGAGAGCCGACGCCTTAAATAGCCATCTAGTCCGGCGCTGAGTGATGACAGCTCCAGTCTTAAAGGTGTATGCGCACCTTTCCAAAAGTAAATGGTAGGGCGCATACACTTGTGGAAAGTGTAATTTAGGGTACCAAAGGTACCGGAACATTACAACAGATTGACAATGGTGCTGTCGGTTCTCTGTAGCAGCTTTCACTGGGTCAGCTTCGTGAAGGGTACCCAATTGCTCCTTGGTGGGTTTGAATATTGGTATGACTGGGGGAGCCTCTGCGTGATAGTAGGGGACCGTTGTCTTTACTGGAGGGGGTGACCCTGGTCGGATCCATGCAACTTGGTCCCTGCTCTGGGTACAGTCTCGTTGATAGTGCCCAACCTGCTTGCACTTGTAGCACTGTACCCCACTGTGGGATTGGTATCTGGGTGCCTGCGAGTTGGAGGAGTCCCCCCTCTCTGTGGTAGTGGTGATCCAAGATTGGTAATCCGGGGCTTGAGTATTGGTCTGAGGCTAGGTTGTTGCTGCCTGTGGCCATGGTAGTAGTGGATGGCTGTCCGTGCTGGGGAAGGTGGTCCTGCTCAAAGCCATGAATTGTGGTTCCTTCTCTGGTCACAGTTTCTTTGGTAGTGTCCGAACTGTTTGCACCGATGGCGCTGTACCTGGCTTTGCTGTTGGAAGCGTGGTGGTGGGCGATTGCAGGTACCTGGTCTTCGGGTTGGTGCCACTGGTCCTGGAGCAGGTCTTACAGAGGGTTGCTCCATTTTTCTGGAGTCAGTATACTCATCAGCCAGACGAGCTGCTTCGGGTAAGGTGAGCGGTCACCGATCCCGAATCCATACCTGTATCTCCAGCTGCAGGGAGTTGAAAAAATGTTCCAATAGAAACAGCTGTAACACATCCTCTCCTGATATGGCTTGACAACCAGTAATCCAAAGGGAGGCTGTTCTGTAAAAACGGCAGGCCCACTTGGTGTAGGAATCCCCGCTGTGCTTGTTGGACTCCCGGAACCGTCTCCTATACGCCTCGGGGGTGACTGAGTACCGGACAAGCAAAGACTCCTTGACTGCTGGGTAGAGGTGAATCTCCTCATCAGGTATAGCTCTAAAGGCTTCGGCAGCTCTATGTAACGCTCCGGCGTTTATTTGTGTGGTGTGGATTTGCAGCTGCGGAAGTTACACTCAGTAGTCATGTAGAGATGTGTTGAACTACCATATCCAACTCTCAAGACTCATCATTGTGCATCAGCCTGTCTCAGCAAGCACATACACAAACACAGACACTCATTAAAGATGTTCCTGGAGTGATATGTTTATATGTGAAAGTATAGAGGTGATACTGAGGGGACAGGCGTGGATAGTGATAGCAATGGTAAGAGGTAACAGATGGTGATAGTAAGCACTTAGGATAGCAATCATGTACAGGTAACAGGTGGTAGTGAAGAGCAGATGAAGTGTACAGGAGATGCTAGGCTAGTGCAGTGACAAGATGGTAATAGGCTCAAGAGCTTGCAATCTAAGTAGCGGTGCAGATGTTAGATGTAACAGTATAGTTCTAGAGTAGAAATAGTCTTTAGTAAGCAGAGTAGTAGTGAAAGTAGATTAGGAAGGTATTCCCCTGTGGGGTACTTATCACTGGTAGGTTTGTAAGGAGAGGGTTCCGGCGGTGAGGTAATGATCTTGTAGCGAGATACAAGATGTTGTAGCAAGTCTTCGGTCAATCCAGGTATTAGGGAATAGCTGGAGGATTCGGCAGCGTTAGGTAATGCTGTAGCAAGCGGTTTGCACGAACACATGTGAGTGAATGCCGGCGGTTGAAATAGCCGCTCAGAGCGGCACTCACTGATGAGGTCATGGAATTTAAAGGGACAGGTACTAGATGCATTCCACCTATCTATATGGTGGAACGTAATGTACAAATAATAGGCTGGAAGGGTACCGCAGGTACCAGGATCTTACACTCTACCTGTTAATTTCCCGGCCAGGATGGTGACCCATTCGTCTGTGGGTACTTTGTGTAAAGCACATTGTCTTTCAAAGTCGGCTAAGTAGCCATCTATTTCCCCCTCCGATTCCTGGAAGCTCTTAAAGGCTGTGAAGGGTACCTTTTTCTGTTCTGTCGGGGCTGGAGCATTCTCCACAGTTGGGCTGACTGGTCTCTGGATCTCCGCCATGCCAACTGGTATTGTCGTTTCTCTCGGTTCTCAGCGATACCGGCGTTCATCACCTGGGAAATGATGTCTGCAGGAGGATTGGGTCCATACAACGCCAACCGCATACGCACAGTCCGCATCAACTCCTCCTCCAGGTTCGGGGCTACTGCTCCAGTCACACCGTCGTTTCGGTCCATTTCCTTCAGCTCGGCCAGTAGTTCCTTTTTGGTACGGTTATTTGCTGGTCGGCCACGGTTCTCCAACAAATCTTTCAAGGTTGACCGCTTCAAGTTTCTGTAGCGATTCTCCATCTGCTCATTCCATTCTCGGAACCAGTTGTAGCATCTCCTCTAGGGGAAAAGAACCATCACACTGCTTGCCACCAGTTGTAGCGGCTGCCCCCATGGAAAGAGGGGTTTCGCCGCCAGAGATGTTCTCTTCCCCCTAGTGGGAGGGATGCTGTAGTGTAGAGCAGAAATCGCTCTTACCATAGCTAGTGATTAAGCGATCCAAGCAGAAGAGAGATTGAGCTGGTATAGCCTTCTCCCACAAACATGAGATGAAACTCTATGCTGAGGGTATCAAGAAAAACTGTTTATTAAACCCACACAAACACATTATATACACTATCAGGTAATGTGAGTCTGATTGCATTAGCATATGCAGATAGATTGGTAAACAGGCACAAAATAACCCTAAACTAATTATCTAGCCACCTGCCCAGAACAATGCAAGGTCATTAACATGTAAGAATGGAACAGGAGTACTTAGCAAAATACACATTCCATCTTAAAACACATTATTTATATGTATTAACATATTTAACAATGTGTGGACAACAAGTGGCTGAGCTGATGACATTAGCAGTCTAGAACAGTCTAAGTCTCCCAGTTACATATATAGTTACATAGTAGGTGAGGTTGAATAAAGACAATAGTCCATCCAGTTCAACCTGTGTAGGTGTGTGTGGCTGTAATCATCTCACATAGCCCTTAATGTCCTGATCCTTGAGATGTAAGTCTAAGAGTCTTTTGAAAGCCACCATACTTCCCGAAGAAACCACCTCTTGTGGTAGAGAATTCCACAATCTTGTAGCCCTAACAGTAAAGAACCCCCCACATTGCCTGAGGTTAAAACGCTTCTCCTCTAATCGCATTGTATGCCCTCTTGTCCTCATGCAGTCCCTTCGAATGAACAGCTTTTTTTCTAAGCTGAGATCCCCATTGAGATATTTATAAATTGCTATCATGTCCCCCCTCAGGCGTCTCTTCTCCAGGGAGAATAAATCGAGCGATTGCAGCCGCTCTTCATAGTTAAGGTCCTCCAATCCCCTAATCAGTTTAGTTGCCCTTCTCTGGACTCTCTCCAGCTCCAACACAGCCCTTCTGAGGACTGATGACCAGAACTGGACAGAATACTCCAGATGCGGTCGGACCAAAGTTTCATAAAGTGGAAGGATTATAGTCTTATCTCTGGAATACATCCCTTTCTTTATGCATGCTAATATTCTGCTGGCTTTGGCAGCTGCCGCTTGACATTGCATGCTGTTGCCTAATCTATCATCAACCAAGACTCCCAGATCCTTCTCCATTTTTGATTCCCCCAAGGGTTCCCCTCCTAATGTGTAGTGCGTTTTTATGTTTTTAGCCCCAAGTGCAAAACCGTACACTTCTCCACATTAAACCTCATTTGCCATGTCGTTGCCCACTCCGTTATTTTGTCCAGGTCATTATGTAGGATATCTGCTTCATGCTGTGCAGTTATTGCCCTGGCCAATTTTGTGTCATCTGCAAAAACTGATAAAGAACTACTGATCCCATCCTCAATGCTGTTTATGAATAAATTGAACAAGGTTGGTCCCAGGACTGAGCCCTGGGGCACCCCGCTTACTACCTCAGACCAGTCTGAGTATGCGCTGTTTATTACCACCCTTTGGACACGCCCTTTTAGCCAGTTCCGGACCCAAGAGCAAACCCTGCTGTCGATACCTGCAGACCTTGTTTTATAAATTAAGTGCTTGTGGGGAACTGTATCAAAGCCTTAGCGAAATCCAAGTACACCACATCCACTGGTCTCCCCCTATATAGCTCACAGCTCACCTCCTCGTAGAATGTTAAGAGATTGGTTTGACAAGAATGCCCATTTGTAAACCCGTGCTGATTACTGCTGATGATGTTGTTGTCTTTAGCATACTCTACGATAGAGTCCCTTATCATCCCCTCCAGAAGTTTACATACTATTGATGTCAAACTGACAGGCCTATAATTTCCCGGAATATGCCTCTGGCCCTTTTTGATTATCGGAATCACGCTAGCCTTCCTCCAATACCCTGGTACATCTCCTGTCCTAATACTGTCAGCAAAGATCAGGAACAGTGGTCTAGATATAACCTTACTGAGTTCCTTGAGTACTCTCGGATGTACGCCATCCGGGCCTGGTGATTTGTTTGTGTTAAGTTTATCCAGCCTTTCCCTGATTTCACCCTCTGTTAGCCATAGTGGCAAGTCCTGTGTATTACTACTAACCATACAGTCATGGTCAGTGTACCCCTCCTTTTCCTGTGTAAAGACTGACGAGAAAAAAGAATTCAGCACGGTTGCTTTTTCAGTGTCCTCTGTAACCATCCTCCCATCATTGTTAATTATGTGTGCAATATGCTCTGCCCTAGTTTTTTTGCTGTTGATATATTTAAAGAATTTCTTTGGGGTTTTTTTCTCTCAAAGTTGATTTAAGCCATCTTGATTTCTTGTTTACATTTCTTATTTGCCTCCTTGTATTGCTCGAAAGCCGATACTGTGCCCTCAGATTTATATTTCTTGAAGGACAATTTTTTTCCCCTAATAAGTTTTTTAACGCCACGGTTTAGCCAGCCAGGTTTGGCTTTGTCTCTTCTAAATGTATTTCCCATAGGAATGCACTGCAAGATGCATTTGCTTAATATGTTCCTAAAGCATTCACATTTTTCCTCTGTGGTCAGTGATCCCAAGGTTTGGTCCCAGTTTACCCTTTCCATCAATGAGCACAATTTTGGAAAGTTTGCCCTTCTGAAGTTTAGGGTTCTTATGTTCCCCACTTGCCTTGTTATATTGTTATTTATACTAAATGTGATCATCCTGTGATCGCTAGAGCCCAGGTAGTCCTGGACTCCTACCTCCGAGATTAGGTCTGGGTCATTAGTGATCAATAGATCCAGGACTGCGTTTTCTCTAGTCGGAGAATCCACCAACTGTGACATGTAATTATCCTGTAAGGTTTCCGTGAATAGACGGGCCTTCTGTGAGTGTGCAGTCCCCTCATCCCAGTCAATGTCGGGATAATTGAAGTCCCCCAATATGATGACTGATCCCAATTTTGCCACTTTACCCATTAGTGCTAAAAATTCCAGCTCTACCTCCTCCAGTGTAGGATTAAAACCTTCACACATATGAAGACATTGCTGACATTGCAGTACAATACACGTTAGCATCACTTGTAAATACAGGCCCCATTTGAAACAATCCAAACCACCAAGTATCAGATTTTTTAAATCATAGTGACGATTAGTACCGTCACAGGGGGCCACTGGTCTATCACACCAGTTGTTCAAAAAATTGGCCAGGGAGTTTGGCACTGAGTGTATCAGAGTTAATGCAGCAAAAGAGGCAATATTGTTGCATGACACAAATACACTTATGAAAGTATACTCAAATAACACCCCACTTCAATATGTGGTATTTGGGGGCCACTGGTCTATCACACCAGTTGTTCAAAAAATTGGCCAGTGAGTTTGGCACTGTGTGTAGCAGAGTTAACACAGCAAAAGAGGCAATATTTTTGTAGGACACAAATACACTTGTAAAAGTATACTCATATAACACCCCACTTCAATATGTGGTATTGGGGGTCACTGGTCTATCACATCAGTTGTTAAAAAAATTGGCCAGGGAGTTTGGCACTGTGTGTATCAGAGTTAACGCAGCAAAAGAGGCAATATTGTTGCAGGACACAAATACACTTATGAAAGTATACTCAGATAACACCCCACTTCAATATGTTGTATTGGGGGGCCACTGGTTTATCACACCAGTTGTTCAAAAAATTTTCCAGGGAGTTTGGCACTGTGTGTATCAGAGTTAACACAGCAAAACAGGCCATATAGTTGGAGGACACAAATAAACTTATGAAAGCATACTCAGATAACACCCCACTTCAATATGTGATATTGGGGGGCCACTGGTTTATCACACCAGTTGTTCAAAAACTTGGCCAGTGAGTTTGGCACTGTGTGTATCAGACTTAACACAGCAAATGAGGCAATATTGTTGCAGGACACAAATACACTTGTAAAAGTATACTCAGATAACACCCCACTTCAATATGTGGTATTGGGGGGCCACTGGTATATCACACCAGTTGTTCAAAAAATTGGCCAGGGAGTTTAGCACTGTGTGTATCAGAGTAAATGCAGCAAAAGAGACAATATTGTTGCAGGACAGAAATACACTTGTAAAAGTATACTCAAATAACACCCCACTTCAATATGTGGTATTGGGGGGCCACTGGTCTTTCACACCAGTTGTTCAAAAAATTGGCCAGGGAGTTTGGCACTGTGTGTATCAAAGTTAACGCAGCAAAAGAGGCAATATTGTTGCAGGACACAAATACACTTAGGAAAGTATACTCAGATAACACCCCACTTCAATCTGGGGTATGGGGGGGGGGGGCACAGGTTTATTACACCAGTTCTACAAATATGTCATGGGTCAAAGTTCTCCCCAATGTAAACTAATATGGCTGCCGCGAACAACGGCATGTGTTTGCAAAATTGGCGGGTAGCGAACAAGCAAAATTTGCAGCAAACCGACTGTGGGGCGAACCGCAAGGCCATCTCTAATGATTAGGTCACTGACTGTCCTTGGTGCCTGACAGGATAGAGGAGGAAAGTGAGGGGACGGAGGAGGAGGAGGCACAACTCCGAAGAGGCAGGATGTGCTCCAGGGGCCATCATAGGAGTAGCCAACCTATTGCATCACAGCACAGAGCTCCACAGGTGCAGGGTGCTGCAAACTCCCCACGGACTTCAAAAAGTTCATTAGTGTGGGCTTTTTTCAGCACATGTGCAGTAGACCACAGCATTGCTGTTTGCTCTAGTGATGGACGAACATCGGTCGGGGCGGTTCGCGAACGCCAGCTGCAAATTTTCTCAAAAGTCAGCGAACCGCGAGTTCGCGGCGGGCCCCATTGACTTTAATGGGAGGCGAACTTTAAAAACCTTTAGGTCATATTTGCAGCCACAAAAGACGTACTAGCTGTGCACAAATAGTCCCAGCACATGGACAATGTCATAACAGAAGTATTGCAATTGAAAAAGATGCCCTAATTTTTTTTTTTTTTTTACAGCAAAAAATATATATATTTTTTTCATAAATCAGCCAGAACTGACAGCGGCCGGTAAATACATTGTCTAATACATATTGGGTCCATTCACACATCTGTAAAATGGGTCCGCATCCATTCCACAATTTGGCGGAACCTTTACAGACCCATTTAAAATATAAAATAGCAAACTTGTGCGCTAAAATAAGGTAAACAACACCCTGGATCTAAAAGCGTAAATGAATAAAGACAATCGTGGAACAACATAGAGAAAGCAGACGATTTGGTAGTGTTACCACATATCCCAGTAATATTGAAAAGCAGAAAATCAGTGCTCCACTCTTTAAGATGAACCACTCTAACTGTATCCACACGAGAAATAAAACTGGATAATTCTAAAAAGCTACATAATGCATAAAAAGTGAGATGATCCAAAATAAATATTCCATATATAAATAAAACACAGTCGGGGATAGTGTAAGTCTAAAAACTTCCAACCACAATTATTTAAAATCTCCAGAGATATCTAAAAGCACGGAGGTGATGTAGGCGATGATAAAGGAAATAGATCCAAATAATATTCTACGTATAATCAATCAAAAACTTGATAATAGATAAATTGACATTAAAAAACAGTGAATATCAAATTAATTGGTGAAATGTGCAAAAAAATCCTGATTAAAATATTCAGTGATAAACCATCAATAAAATGAATTACAGCAAAAATGAATAATCGGTGTCAATCTAAACATACACTTGTGAATAAATAAAGTAGTGCAGTAGTGCTACATAAAGTGCATAAATGTCCATACAGTCCTTCAAATTATATTTAAGGTGATTAAAGTGCAGGGTGCCCAGAAAATTCAATAAAGAATTCAGGTGAATAGAGGAGTGCGATCAAACTTCCAATCACAGCCAGGTGGATGTGCGCAGGTGAGCAAGCAATCCGACGTTAAGTGAAATGGCCGCTCACCTCCATAACACTCAAAACGAGCATTTTATGATGTAATCTTAACTCTTCTCAGGCCTCTCAATCTTCAGAAATACACTCGTTCTATCTCCACTGGTTACAGCTTACTATTTCAGGGAGAAATCCACTGGTATTCTGTGGCTGAAGGTACATTAGGCATTCACAGGATACAGAAGTGTCACCCATTCCAGGCCCCAAACATTAGCCCACATGGGTTTACCTGACAGCTAAGTACGTTGTATTCTGTGGCTGAAGGTACATTAGGCATTCACACAGTATACAGAAGTAAGTGTCGGCCTGTATAGGCTGCAAAAATTAGCTCACATGGTTTGAACTGACAGCAAAAAACTTAGTATTTGGTGGCTAGAGGTACATTAGGCATTCACAGAAAAAATAATTGTCGGCTCTGAAAGGCCCCAAAAATTTGCCATTCAATGGACATGAAATGCCTTTTATGCCGCTGTATGTAGCAAAGCCAAGAACCAGGAATTGTTGTGGGTGGAGGAATTTCGATGAAACCTGGTCTACTGGTCACATGTGTTGAATTCCTCAGAGATCCATGCCTCATTCATTTTCATAAATGTGAGGTAGTCTACATTGTCATGAGCAAATTGTGCAAGCTCTGGCCAGAGGTCAAGCCTGCCCACCCAGTAGTTCAGGGGTTCATCACTTCTCAGAGCGTCCACATCGGCCGTTAACCCGATGTAGTCAGACACCTGTCGGTCTAGGCGTTCCCTCATGCTGGTAGTCATTAACTGCACGTTTCTGCTGGAGCAGCCTATCGAGCATATGCAACGTTGAGTGCCATCGCGTCGGGCAGTCACAAATAAGACACCTGAGGGGCAGGTTGTGTCGCCAGTGAATCTCAGCAAGGCGAGCCATGGCTGTGTAAGATCTTCAGAAATGGCCCGAGATTTCCCTGGCCTGCTGCAAGACGTCCTGTACCCAAGGGTATTTGACAGCGAATCGCTGCACCACCAAGTTCAGGACGTGTGCCATGCATGGCACGTGTGTTATTTTGCCCTGTTTCAGCGCGCTCAGCAGATTGGCACCGTTGTCGCACACCACTTTACTAACTGACAAATTAAGCGGTGTCAGCCACTGATCTGCCTGTGAACGCAAAGCTGAAAGGAGTGCAGGACCAGTGTGGCTCATGGCTTCCAGGCACAACAGACACAGCACAGCATGGCAACGTCTCACCTGGCATGTGGAATAGGTTCTGGGGATCTTGGGCTGCGCAGGAGAAGAGACGGTAGCAGTGGAAGAGGAGGAGTCAGCCAAGGAGGAGAAGGAGGATGGAGGAGGAGGAGAAGAAGAAGCAGGCCTGCTTGCAATCTGTGGCGGTACAACTAAATCTACACGGGTGCCATGGGTTGCATGCTTAACGGCCGTCAGAAGGTTCACCCAGTGGGCAGTAAAAGTGATATACCTTCCCTGCCCGTGTTTGCTAGACCATGTGTCTGTGTAGATAACACCCCGCTTCAATCTGTGATATTGGGGGTCCACAGGTTTATCACAACAGTTGTCAATGTGTTTAGCACAGTTAACACAGCAAAAGAGGCCACATTTTTGCAGGACTAAAATACAATCTTAGAAAAGTATACTGTTAAATAACACCCCGCTTCAATATGTGGTATTGGGGGGGCACTGGTTTATCACACCAGTTGTTCAAAAAATTGGCCAGTGAGTTTGGTACTGTGTGTACCAGACTTAACTCAGCAGAGGAGGCAATATTGTTGCAGGACACAAATACACTTATGAAAGTATACTCATATATCACCCCACTTCAATATGTGGTATTGGGGGGTCACTGGTTTATCACACCAGTTGTTCAAAAAATTGGCCAGTGAGTTTGGCACTGTGTGTATCAGACTTCACTCAGCAAAAGAGGCAATATTGTTGCAGGACACAAATACACTTGTAAAAGTATACTCAGGCTCCAAAAATTAGCTCACATGGTTTGAACTGACAGCAAAGAACGTAGTATATGATTGCTAGAGGTACAGGTAGGCGTTCACAGTATACACAAGTTGGTGGCGGGCTGTTTAGGCCGCAAACATGAGCTCACATGGGTTGAACTAACAGCAAAAAACGTAGTATATGATGGCTAGAGGTACAGTAGGCGTTCACAGTATACACAAGTTGGTGGTGGGCTGTTTAGGCCGCAAACATGAGCTCACATGGGTTGAACTGACAGTAAAGATTGTAGTATATTATTGCTAGATGTACAGTAGGCATTCACAGTATACACAAGTTGGTGGCGGGCTGTTTAGGCCGGAAAAATGAGCTCTCATGGGTTGAACTGACAGCAAAGAACGTAGTATATGATTGCTAGAGGTACAGTAGGCATTCACAGTATACACAAGTTGGTGGCGGGCTGAATTGGCCGCAAACATGAGCTCACATGGGTTGAACTGACAGTAAAGAGCGTAGTATATGATTTCTAGAGGTACAGTAGGTGTTCACAGTATACAGAAGTTGGTGACGGGCTGTATAGGCCACAAAAATGAGCTCACATGGGTTGAACTGAAAGCAAAGAACATAGTATATGATGGCTAGAGGTACATTAGGTGTTCACAGTATACACAAGTTAGTGGCGGGCTGTATAGGCCGCAAAAATTAGCTCACATGGGTTGAACTGACAGCAAAGAACGTAGTATATGATTGCTAGTGGTACAGTAGGCGTTCACAGTATACACAAGTTGGTGGCGGGCTATATAGGCCGCAAACATGAGCTCACATGGGTTGAACTGACAGTAAAGAACGTAGTATATGATTGCTAGAGGTACAGTAGGCGTTCACAGTATACATAAGTTGGTGGCGGGCTGTATAGGCCGCAAACATGAGCTCACATGGGTTGAACTGACAGCAAAGAACGTAGTATATGAAGGCTAGAGGTACAGTAGGCATTCACAGTATACACAAGTTGGTGGCGGGCTGTTTAGGCCGCAAACATGAGCTCACATGGGTTGAACTGACAGCAAAGAACGTAGTATATGATTGCTAGAGGTACAATAGGTGTCCACAGTATACACAAGTTGGTGGCGGGCTGTATAGGCCGCAAAAATTAGCTCACATGGGTTGAACTGACAGCAAAGAACGTAGTATATGATTGCTAGAGGTACAGAAGGCGTTCACAGTATACACAAGTTGGTGGCGGGCTGCTTAGGCTGCAAATATGAGCTCACATGGGTTGAAATGACAGCAAAGAACGTAGTATATGATGGCTAGAGGTACAGTAGGCGTTCACAGTATACACAAGTTGGTGGCGAGCTGTTTAGGCTGCAAACATGAGCTCACATGGGTTGAACTGACAGCAAAGAACGTAGTATATGATTGCTAGAGGTACAGCAGGCGTTCACAGTATACACAAGTTGGTGGCAGGCTGTTTAGGCCGCAAATATGAGCTCACATGGGTTGAAATGACAGCAAAGAACGTAGTATATGATGGCTAGAGGTACAGTAGGCGTTCACAGTATACACAAGTTGGTGGCGAGCTGTTTAGGCTGCAAACATGAGCTCACATGGGTTGAACTGACAGCAAAGAACGTAGTATATGATTGCTAGAGGTACAGCAGGCGTTCACAGTATACACAAGTTGGTGGCGGGCTGTTTAGGCCGCAAAAATGAGCTCACATGGGTTGCACTGACAGCAAAGAACGTAGTATATGATGGCTAAAGGTACAGTAGGCGTTCACAGTATACACAAATTGGTGACGGGCTGTTTAGGCCGCAAACATGAGCTCACATGGGTTGAACTGACACCTTTTTTTACGCTCCAACATTTTGAGCCACAGAAGCCTGCCTTTTTCCACAACAACGTGACAACGGCATCATGGAAGGTGGAGTGTTGGACAACTGTGAGGAGACAGGAGAAGGGGGAGGAGAAGGAGAAAAGGCTGGACGGTGAGAGCATGGAGTGTGGCTTTGTGGGTTCTGACAGTTTTGCTCCCACTGGGCTTGGTGATGGGATTTCAGGTGCCTTCTTAAGGCGGTTGTCCCTTGATGAGTGTTGGGCTTACCGCGACTTATGCGTTGACTGCAAAGGCTGCAGATGGCAACACTGGTGTCAGCAACGGACACATTAATAACAGCCCACACTGCGGAGCCATGTGCCAGCGTCCTGGGAGCGCCAGATGTGACTGTACATGGTTGATGGCTCGCTCCTGATACATTTGCAGTCTGCTTTGTACCTCTTGTGCAATGCAATTTCTGCCTGCCTCTCCTCCCTATCTGCCGGTCCGTCAGTCCACCAGTTCTACAAATAATTGGCCAATAACTATTGTCACTGTGTGTCTCAGAGTTAACGCAGCAAAAGAGGCCAAATGTTTGCAGGACTAAAATACAATCTTATAAAAGTATACTGTTAAGGGGCGCATGCGCGGTGCGTAGCTGGACGGTCGCTAGGTGTCTCAGCTCCGTCGGAGGGGAGAGAGACAAGCGTATTTCCCGGGGCCAGATCTACAATTTATGAGCCACTTACTATCAGCACCCCCGTGGGACCATCCCGTGCATGCCGTCAGCCAAGAAAAAGAACCAGGGACGCCCTCCGCAGCACTCCCTGACAATATATCTCCTACACACTAAGGAAGTTTCCAGGATGACCAAAGATGGCGCCCAGGCTCTCCCCATGGTGCAGGCAGAGACCTCATCACCGCCCTCCTCCTCCACTACACCGGCTGGGGATCGTGAGTACTCTAATGGTATCACTAAGGCTGATCTTGATGCAGGGTTTGCAGCTATGTATGAAAAGTTGGCTGACAGGTTTCAATCTGAAATTCATAAATCAACCAATACTCTGACACAGGAGATAGCTGCTTTAGGGGGCCGCACAGATTTATTAGAGTCTAAGCATGACGAGCTCACTATCGACACAATGATCTCAGGAAGGACTTTGAGCTTTTATCGGACAACTACAGTTTACTGCAATCACAAGTGGAGGACTTGGACAACAGGAACCGCAGGAATAACCTGCGTCTCAGAGGTATTCCAGAGTCAGTGTCTGAGCTAGTCCCTGCTGTATCCAAGCTCTTCAGTGAGTTGCTTCCTGATAAGCCTGAGTCTGCTTTCATATGCGATAGAGTTCACAGAGCCCTGCGCCCCAAGCCTCCCCCTGATAAGCCTCCAAGAGACGTGATACTATGTCTTAAGGACTTCTTAGTTAAGGAGGACATCCTGCGTGCTTCCATAAACACCCCAAACGTCATGCTGGAGGGTACTCGGATTCAAATTTTGGCGAAAATATATCAAGCGCGACTGGAGAAGCGCCGCAGAATGAAGGAAGTTACCTCAGTATTACAGGCAGCTCGGATCCGTTACAGATGGGGCTTTCCTTTTAAGTTCCACACAACGGTTCTGTGTACATGGTTTATAACTTATCAGAAGGAAAGGAATTGCTTATTAAATTGGGCCTCCTGGAGGCTGCACCTGAAGCTCGACCACAGGCCACTCCTAGACCTTCACCTACCTGGTCCACTCCTGCAACGAGAAGAGATCAACAAAGATGGCGCAATCCCTTCAGGGATGGATCTTTTTGACCTTGCACGTTCGAGTTGAGAACTTTACTTGGTTTTCTATTATAAGATAATAGGTTCCTCTGATTGTTTGGTGATACCGGTGGGCCCCCGTCGCTGCATGGCCGCCTTTCACTTGTTGATGTGGGCATGTTGTGATGGCTGCGCCCACCTGGGCTTCTACCTTGGCTGTATATTGCTGACTGCTTTATTTCATGCAAAATATAATTGTAATTTTTATTTCTGGCTTTTCTCTCTCCCCTCCCGCTGGTTTGTCCCTTATGAGCTGTTTGTGGGTGTCTGTGCTCCGACCGTGAGCGGGCCCGAGTTTGGTCCTGGTTTTCCTGGTGCCTGGGGCCCGGACTCCCACGGATGGCTATTGGACGTAATTGTCCATTGGGTTGTTAACTTTTGGATGGGTTTACTTTTACTGCCTGTCCCCAAGAAGTATTTTTTATTTCGAAGATTCTTTGTGATTCTCGCATGTTTTGTTTGTTATTTTTTACTGAAAACATTTTGGAAAAATAGAAAGTCATACTTTCAGGTCTTTATGATACCACTGTTGGTACTTTGGTCAATTGGCCTGTCTTCGGCCTTTGGACCAATGGTTACTTTTTACCCCACCACTCTGTTACATGTTCCCTCACAGGATATGTTGCTGATTTCCACTCTATATCAAGCATTCTCTTTGTTTGCACAATTGTCAATCTGTTTGGCGCACCTTTTTAGGCCCCTAAGACCAATTCTGCAGTTGTCTCAGTTTGATAGTGACTCCCTTCCTGTTAGTAACGGGTCTTAAAATACTCTCACATCATGTTCAGGGGTTCAATTCGCCTAACAAGAGGCATAAGGCTTTCAGCTTTTACAATGCCTAGGGGCAGATATTATTCTCTTGCAAGAAACTCATTTCGCCTCAGACAGACACCCTAAATTTTTCGATAAGTCCTTTAGACAATTCCAATGTACCACTTTTCAGAATAAAACGAGAGGGGTCGCTATTTTTGTCCACAACAAAATTATTTTTGATGTCTCTTCCACATACTGTGATCCAGAGAGCAGGTTTCTGATCCTCAGGGGCATTTTAGCGGGAAGAATGATTACTATTGCTTCTGTGTACGCCCCTAATGATGCTCATGCTATGTTTTTTAGGCACTTTTTTGAGGTGCTGGGCAGATTTGAGTCTCCTCACATGGTGGTTGGGGGGGACTTTAATCTTTCCGCTCACCCATCACTTGACAGAAGTAGAGTTACACCCTCTTCCAAGGCCTTCCCTAAAAGTTTGACCCGTGCTCTTAGTGACTTTCAGTTGATTGATGCATGGCATGCTCATAATATTGGTTATATAAAAATAATAACTGCGCTAAGCCTAAAAGTAGAAAGCTGCAGCTGTAGTGGGAGTCACTAAAATCAAAATTGTATAAAGAGAGCTGCGCTAACTGATATAACCTGATAAGAGGTCAAGTATGTATATAAACCATAGACCAGTGTTTACTAGTCAATAGTATAACGATCGTTTGTCATTCATCAAACAATAGTAAGCCAGATATAGTTCAATATATCAAACATGTAAGTCCATCAAAACAGAAGAGTCCAAGCTAAGCAGGGATGGGCAAGCAAAGAGTGTCCAGTGTAGAAAAGGAATCCTTCACCACTTCTATGTGCCTAAAACCACATTCCGTGCCGCATGCAAAGGGCTCACACCAGGCTTACCAGAGCTCATTAAAAAGTAGGCATATCATGGGAATAGATCCACTCTGCAGACTGGCGCCTCTTCTCAGCTGATCTCATGAGATCTCCTCAGCGTAGCAGGAAGAGCCACTCTATGCCAATACCTCTGGAGATAATAAGCAAGCACCCCAAATGGATCCTACCGACCTCACACCGATCCACGGACCCAATACAAAGGAAAGGGGAGCAACAATAGTGTAGTATGTACGGGTATTTTATTCATAAAACGGTTGAAAACACTTACATTTGGAAAGATTCAAAGCGCTTATCAAACAATGCATGTATCTCGCTGCCGCTCGACTTCCGGGTTGCGTTGTGGTGACGTCAGCACGCCTTCCCTACGCGTTTCGTGACAGTTCACGTCTTCCTGGTGGATAATATTGGTGTTAAGGCGTACACCTATTATTCGTGCCCACATGACAGTGCTGCTAGACTGGACTATATCTACTGCACGCCGGTTTGGCTAGCAAACTCTTCTGATGCCCGTATATACACTTGTCTGTGGTCCGATCATCAGATTGTGTCGTTTGAGGCCTGTGGTGTGGGTATGAAGAGTACAATGTTCAATTGGAGGCTCAATGACTCATTACTAAATGATCCTGCTCTAATAGCCCAGATTTCATCCTCTTTGGAAGAATACTTTAGCATCAATGAAAATGATGACACTCCCACACCAGTTGTCTGGACAGCACACAAAGCAGTTATTAGGGGTAAAATCCTCGCCCTGGCCTCAGCCAGAAATAAATCTAGATTAGCTAATATCAAATCCCTCACTAAAGAACTAGATTGACTCTATAACCTGCATAATCTCTCTCCCTCCTCAGCCCTGATGGACCAAATTTCCGCCTAAAGGAAGGTCTAATGACACAGAAAAAGCACTCAGGTGGTCCAAGGCCAACTTTATTCTCAATAGCAATGCCACATCTACAATGTTTGCCAAAAAACTCACGCAAGCATCTAAGCCCATTCGTGTTTACAAACTTAGAGGACCCGATGGAAAAATGGTATCTCATCCCAAAGAAGTAACGGATGTTTTTACAAACTTTTATAAAAATCTCCTATCGGTGTCTTCTACTTTGCCTTTGACTGAGTTTAATGCTTGGATGGATACTTTACCAATCCCTTCCCCCTCTTACCCTCAAAAGGAGGCGATGGAGGCTCCCTGCACTGATGAAGAGGTGTTGGACTTAATTAAATCTTTGAAGTCTTCCACAGCCCCTGGGCCGGATGGTTTTTCCTCTTCCTACTATAAGACCTTTGCTTCGATTTTGACTCCTAGATTAACTAAACTATTTAATGGTGTCCTTCAGGGTGGTAGCTTTCCGGAGGAGATGCTTCTAGCAAATATGTCCCTCATTCCTAAACCTGATAAAGATCACTCCCTTCCGCAAAACTTTAGACCTATCTCGGTCATGAATAACGACCTTAAACTTTTTGGTCGTTTACTTGCTAATAGACTAGCTAACAATATTAATCAACTGATTAACCCAGACCAAACGGGTTTTATTCCAGGAAGGCAAATCACGGACAACATCAGAATGGTCACTAATATAATTCAGGACGCTGGTATTAACAAAGCTCCTACTTGCCTAGTTAGTCTAGACATCCACAAAGCGTTTGATAGCGTCAGTTGGTCTTACTTGGAACATTTGTTACCTAGGTTTGGACTTGGGGTCAGATTCATTCACGGCTTTAGGGCCCTGTTTGAATCCCCGCAGACGAGAATCCGCCTGCCTGGATGTAACTCTGACTTTTTCCATCTGAGGAGGGGAACTAGACAGGGGTGTCCTCTCTCCCCTCTTCTGTTTGCCTTGGCCATTGAACCCTTTGCAACTTCTATCAGAAATAATTCTAAGATAAGTGGATATCATAAGGAAGGAAAAGAATTTAAACTTAGTCTTTATGCCGATGATGTACTACTGATTCTATCTAACCCCCATATATCCTTACCTCAATTACTAGTTGAACTAGAGAGATTTAGCTCAGTTTCGGGTTTGGGGGTTAATCTTTCCAAATGCTCTCTTATGCCGATCAACTTACCTAACTGCATGCAGGAGTCCATAAAGGAGCGTTTCTAATTTTCCTGGTGTAATAAGTCATTTAGATATTTGGGGGTTCAAATTACTCCCCATTATGATTCCCTATTCTTGTTGAACTTTCCCCATATGTTTAAAAAATCAGGGTTATTGTTAAAAACTTGGTCTGCTTACCATATTTCATTCTTGGGTAGGGTTTTAGCTATTAAAATGATTTTACTTCCCAAGATTTTATTTCTCTTCAGATCCCTCCCTATCAACGTTCCCAAATCCCACATCATCTCTTTTCAGCGGGAAGTGTCGAGATTTGTCTGGTCTGGGAAAAAGTCCAGATATAATAAACTTGTCCTTCATGCCCCTCAATCCCTTGGCGGTCTGGGTCTCCCTGATCTGTGGTCCTATTATATTTCAGCTAAATTTCTGCAGATGGCTCAATGGTGTGCCACTGAAGATGGTATCCCATGGCTGGACTTTGAACAGGCCTCAGTTGCTCCATGTTCTCTCCGAGCTATTCTTTGGGATGGTTCACGTCTGCCTAGACACAACACATTTCCCAACAAAATCATTACTCACTCACTCATACCAGTTGTGGTCCAGATTAAAAGTCTCTCTTAAATTGGTGTCCCAGGTTTCTCCCTTGACTTCATTTTTGAACCACATAGGCTCTCCTTCCTTCTAAATCTGCTGAACAGAGCAGATTTAGAACCCTGGATTTCTAGAAACCTGGTCTCCTTTAAAGCTGTTTCTGTATGTAACACATTTTGTACATTTGAACAACTAGTACACTTGCACAAGCTCCCTGGCTCAGAGTTGGGCCATTATATAGTTATAAAATAATTTTTTCAGTCGTTGGGCTCTTTATTACTGAACCCATATTTGAAAATATTTGTTCCTCTTCCCCTAGAGGCAAAGGTCTTATATCATTATCATACTCACACCTTATCAATCTTCCTCTCCTGGAGAAACCTAAATATATGACTAAATGGGAACAGGATCTGGATTGTGTTTTTTCAGTTCCGGAATGGCAACATATGTTAAGTAACATGCGCAAATGCTCACGTTCAAGTGCGTGTAGAGAGTCCCCTCTTAAACTCTTTACCAGATGGTATCTAACCCCCTCCTTAGTATACTCTTTTTATGGTTCAGTATTACCTTCTTGTTTCAGGGGTAGTTCAGAGGAAGGTACTCTGCTTCATCTCTTCTGGAGCTGCAGTCGCTTGCGGCCCATATGGGATCAAGCCCAAAATTCTATATCGAGAATGGTGGGTTAATTTATCTCCCTTTCCCCGAAAATTAGTTTACTCTTTACAAAAGTCCCTGGTGTTCCAGTCTCAGCCTCCAGATTGATTCATACACTGATGTGTTCCATTCACTGGATGATCGCCCTTAATTGGCGATCGGACATCCTGGTCTGGTCTCAGGTGCTTTCTCGAATGGAAAGTATTAAGCTTTCGGAGAGAATCTATCACTCTTTACATAACTCGATGCCAATATTTCATGCCAAGTGGGCTATCTGGGATTCTCGCTAATGGTTATCATTATGCTCTGTGTTGCAAGCACTGTGCCCTCTACGCCTGCTGAATACTTCTCCCTCTTTTTGTTTCTTTATTATCATCCGTTTGATCTACATGTATATCATTAACATTGTTTTCTTGCTATTTACAGTGTGTTTGTTCTCACTTATTACATCTGTTTGGATTTTATACTGTGATCTGAATTGTTTTATATGACTTTCTAATAAAAATCTTTTGAAAACACAAAGAAAAGTATACTGTTAAATAACACCCCACTTCACTATGTGGCATTGGTGTAGCACACCAGTTCAAAACATTGGCCAGTGAGTTTGGCGCTGTATACCAGACTTCACTCAGCAAACTAGGCAATATTGTTGCATGACACAAATACACTTGAAAAAGTTTACTCAGATAACACCCCACTTCAGTATGTGGCATTGGTGTAGCACACCAGTTCAAAAAATTGGCCAGTGAGTTAGGCGCTGTGTGTACCAGACTTCACTCAGCAAACTAGGCAATATTGTTGCATGACACAAATACACTTGAAAAAGTTTACTCAGATAACACCCCACTTTAATATGTGGCATTGGGGGGGGGGGAGCATTGGTGTAGCACACCAGTTCAAAAAATTGGCCAGTGAGTTTGGCGCTGTGTACCAGACTTCACTCAGCAAACTAGGCAATATTGTTGCATGACATAAATACACTTGAAAAAGTTTACTCAGATAACACCCCACTTTAATATGTGGCATTGGGGGGGGGGGACCATTGGTGTAGCACACCAGTTCAAAAAATTGGCCAGTGAGTTTGGCGCTGTGTACCAGACTTCACTCAGCAAAATAGGCAATATTGTTGCATGACACAAATACACTTGAAAAAGCTTACTCAGAGAACACCCCACTTCAATATGTGGCATTGGGGGGAGCATTGGTGTTGCACACCAGTTCAAAAAATTGGCCAGTGAGTTTGGCGCTGTGTACCAGACTTCACTCAGCAAACTAGGCAATATTGTTGCACGACACAAATACACTTGAAAAAGTTTACTCAGATAACACCCCACTTCAATATGTGGCATTGGGGGGGGGGCACAGGTTTATTACACCAGTTCCACAAATAATTGGCCAGTAACTGTTGTCACTGTGTGTAACACTGTTTACACAGCGAGAGGCCAAATTTTTGCAGGACTAAAATACACTCTTAGAAAATTATACTGTTAAATAACACCCCACTTCAGTATGTGGCATTGGTGTAGCACACCAGTTCGATAAATTGGCCAGTGAGTTTGGCACTGTGTACCAGACTTCATTCAGCAAACTAGGCAATATTGTTGCATGACACAAATACACTTGAAAAAGTTTACTCAGATAACACCCCACTTTAATATGTGGCATTGGGGGGGGGGGAGCATTGGTGTAGCACACCAGTTCAATAAATTGGCCAGTGAGTTTGGCACTGTGTACCAGACTTCATTCAGCAAACTAGGCAATATTGTTGCATGACACAAATACACTTGAAAAAGTTTACTCAGATATCACCCCACTTTAATATGTGGCATTGGGGGGGGGGGGCATTGGTGTAGCACACCAGTTCAAAAAATTGGCCCGTGAGTTTGGCACTGTGTACCAGACTTCACTCAGCAAACTAGGCAATATTGTTGAATGACACAAATACACTTAAAAAAGCTTACTCAGAGAACACCCCACTTCAATATGTGGCATGGGGGGGGGGCATTGGTGTAGCACACCAGTTCAAAAAATTGGCCAGTGAGTTTGGCGCTGTGTACCAGACTTCACCCAGCAAACTAGGCAATATTGTTGAATTACACAAATACACTTGAAAATGTTTACTCAGATAACACCCCACATCAATATGTGGCATGGGGGGGGTGGGGGCACAGGTTTATTACACCAGTTCTACAAATAATTGGCCAGTAACTGTTGTCAAAAAGGATACCTGCCCCCTATAGTAAAGAGACTGTAATAGACCCTAAAACGACATTGGAGCATTTTAAATTACTTTTGTGGACATTGACAAAGCGATTTCTGTGTGACTGCAGCCGATCTCTAACTGCCCCTACAGCAACCACAGGATACCTGCCCCCTATAGTAAAGAGACTGTAATAGACCCTAAAATGACATTGGAGCATTTTAAATTACTTTTGTGGACATTGACATAGCGATTTGTGACTGCAGCCGATCTCTAACTGCCCCTAAAGCAACCACTGGATACCTGTCCCTAACCTGAAAAAAGACTGTAGAAGGCCTATACCGAAATACCAGCCCTGAAAAGGGCTTTTGTGGATCTTCACAGCGCTATATGTGTCTAGCCAACTCTCCCTAATGAGCACAGCAGACCTCTCCCTACACTGGCAGAAAGCGGAATGTGAAATGGCCGCCAGATCAGGTGTATTTATAGGGTAAGGGGGACTGTCCATGTGCTGGAATGTTTCAATTGGCTGTCCCGTTCCACCTGACGGCTGTGTCAAAGTTCTCCCCAATGTAAACAAATATGGCCGCCGCAAACAACGTCATGTGTCCGAAAATTTGGCGGGTAGTGAACAAGCAAAATTTGCCATGAACCAACCGTCGGGCGAACCGCAAGGCCATCTCTACATATGACGACCTGCCATGCAGTCCGTTGGCAACAGCACCTGTAAGAGCCACAAGATAAAAACAAGCATACTTCACCTTGCTCCTCATCTGGGATCTCTAACCCTACTATACCTCATGTCTTCTCAAAAACCTGCATTGAGAGGGTTGATGGTATAGCAATGAGTGCCACAGAGACTTGCACCCAATCTGCTAGCAGTATACCACTGCTTGATTTTAACAGCAGGCAAATTTCACTACCCCAGTTGCTGAACCATAGAAAGAAATACTGTCCCAGCCATTCACATGCTCAGCGTCTTAATGCTAGCTTGGCCAAATTGCTAGCACTACAATTGCTGCCTTTTCATTTGGTAGACTCTGCTCCCTTTCGCAAATTTGTGGAATGTGCTGTACCACAGTGGCGGGTACCAAAAAGACATTTATTTTCGCGTAAGGCCATTCTGGCTCTCTGCCGTCATGTGGAAGGTAGTGTTTTGGCCTTGTTGTACAGAGCAGTCAGCAGAAAGGTTCACATTACTGCTGACTCTTGGTCCAGCAGGCATGGACAGGGATGTTACATTTCCTTCACGGTGCACTGGGTAACTCTGCTGACAGTTGGGAAGGATGCAGGACAGAGTTCAAAAAGCTGGTGCTGGTTCTGCCACAATTGGCTACTCCCCCCCTCCTCCTCTTCTTCTTCTTCTTCATCTTCATCCTCCATGTCCTCTTCTGCTTAATTGTCCTCTGAAGCAGAAGTGCTCCCTAAGCTTTCAAGGGGCTATGCAAGCAGTCAGGCTAAAAGATGCCATGCCGTGCTTCAGTTGGTATGTCTAGGGGATAGGAGTCACACCGGGGCAGAGATTCTGTCACCTCTGCTTGGCACATGTCCTGAATCTGGTGGTGCAGCATTTCTTGACCAGATACCCGGGCTTTCCAGATCTCCTGAGGCAGGCTAAAAAAGTCCGTGGCCATTTCCGGTGTTCATACAATGCCAGTGCTCGCTTATCTGACATTCAACGGGAATTCAACCTGCCCACCAACCGCCTCATTTGTGACATGCCCACCAGGTGGAACTCAAAATTGGCAATGCTACAGCGGCTGCACAAGCAGCAGAGAGCCATCAGTGAGTACCTGTGTGAGTATGGCACAAGGACAGGGTCAGGAGAGCTTGGCTTTTTTCCGCCTCTCCAGTGGCTTTTTATAAAGGATGCATGTACTGTCCTGTCACCATTTGAGTAGGCCACAAGGATGGTGAGCCAGGATGATGCATGCATCAGTGACACTATCCCTCTAGTCTACCTGCTGGAGCACACGCTTTGTGGAATCATGGACAGGGCACTTGAGGCAGAACAGCGGGAGGAAGAGGAGGACTTCCTTTCCTCACAAGGCCCCCTTTATGCAGATATCATGCCTGCAGGGACACAAAACACACAGGAGGAAGAGGAAAAGGAGGATTGTGGCAGCATGGATGTAGAGGATAGCATACAGCAGACTTCAAGGGATGGTTTTCATTCCCCAGAAGCCCCATGAGTTGTATGTGGTTAGGGAGAGGTTGCGCCAGACAATGTCATCCTTAGTGACACAGAGGACTCAGAAACTCATGCCTTCTCGAACTTACGTTGCATGGGCTCCCTGAAACTCCCTGAACTTGCTCAATATGTAATCGAGCTACTGGCCTGTCCTGCTTCCATCGTGCTTTCCGAACGGACGTTCAGTGCTGCTGGAGGTTTTGTGATGGACAAAAGAGTGCTTCTGTCCACATACTCTGTTGACCAGCTGACTTTTATCAAAATGAATCAGTCCTGGATCAACAGCAACTATCAAACCCCTGATGCTGATGAAACTGATTGAATTTGCTAGGGGTCTGCCATCCCTTGAAGACTGTATATGCTGCCTATCCTATGCCTGAACCTTGATTCTGTAAGCTTCCAACACTGTTTTTGGTTTAGGTTACCAGCAACCGCCAAGGCCCGGCGCATACAATTTAAATGTCGTATGTAACTTTTAACAGCACAGGCCCTGTCCCTTTGCCCTGCGCCCAGCAAGAGTAACTGTGATTTAAAATTTGTATAGAATTCTTACCAGCAGGTCCCTGCACCCAGCAAGAGTAACTGTGAGGGGTTACGGTGTTCAGGCACCACCAACACCAAAGGCCCAATTTTTGGCACCTGTATGACAAGTACATGCGATTTCAAAATTTGTATGGAATTTTTAGCAGCAGGGCCTGTTCCTGCACCTAACAAGAGTAACTGCGAGGGGTTGGTGTGTTCAGGCACCACCAACAACCACAACCCAATTTTTCTGCACCTGTATGACAAGTACATGCGATTTCAAAATGTGTATGGAATTTTTAGCAGCAGGGCCCGTTCCTGCGCCCAGCAAGAGTAACTGTGAGGGGTTACAGTTTTCAGGAACCACCAACACCAAAAGCCCAATTTCAGTTTCAGTTCCTGCCGTTACTAACCTTTCAGGTCCCCATTAGGGATGATCGAACGGTTCGGGTCGACCATCGGTTCGACCCGAACATTGGCTGTTCGAGGTTCGGCCGAATTTAGAACTTTTTGCCCAAAAAGTTCGGAATTCGGCAACCAGAACCGACCAAAATGCAATGGGACAGGAAATGGGCTTTAAAAGCCCATGATTGGACCAGAACCATTAGCAAAAGCCAATTGAGGGGGCAGGAGAATGCTAGGAATGTGATTGGAGTGACTGGGGGGTCCATAGACCAATCATTAGTGAATACGCCCCCCAGTATATAAGATAGCCCCCGCCAAATTCCTAGCATTGTTATACAGGGACATGGAAGAGAGTGGAAGCAGTTCGTGGACTTCTGCTACAAAGTGTCATTTAGCATTTATTAGTGTGAGGAAAGGGATATCTAGTGTAGTTAGGGTGCTCTTTTACACTTTAGTTAGCTTTAATTATTCAGTTTCTGTAGGGAAAGTGTTAGGTGCCAGGGTGACCATAGTGTAGTGTAGGGTGAACTGACAGTGACTGCTATGGCAGGGTGACCAAACCCTTCCATATCAGGGTGACCGCTATAGAGAAAAGCTAGTTTCTCTGAAGTCACTTTCGCTGCAGTAATATGGCTTCGCCCCCGTCAGCTTGCTTTTTGGCTGCAGGCGTCTATAGGGATCTTTTGAGCACATGTTTGGAGTCAGGCATGACATCTGAAGATGTGTATAGGGGGTCGATATAAACACCCATGTATGTATATATACACCTGCACATATATAGGTGTGAAAGGAGCAGAAAACACTACTTGCGCTAATGAAATAATTAACACCAATATAGTTACGCTCCTATCACACCTATATATGTCTAAGTGTAAAATACATATAAGTATGTGTGTATATATACCACTATACACAAGTTCAGATGTTTTGCCAAAAAAAAAACGCCCAGGTGTGTTGTTGCAGGCATTTTTTGGGGGTTTTTGGAGGCAGGCAAAACATCTGAACTTGTGTATAGTGGTGTATATATACACGCATACTTATATGTATTTTACACTTAGACATATATAGGTGTGATAGGAGCGTAACTATATTGGTGTTAATTATTTCATTAGCGCAAGCATATATTTTTGCTACTATCACACCTATATATGTCTAGGTGTATATATACATATAAGTATGTGTGTATATATACCCGTATACACAAGTTCAGATGTTTTGCCTGCCTCCAAAGAACCCAAAAAAATGCCAAAAAAATGCTAGCGCCAAAGAAAAACGCCCAGGTGTGTTGTTGCAGGCATTTTTTGCGGGGTTTTGGAGGCAGGCAAATCATCTGAACTTGTGTATATTGGTATATTTTTTTCTTTAATTTTTTTTTTTTTATTTTTTCAATAATTGGTCTCTCTATCAAAAATGACAATTTTTAAGAACTTTTTTTGTGTGATTAATAGTCCCTGTGGTATGACCCAGAACCCTAGGCACTTTTTAGGGGCATTTTTTGGATTTTAGGGCTTCAAAATTGTGTTTTTTGATTACCGAAGTTCGGGTCCCATTGATTTCAATTGGGGTTCTGAAATCCGGGCCGAACTTTTGGGAGGTTCGGGTGTTCTGGTCGAACCGAACTTTTCAAAAGTTCGATCATCCCTAGTCCCCATCACTCTAGCAGGTTTGCATAGCCGACACCCAACCTTGGCCAGGTCAGATGACAGTACAGCGCTCCCACTAGATCACTGATAAGAATACATACAACACTTGATCTTTGCCAATTTCAAATTGGTATGGAATTTTTACCAGCAGGGCCCATTCCTACACCCAGCAAGAGTAACTGTGAGGGGTTGTGGTGTTCAGAAACCACCAGCACCCAAGGTCCAATTTTTCTGCACCTGTATGACAAGTACATGCGATTTCAAATTTGTATGGAATTTTTAGCAGCAGGGCCCGTTACTGCGCCCAGCAAGAGTAACTGCGGGGGGGTTGTGGCATTCAGGAACCACCAACAACCAAGGCCCAATTTGTATGCACCTGTATGACAAGTACATGCGATTTCAAAATGTGTTTGGTATTTTAACCAGCAATGCCCGTTCCTGCGCCCAGCAAGAGTATCCGCGAGGGGTTGCGGTGTTTAGGCACCACCAACAGCCAAGGCCCAAATTTTCTGCACCTCTATGACAAGTACGTGCGATTTCAAAATTTGTATGGAATTTCTAGCAGCAGGGCCCGTTGCTGCGCCCAACAAGAGTAACTGCGAGGGGTTGGGGTGTTCAGGCACCACCAACAACCAAGGCCCAATTTTTATGCACCTGTATAACAAGTACATGCGATTTCAAAATTTGTATGGAATTTTTAGCAGCAGGGCCCGTTCCTGCACCCAACAAGAGTAACTGCGAAGGGTTACGGTGTTCAGGCACCACCAACAACCAAAGCCCAATTTTTCTGCACCAGTATGACAAGTACATGCGATTTAAAAATGTGTATGGAATTTTTAGCAGCAGGGCCTGTTCCTGCGCCCAGCAAGAGTAACTGTGAGGGGTTGCGGTGTTCAGTCACCACCAACAACCAAGGCCCAATTTTTCTGCACCTGTATAACAAGTACATGCTATTTCAAAATTTGTATGGAATTTTTACCAGCAGGGCCTGTTCCTGCGCCCAACAAGAGTAACTGCGAGGGGTTGGGGTTTTCAGGCACCACCAACAACCAAGGCCCAATTTTTATGCACCTGTATGACAAGTACATATGGTTTCAAACTTTGAATGGAATTTTTAGCAGCAGGGCACGTTCCTGCACCCAGTAAGAGTAACTGCGAGGGGTTACGGTGTTCAGGCACAACCAACAACCAAGGCCCAATTTTTCTGCACCTGTATGACAAGTACATGCGATTTCAAAATGTGTATGGAATTTTTAGCAGCAGGGCCCGTTCCTGCGCCCAGCAAGAGTAACTGAGAGGGGTTGTAGTGTTCAGGCACCACCAACAGCCAAGGCCCAATTTTTCTGCACCTGTATGACAAGCACATGCAAGTTGAAAATTTATGTGTATTTGTATATGACTTTTTTTCCTTTAGAAATGTCAGTATTGCTGCAGCAGGCTACAGATGCGCTACTTTTCAGGCACATGAAGGGGACACCCCAGGCACAATATTTGAAGGAATTTTTCATTTTTAAAGTTTCACTTTAAGCCTCATTAAAATCAGTAAACCACTGCTCCTTTAAAAATGATTGTTAATTGTTTTTAAAAAAATGTTTTTGCATTTCTACATGTTCCCCAGGTCAGTACCCGGACCCCGATACACTTTTTTGGGCAATAACTTCCATTTAAGCCTTCAAAATGAGAACGTTTGATTTTTGCAGTTTGAGTCCCATAGACTTCAAGTTTGTTCAAACTAACTTTTCCTCTGTTTGCGGTTTTCCTGGTGCGAACTGAACAGCGGGGTGTTCAGCTCATCACTAATGGAGACATGCTTGGCCAGTTCATCATCTTAACCCTCAGCTTCTTTAGCAAGGCAATGGTCGCCTTGGAGGTGTGTTTGGGGTCATTATCATGTTGGAATACTGTCGTGGGGCCCAGTATCTGAAGGGAAGGGATCATGCTCTGCTTCAGTATGTCACAGTACATGTCGGCATTCATGGTTCCCTCAATGTACTGTAGCTCCCCAGCACTCATGCAGTCCCAGATAATGACACTCCCACCACCATGCTTGACTGTAGGCAAGACACACCTATCTTTGTATTCCTCACCTGGTTGCCACCACACATGCTTGACACCATCTGAACCAAATAATTTTGTCTTGATCTCATCAGACCACAGGATATGGTCCCAGTAATCCATGTCCTTAGTCTACTTGTTTTTAGCAAACTGTTTGCAGGCTTTCATGTGCATAATCTTTAGAAGAGGCTTCCTTCTGGGATGACCGCCATGCAGACCAATTTGATTCAGTGTGTGGCATATGGTTTGAGCACTAATAGACTGAACCCCCCACCCCTTCAACCTCTGCAGCAATGTAGGCAGCACTCATACATCTCTTTCCTAAAGCCTCTGAATTTGACACTGAGCACGCAACTTCTTTGGTCGACCATGGTGAGGCCCGTTTTGAGCGGAACCTGTCCTGTTAAAACGCTGTATAGTCTTGGCCACTGTGCTGCAGCTCAGTTTCAGGGTCTTGGCAGTCTTCTTATAGCCTAGGCTATCTTTATGTAGAGCAACAATTCTTTTTTCAAATCCTTTTTTCAAGTTCTTTGCCATGAGGTGCCATGTTGAACTTCCAGTGACCAGTATGAGAGGGAGAGCGATAACAGAAAATTTAACACACCCGCTCCTCATTCACACCTGAGATCTTGTAACACTAATGATTCACATGACACCGGAGAGGGGAAAATGGCTAATTGGGCCCAATGTGGACATTTTCACTTAGGGTTGTACTCACGGTTTAGACAATAATGGCTGTGTTGAGTTATTTTGAGGGGGACAGCACATTTACACTGTTATACAAGTTGTACACTCATTACTTTACATTGTAGCAAAGTGTAATTTCTTCAGTGTTGTCACATGAAACAATATCATAAAATATTTACAAAAATGTAAGGGGTGTACTCACTTTTGTGATATACTGTATATACTGTATATTGCCTATTTTATAGTTTCTGGTACTTTATATTTAAACCCTTAACTTATTAAAAAACGATTTTAGAAGCATGAAATATAAAAAAATTATTAACATTAATAAGTAAAACTCGCATTAAAAAAAAGCATGTGACTGCAACGATTTATCATGCTTTTTTGACCCTGTAAAGTTATTGATAATTAACACAATCACATCCAGTTTGAGTTTTTGATGAAATAATAACAAAAAATAATCCGCCTTTTTTCTTAACCAGAATTCTGATGATCTTCTGGTTGCATCAGCTGAGTGTCCTAGTGATGATGAAGATTTGGAAGAGTGTGAGCCCAGCACTGGTAAGACGCAAATCATAACTTGTATCAAATTATTAAATAGATAGAAGACAACATAGGCAAAACTCTTAATAACTCATTCAAAAGAAGCAATAGGAAAACAAACATACTGTACATACTTAGAGTAACTAAAATGAGTATCTTGATTTTAGGAGATTTTCTGTGCAGAAAGCCAATATGTGTATTAATTGTTTTACGCAAACAAAATGTAGAGGATTAGGTTTACATACGTGTGACAAATTATTCAGGGAAAATATTTCTAGAACTGTAGAATAATTTACTTACCTATGAATGCTACATGAATGGTGAAGAGATTACAATAATTATACAATGTTTGATTCTCCTACATTTGCATGTTGGGTTTGTACATAACACATTTTTCTAGATGAACAAATCAAAGTCTTTAATGAATGATATTTTCTAGACTGCTGTGTAGTTAATCAAACACCAAATGAACCAAAATATTTAAGATTCATCCAGTGGTTAGCAAAGTGATAATATTACCATTTCTGATCACCATAGTGATTGCCATAAACATTGCTATAGATAGTGTCTGACACAACAGAGTTAGTATTCATAAACATAAATATAAGATAAAAATAAGGAATATTGCTGCTCATTTAAATAGCAAGATAATTCTTGATAATCTCAGGAGTATTTATTGAATACTTGAAGCAAAAATAAAGGGAACCCTGCTACCCTGGCTAAACACATATCTAAACTCGTGGAAACTTCTGGGAGATTGGGAACAGAAGTCAGATCGCTGATCACCTCATCTTTGTTTAGAGATCATGTGACTAATCTATTTACCTTCCATACAAAAGCTGGAATCTAATGCAAAAATGAAATTAATTCAAAGCTATCATCATTAGTTGCATACAAACATTGATCTAATGTCTTAAAAGAAAGGTAACCTTTCTGAAAGATGAAAAATGGGAAGGGAGGGGCAGGGTGGGGGGGGGGGGGAAATTCAATGCCCCCTAAAGATGATAGGACTTTATAGGCATACACTGATTAATCTCATAAATAATGTACAATCTTGAGTGATGTAAATATAGTCAAAATGTATTGTTTAAAAAATTTCATAAAAACCATCACACAGATGCATGTAGATCCATGCAGCAATATGCTCTTAAGCCAAAAGATCCCATGTACATTCCAACATATCATAGTCTTTATTTAAAGACCATAAATATGGTCAACCTTCCTGTTCCTGGATAGACAATAGACAGGGTTCAAATGTGTTACATAGTTACATAGTTAGTGAGGTTGAAAAAAGACATCAGTCCATCCAGTTCAACCTACGATGCGTGTGTGTGTGTTTGCTTTTAACCGTACATTGTATACCCCTGTATGTTGTGGTCTTTAAGGTGTCCATCTAATAGTTTTTTGAAACTATCAATGCTCCCTGCTGATACGACTGCTTGTGGAAGAGAATTCCACATCCTTACCGTTCTTACAGTGAAGAACCCCTTACGCACTTTAAGGTTAAACCGCCTTTCCTCTAGTTTTAGTGAGTGGCCACGTGTCTTATTGTATCTCCTTTCTCTGAATAGTTTGTTCCTTATGCTCGGGTCACCAGTACAGTATTTGTACATTGATATCATATCACCCCTCAATCATCTTTTCTCCAGAGAGAAAAGGTTCAGTGCTTGTAGTCTTTCCTCATAGCTGATGTCCTCCATTCCCCTAATTATTTTTGTTGCCCTTCTCTGGACTTTCTCCAATTCCAGCACATCCTTCCTGAGGACCGGTGCCCAGAACTGGACAGCATACTCCAGATGTGGCCGGACCAGAGTCTTGTAGAGTGGGAGAATAATCTCTTTATTTCTGGAGTGAATCCCCTTTTTTTATACATCCCAGTATTCTGTTGGCTTTGCTTGCGGCGGCTTGGCATTGCATGCCACTGCCAAGCTTGTTGTCTACCAGTACCCCCAAGTCCTTTTCCATCCTAGACTCACCCAGAGGTTCCCCCCCCCCCCTAGTGAGTAGCTTGCTTTCTGGTTTCTGGCCCCCAAGTGCATTACTTTACTTTTATCAACATTAAACCTCATCTGCCATGTAGTTGCCCACCCCGTTATTTTGTTCAGGTCTGCTTGCAAGGTTTCCACATCCTGCATAGAAGATATTGGCATGCCTAGTTTAGTATCATCTGCAAATACTGAGATTGTACTAGATATCCCCTCCTCTAGATCATTTATGAACAAATTAAACAGGATTGGTCCCAGGACAGAACCCTGGGGGACCCCACTTTCCACACCCGCCCAATCCGAGTACTCCCCATTAATCACCACCCTCTGTACTCTCCCCTGGAGCCAGTTCTCTATCCAGGTACTCACCTTATGATCCATACCTACCTTCCTTAGTTTGTACAGTAATCGTTTGTGGGGAACGGTGTCAAAGGCCTTTGCAAAGTCCAGATACACCACATCCACAGGCTTACCTTTATCTAGGTGGCTGCTCACTTCATCGTAGAAGGTTAATAGATTGGTTTGGCAAGAACGATTTTTCATAAATCCATGCTGATTACTACTTATAATACCGTTTTCATTACTAAAGTCTTGTATGTGGTCCCTTAACATCCCCTCCAAAATTTTGCAGACTACAGATGTTAGGCCTACCTGCCTATAGTTAACCGGGATATATCTCGGCCCCTTCTTAAATATTGGTACCACGTTGGCTTTTTTCCAATCAGCTGGCACCATACCCGTCTGTAAACTATCTTTAAAGATCAAGAATAATGGTCTGGCAATCACCTGGCTGAGCTCATTAATCACTTGCCGACCGCCGCACGACTATCTACGTCGGCGGTCAGCCCCTCACAGGCAAACTAACGTAGGGCTACGTTGCTTGCTTGTGAGGGTCTAGGGAGCGAGCGCGCGCCCCCGGAGGCGCGCTCCCGCTCCCGCGTGGTCACGGACCCCCCCGTGCGTGTGACCAGCGGACCCGATGTCCGCCGGTCACTCGGCGATCGGCGGGGGAGAGGGAGAATGTCAGGCAGCTTGTGTAAACAAGCTGCCTGTCATTCTCCTCGCTGCAAAGACACAGATCACATGGATCTACTATGTAGATCCGTTGATCAGTGTCCTTACAGCTGAAGCCACAGCCAATCACAGTAGAAAGCACGCCCCTAGGGACACACACAGCCCCTCCCTCCCAAATAAAGTTAACCCCATCACTACCAGTGTATTTTTACAGTAACAGTGCATATATATAGCACTGATTACTGTAGAAATGTCACTGGTAACCCCAAAAGTGTCAAAAATTTCAGTCAAGGGTCCGATCTGTCCGCCGCAATGTCGCAGTACCGCAAAAAAAATCGCAGATCGCCGCCATTATGCATTAAAAAAAAAACAACAAAAATGACAAGAATCTTTCCCTTTGTTAGTAAACGCGATAACTTTTGCGCAAACCAATCAAAATACGCTTTTTGTGATTTTTTTTACCAAACTTAGGTAGCATAAAACAAATTGGCCGAAAATGTTAAAAAATTTAGATTTTTTTTTTTGGGGGGAATTTCATAAAAAAAAATGTGAAAAATATTGTTATTTTTGCAAAATTGACGCTCTTTTTTTGTTTATAGCGCGTGATCAAAAAATCGCACAGGTGATCAAATACCACCAAAAGAAAGCTCTGTTTGTGGGAAAAAAAGGACGCCAAATTCGTTTAGGTACAGCGTCGCACGACCGCGCAATTGTCCGTTAAAGTCACGCAGTGCCGAATCGCAAAATACCCCCTGGTCGGAATGGGGGTAAAATCTTCCGGGGCTTAAGTGGTTAAGAACCCTCGTGTGCAAGCCATCCGGTCCCGGGGATTTATTTATATTAAGTTTCTCTAGTTTAGCTCTAAGTCTATCCTCTGTTAGCCATGGCGGCACTTCCTGAGGTGTATTATTTAGTTCGGCCTTACAAGCTGGGTTCGTGTAGCCCCCCGATTCTTTTGTGTAAAAATGTGCCCAAGGAATCGCTGCGTGTTTTAGCTACACAGCTTCTTCAGGAGATTCCGTAGGAGCTAGGAGATACAGCATAATAAATACATATTCTATAGTTTACAAAAGTATTCATTAAACATAATTCATTACATGATTAGATATAAAAAGTATTTTTAATTTTTAACATTGATTGGCAATATATCACAATTACAGCTATAGTTATTTTCCAATTAATTTAAATCCCAGGTTTAGGGGAAGGACACGGGGCACCTCGGACAGAACCCCAAACAAAAAAAACCCTCAGCCAAAATACGAAAAGTCTATAGGAAGGCCATATATTATAAACTAGAAAATGTACAATTTCTGGGGAAATTGTGTGAAGTGTTCTTGCCGCCACCAGTAGTCTCCTGCTGGAGTGGCCGGAGTAACTATGTGTGTGTGGGAGTGGCAGCAGTTTGTGTGGTGTGGTGTGTGTGTGTGTGGGTGTTGTGTGTCTGTGTAAGTGGTGCGTGTGAGTGTGTAAGTGTTGTATGTGTTTGTTTTTTGTTTACAAAAGATTTTTATTAGAAAGTCAGTACAAAAAAAAACAATAACGCTTACACGGGTCAACAATGTAACATCATATATACCGAAATATCTATACATTGCATAGAAAAATACTTTGAAAACATAGCAAGTATACACCGAGCTTTGGTCATAGTATAGCAGAATATCAAATAGACAAATACACATGAGGGGTCAGAACTGTCAAGTTAGACATATCATATAAATCAAGAGGTACTAACAGGCCCAACACAAGTGTCCCAAGTGTCCCATTTAGCGTGGAATGTCATCATAGAGCCATGAAGGGAGTGAAAGATCTTTTCTGTTAGTTTAATGCATTCCATCCTGGAGAGTACCTGAGGCCATAATAGAGTATCTGATTTCCAATTACATCCATTGAATGGAACACATAAAAGTATGAATCAGATTGGATGTAGACTTCGGGACACCAGGGACTTTTACAAAAAGCAAGCATATCTTAGGAGAGAGAGAAATCGATGTCCCTGCCAGTTTAGTCACCAGTCTTTGTGCATGATCCCATATGGGTCGCAAAAGGTTGCAGCTCCAAAAAATATGGAGTAAATTACCCTCCTCTGAACAGCCCCTAAAACAGAGGGGAGAGACTGAACCGTAGAAGGAGTGGACCAAGGAGGGAGTCAAATACCATCTTGTAACAACCTTAAGGGGTGTCTCCCTGCATGCGCTAGAATGTGAACATTTACGCATGTTTGATATCATGTGGTGCCATTCTGGAATGGAGAAACTACAGTCAAGGTCTTGTTCCCATCTAGTCATATACTTACGTTTATCTGGGAGGGTACTAGTAAAAATATGTGAGTATAAGTTAGATATAAGCCCTCGATCCCTAGATGAGGAGGAGCAAATGTTTTCAAAAATAGCAAATGGAGGGTTTAGTGTAAGGAGGCCCTGTGATTGGAAAAATGCCCTCACAGTGGTATAGTGGTCCCTTTCAGAACTGGGGAGACCATGTATATCTACCAGTTGTTCAAATGTACAGAAGATATTGCCTATTGAGAGCTTTTTAACCAGGCCTCTGGTTATCCATGGGGATAAGTCCTCTCTACTCAGAGGGAGCAAACCGCAGTCAATGTGTCCCAAAAAGGATGTTAACGGAGAGACTCGAGACAACAGACCCAGGGGGGTTTTCAGTTTTAGCCACAGCCGGTATAAATGAACAACTACTTTGTTGGCAATTGAGTTATAATTAATCGGCTGTGAACCACTCCAGAGAGCCGCCGAGAGATAACTCGGGGAAACTGTGGCCTGTTCAAACGAAAGCCAAGGAATACACTCGGGGTCTGCGTTCCACTGAGCCATTTGAATAAGTTTGGCTGAGAGCTAATAGGACCATAAATCTGGGATGCCCAGGCCACCCTGGGATTGGGGGGCATAAAGTATATGACTGTTATATCTGGATCTCTTACCATTCCAAATGAATCTAGAAATTTCCCGCTGAAAAGAGCTGATATGAGATTTAGGGACATTAACAGGAAGGGCCCTAAAGAAGAACAAGACCTTAGGTAAGATAATCATCTTTATGGCTGTAATTCTCCCCAGATACGAGATGTGGTACGAAGACCACGTCTTTAATAACGTACTTAATTTTTTAAATACTGGGAGGAAGTTAGATATAAAAAGTGATTCATAATGAGGAGCAATCTGGACCCCTAAGTAGCGAAAAGATCTCGAACACCAGGTAAAAGAGAAACTCTCTCTGATAGAGGTTTGCATCCAATTAGGCAGGATAATTGGCATAAGAGAGCATTTAGAGAGGTTAACCCCTAAGCCCGACATGGATCGAAATTTCTCTAGTTTGATCAGAAAGTGGGGTAGTGAAATATGAGGTTTGGACAAAAATAATAAAACATCATCCGCATACATACTCAATTTGTATTCTTTCCCCCCCTTATGATGCCCCGCAATAAGACCATTATTCCTGATGGCTGTAGCCAAGGGTTCGATTGCTAGAGCAAACAGGAGGGGGGAAAGTGGGCAACCCTGTTTCGTACCTCTGTGTAAGGGAAAAAATTCAGAGTTACACCCGGGAAGGCGAACTCTTGTTTGTGGGGACTCATATAAAGCTTTAAATCCATGAATGAACCCATCCCCTAGCCCATATTTAGGAAGAAGGTGCTCTAGATAAGGCCAGCTGACGCTATCAAAGGCCTTGTGAATATCTAGACTCACAAGGCATGTAGGGGATTTACTGAGATTGGCATCATTAATTATGTTAGCGACTAGCCTAATGTTGTCTGACAGCTGTCTACCTGGAATAAACCTAGTCTGGTCAGGGTGGATCAATTTATGAATTATATTGGATAGTCGGTTAGCCAGCAGTCTGCCGAATAGTTTAAGGTCATTATTCATGACCGAGATGGGTCTATAATTTTGAGGGAGGGAATGATCTTTATCCGGTTTCGGAATGAGGGACATGTTAGCCAGGAGCATTTCTTCTGGGAAGCTTCCTCCCTGAAGGACGTGGTTGAATAATTTAGTGAGTCTGGGGGCAAGGATTGTGGCAAAGGTTTTATAGTAAGAAGAGGAAAAGTCATCTGGGCCGGGGGCGGTGGAGGTTTTGAGAGCTTTAATCATATCTAGAACCTCGTCTATTGTACAAGGTGCTTCCAAAGTATCTCTTTGTGTACTTGACAAAGACGGAACAGATAGGTTGTCTATCCAGGGGTGAAATTCGTTTACAGGTAGCATAGAGGGCACTGAGAGGAGGTTTTTGTAAAATTTTGTAAAGATTTCTAAGACTTCCTTGGGGTGCGAAACCATCCTCCCGTCAGACCCTCTAAGCTTGTATACATGAGTGGGTCTTGTTGTTTGAGTTAATTTCTTTGCAAACATAGTAGATGTGGAGTTGCTGTGGAGTGTAAATTTGGCTTTGGACCACCTAAGGGCCTTTTCAGTATCACTGGAAAGGATGTCATCCAATGCTTTCCTTTTAATATGGATCTGATCCATAAGTGTAGAGGAGGGGGAGAAATTATGTTTATAATATAATTGATCTAATTCTTTCGTAAGGGTTTTTATGTCTGACAATCTAGACTTGTTCCTGGCTGAGGCCAGGGCAATCAAATTTCCCCTGATGACTGCCTTATGAGCCGTCCACACCACAGGAGTGGGTGAAATCCCATCCTCATAAATCTGGAAATATTCCACAAGCGAAGAGGAGATCTGGGCAACCAACGCAGGATCGTTCAGTAAGGAGTCGTTCAGTCTCCAGTTAAATGTCGTGCTACCCAGACCTACCCCGCCTGATTTAAACAGCACAATTTGGTGGTCAGACCAAGGGCAGACATGTATACCTGCAGCCGAAGAATTAGCCAGCCAAACCGGGGTACAAAAAATGTAGTCGAGCCTGGCTGAGCTATCATGGGGATGAGAATAAAAGGTGTAACCCTTTACTCCAACATTGTGGGCCCGCCAGGTGTCTATCAATTGTTTATCACTCAAAGCACGTGTCAGGCTTTTAGGGAAAGCCTTGGATGAGGCCGTAATGTTACTTCTATCCAATGAAGGATGGGCAGCAAGATTGAAGTCCCCTCCTACCACCATGTGTGGGGATTCAAACCTGTCGAGAACTTCGAAAAATTGTCTAAAAAATGTGGCATGCATGTCATTAGGTGCATATACAGAAGCTATGGTAATAGCTTTGCCAGCAATACTCCCCTTGATAATCAAGAATCTGCTCTCTGGATCACAGTATGTAGAGGATATATCAAATATTATACTATTACGTATAAAGATGGCAACCCCTCTTGTCTTATTTTGGAATGATGAACATTTAAATTGCTTGAAGGATTTGTCGAAAAATTTAGGGTGTCTGTCTGTTGCAAAGTGCGTCTCCTGTAATAAAATTATGTCCGCCCCTAACCTTTTATACAGTTTGAAGGCCTTATGTCTTTTGTTGGGGGAATTGAACCCTTGAACATTATGTGACAAATTTTTAATCCCCATGATCTACCTGAAAAGGACTACGTTCGTTCTGAAATTCCTGCAGGGTAAACTTTTGAGAAAAGGAAAAAATGACCAGAGCTGAGTATAAAGGACTAAACACGTAAAACATCCAGGGAACCCAGGAAGAGGGCCCCAGACTAATTGGGGGCTGAATCTCTGACTTGGTATAGTGTGAACACAGCTCCCAGTTAGGGGCTAGAAAAGCATAGATCCACCAAAATACTTGCATGGTATATATAAAGACCTGAGAAAATGACTTTCTATTGACATATGAATATTTTTTGAAACAACAACTGATTAAATAGGAGAAGATCAGCCAAAAATTTTGAACCTGAGAAAACATCTTGGGGATGGGCAGAAAAATAGAACCCATCCAAAAAAACATTACCCATTGGACATAACCGTCCAAAAACCGTGAGCGGAGATCCGGGCACCAAAGGCGCGGAAAGTCCAGGGGGACCAACCCCGCCTCGGGCGCATGGGCACCCGCAAAACGGCACATAGGGGACAAACCAACGGGAGAGGAGAGAGAAAGGAAAACAAGCAATATCAAGTAAATACGTCAGGAACATTTAAACCATCAGAATGTCTTTGCAGACACACTAGTGGGCACAGTCACCCCAGCACAGCCGCCCCATGGTAAGGGAGCGACCACACTAGGGCAAGGGCACACCAGCGTCCAAGAAATCCAAGGGATCACTTATGTGAAATTTAGTGTATAACCGGGAAAGGAATACTCCATACTGGACAACCTTAGAAACCGCCATCTCTAAAAGGATTCCGCCATCTCCGCTGATCCCTTCTGGTTGCTGGGGTGGACCAGGATGGTGACGGCCTAGGGGTGTTCTGATGGCGAACTTCAGGGGCGGCTTCCAGGAGGCCTAGTTTGACTAGAAGTTCTTTTCCTTCGGCCAGGTTATACACCACGTAAACTGTGCCATTGTGTGGGACTGACAGCTTGAAGGGAAAGCCCCATCTGTATCGGATTCGGACTGCTTGCAGCACAGAGGTGACCTCTTTCATTTTGCGCCGCCTTTCAAGTGTGGCCTGCGATATATCAGGATAGATCTGTATGCGCGTGCCCTCCATTAGATGTTGGGGGTGTTTCTGGAAGCTCGCAATATATCCTCCTTGATTAGGAAGTCTTTGAGACATAAAATGATTTCTCTTGGAGGCTTATCAGGAGGAGGTTTGGGGCGCAGAGCACTGTGAATCCTGTCGCAGGTGAAATCAGATTCCTGTTTGTCAGGCAGCAGGTCTGTGAAGAGTTTGGAAACTGCAGGGATCAAATCTGTAACCGTTTCAGGAATGCCTCTAAGGCGCAGGTTATTCCTGCGATTCCTGTTGTCCAAGTCCTCCACCTGCGTTTGCAACAAGCTATAGTTATCAGAAAGCAGCTCAAAGTCCTTTCTAAGGTCATTATGGGCGATAGAAAGTTCGTCGTGCTTGGTCTCTAATAAATCTGTGCGGCCTCCCAAAGCGGCTATCTCCTGAGTTAAAGTATTAGTGGCCTTGTGAATTTTAGTTTGAAACTTGTCTGCCAGTTTTTCATAAATAGCAGCAAACCCGGCATCCAAATCCGCCTTTGTGACAACACATGAATTCTCACGGTTCCCTGGTTGAGAGCTGGGAGGTGAAGGTGGTTGTGCTGGTTCTGCCTGAGGCAATGGAAGGGCCTGGGCGCCATCTTGAGACATCCTGGTGATTTCCTTCGTGCGGAGCAAATAGGTCATCAGGGAGTGCTTTGGCGTGCCCCCCCGATTTTTTTTCTTGGCTGACGGCATGCACCAGGTGTTCCCCCGGGGGTGTTGAAAGTTGTAGGCAAGTAAGATCTAAATTGGCCCCGGGGATCCCACCGTTCTCTCTCCTCTCCGACAGAGCTGCAAACTTAGCACCCGTCCATCTTAGCACCGAGCATTACGGCATTAATTTGCCGGGCAGGATGAGCAATGTGCTGCCTGTTTGATGTCACTGTCCCCCTCCGCAGCCAAGGTGGCTGACTGCTGCGCTGTAGGAGATGTAGGGTTTGTTGTGGCCCTTCTATGGGGAGTGTAATGAGATGGTGTGGGGACCGCTGGATGGGAGAAGGATGCTGCGGTATGGTTCCGGGCCTAGGCCAAGATGGCGGTCGCGGCCGTGGAGGAAGGAGTCTGCATGTAGCCTGTGGGGCCCCTCGGGAGTGAAGGCTCGGCAACGGTGGTGCTGGCTAGAGGGTCGGGCAGTGTGTGGCGTTATTTGTGCCTACCTCCCTCCTCGCTGTCTGTCCTGGGTCTCTCTCCGAACAGCCTCCTCGAGCAGTTCCGCAGCCGGATGCCGCTTTAGGCGAGTCCGCGGTCTCCAGTCACTACTAGGCCGCAACCGCCGATCGGCATCAGGTGGTCCGATTTAAGAAATTTTTGGCCCGATGGGATCCCTAGAGATTGGGGATGCTGGGTGAGAAGTTTGGACCCCAGATGAGCTACTTCAGGAAAGGCCGCGGCTCCGGAGCTTAACTAGGCCGCCGAAAAACCGGACCTTCAATCTGGTGCATCACCTCTTAAAAATGCCCAGTGTCAGTACCTGGAGTGCCGATGGGTCCCCCCGAGGTGTTTGCAGCCCTCCTCAAATGCCGCCTTACCCGGATCCCGTATCGCGGCCGCGGGCACCGCTTTTAGGCGAGTCCGCGGCTTTAGAGTCCGACTAGGCCGCGACCACAAGTTACTCCCGGAGTCAAAATGGACCGATGGATGGGTTCCTTAGGCTCCGGTGTGGAAGACTGTGGTCTTGGTTTGTCTCTCAAGGTGGTTAGAGAGGAGGATTAGGCCGGATTGATTCTGCAAAAGCGGAGCTTCTCCCATTTCTCTTCAAATATATACTTATTAATAATGTGTCAAAAAAAACGGAGGTTGGGACTTTACATGAGAGACATAAATCGTTGTATGTGTTTGTGGTGTGTGTGTGCGTGTGTGTGGTGTGTGTGTGGGGTGTGTGTGTGGGAGTGGCAGCAGTTAAGAAAATTTGGCAGTTGGAAACAAACGGTCTAGTTTTGAACAATCCGGAACATTCCACCATGCATTCTTATAGAGCAACTTACCAAAGTTGGAGGTGCCCATCTTCATACGGCTCTAGTGTAAAAGCTCTAAATCTCACAGCTTAGAGACTTATACCATAGGAATCACAGAACCCCGGCCGACATTTTGTTGAATAGTATGTCTATGAAACATTAAAACTGAAGGAACAGGTCACAGGTTAGAAAACGGCCTTGAAATTTGAGATGGTTTGAGTGCAGTTTCAATGAATGTCAATGGACGGAGTGAGTTTGAAACAAATGGTCATAGCGTAAAAACTGTTAGGGCTATGGCTTAGATGTGGACATGTTAAGTGGCAGCAGGGATAGGCAAAGGTTTTGATGTAACATTTGTGTAGGTGGCCTTAAAAATGAGGGAGTGGCAGCAGTTTAGAAATTGTGGCAAGATTTCTTCGGTCACCCTGTTTTTCAGGCCCCACTCTAGTTTTGAACATTCCGCCATTCATTCCTATGGGGCCAATTTCGCCCCAAAAAAGACACTTTGCAAACCATTTGGCGAAACCTCCTAAAAAGTCATAGCAACACGATCAGGAATGATCCGCTCGTTTCGGTATATTACTCGTCTATGTAGTGTAAAAACGGTGGGAGGAGTTAGGGTGCCAAATTTTCCCATATGCTTTCACTATAAGAATAATATACTGTATATGTGAAAGAATAGTAAGTGTACTTGCCATAGGCAAGAACACTTCATTTAAGGAGTGAGAAAAGTGTTTTTCCCAGCGTATATACACAGCTAATCTCGGAAGTTGCGCGTGTAAACACAACATGCACATCATATTCTAAAGGAGACATATGCATGGTCAGTCTCTCGGAGTATTGTCCCTGTAATTTTCTGGCCCCCCCTTTGGGAGAATATGAGATGCCCAATGCTCCTGCTTCTATAAGTAAGTAATGTTTTGAATTTTAGAGTTATCATACCTTCTACTTAGAGAAAATGAGTGATTGTGGTGAGTGGGGGGTAGAGAGAGTGTTTTACACCAGCAGTAATTAATAGGGAGCTGCTAGAACTGTTATATCTGCCTGTGCAGTTGCATGGCTTGTGCCTCTCACCCTTTTTAATACCAGTCACTGTATTGCCACCCAATATTGCTGTCCTTTTAACAGGGTAAAAACGAACACTTAAACCCATGCAGTCACTAGGCAGTGCTCCGAGTGCGGCCCTGTACACTGCCCTGATGATCTCCCATTCTCTGTGCCCCTGACATTTTTCTACTGCATACCCACATTAGAAAGGCTAGATCCAGCTCTGTTTGCTTTTCTTCTTCTTGGAGAAATGTATTGTGAAATATAGTAAAAAGACAGAATTGGAGATTTGCTAAAATTGCATCCATCATACTTTGTATTTATCAATAAGCCATATTTGAGCACTTACTAAACACATTTTTGTAACATGATTAAAACGACCAAATGTTTTTTCCTTGTGCCCGGGGATCAGTGCATAGCTATAAAAAGTTAACACTCACACAACAGCACTCCTCCCACACATTTTTGTCCTCACAGAAATCACAGCCAGTGTGAAGAGAAGAAACCCTTACCTGCCACCTCTGGTGGTTTTTCGCGCAGGTTCAGCCTCTCAGGGACGCTAAATGCTCTGGTTAGGCAGGGAACCCTTTCTGTTGATCTTTCGGAGTGAACAATTGTGTGGTATCTAGCCCCATATACAGCCAGGGCTATGTTCCTCAGAAGAGATGTTAGTATCTGGAGTCTGCCTTCTAAAAGTAAGTGAATTCATAGGAATGACTGTAACACAGCATTTAAAATATACTGTAAGTATGTTGTCTAATTTTTTGGAATATATCTGTGAATCGCCTCATAAGTTGAGGGCTGCACCACAGTGTGCAACACATTCCAGTATGCATTCTAATGTCAAGGGAATGATGCATTTATTTTGAACATGTGAGCTCCCATGGGGAGCATCTTTGGTTTGGGTCTCCCAAGTCCTCCCCTATAGGCCATCTTGGAGTTGGGCAAGACTGTCTAGAAGCCATCTTGCAAGTGGGAAAGGTAAGAAGGTTTCCAGAACTGTGAGGCAGGCAGAAGAGGATAGAACTGCATACCAGCATGCCCGTAGCTGCAAAACCTGCGTCAAGGGCAATTACCTGCTTCCTAGTTGATAGATATGCTCATTTCTCAACGTATTATTATTTTTATACCTGACAAAATGTCAGTGTTCCAGTTGCCCTGCACTATGAGCTCACTGCCTAACAAAGATCCACATGGTTCCTATAGGTAAGAGTCATCAGACCAGGTAAGTATTTTGCTGCTAAAGAGTGCATTCAGGTGTTAACTGGCCTCTGCCTCAGCTAGGGAGCCCAGCCACCGATAGGAATATGCATGAGAGGAGCACCAAAAAAACAGTTTGAGGCATAGAAAATCCTCTTCCATACTGCAGTAACGCCAACACTATGGCCTGAAGAGTGTGTCAGGACTGCCTTACAGAGGCAGACAGAAGCTCTCCAGGCCCTTATGCTTAGCTACAAGGAATTTGTGTGCACCCTGGGTAAAGTTGCCTATACAAGATAGTGTGTATCAAGATTGACTTAAAGGGGTAGACATACCCTCTCCTGCAGTGGCCTTGGGTGAAGTTATATCCAAGTTATTCCAAATAACTCAAGCTGAGGGCTGGGTTCCGTTGCAAGTTTTTCATAGAAAATACAAAATTTGCATTGTCTCCCTTAGCCTGGGACACTTTCTGGCTTTGGGGGGCATAAAGGATAATGTTCCCATCCTTTCAGCAATTTCTGTGCCTTGCTGACCCGTGCACTGCCTTCCTAAAATATTCTCACGGAGAGATCCTTAGATGGGAAACAATTGATGCAAGCTCTATAGAGCAATCTGACATGGTCCTTCAGATATTCTAGTAACTTGGATAGGTTCAGAGCCTTCAGACATTGTTGCTGGGACAGACTCCTCCCAGACTCCCAGTTCAGGACATGTTGACTCAATCTTTGATCAGGTGATTTATCTGTTACTGAGGCTCAGGGGTAAGGCTCTGGAGCAAGGAAGTCTTCTTTTCCTGTTTGGAAGGACACCAAAGACAGTGAATTGTTCTGGGGAAGATGGGCTTCAAGGGGCTTGGTTGTCTTTGGCATCTTGTTTCCTAAGGTAACATGAAGATGTTCTGGTCTGTTTGACTGTCCCTGAAGTAGTAGACCTCCTTAGTAGAAGGGATCTATCCAAGCAGACAATGCCATGAAGGTGGCAGAAATGAATTTTCGATGTATCCAGAGTTTTGCCGTAGCAAAAGATAGCTTGGTGTCCTTGACAAAACGTCAGGCTCCAGCCTTGTCAGACATGAGCATTTCAGGTATACACAGTGGCAGGCAGACTGCATCTCACAGTTGCGCTTAGGCTTAGACCTGGGAGAGTAATTTCGACCCCTGGAGCTATTCTAGGAGATGTGTCCCAGGTAGGCAACTCCAGAGGTTGACTACCTGGCTCCGAAGGCAAAACTAAAGGCTAGGTAGTTTTGGCTCAGATGCACTGGATCTCTGGTAGGTGACTGTCAGTACTTCCTTCCCTCTTTTGTCTCACATGTTTGGAATGGAAAGCATTCTGGTGTTCCTAACTGTTCCCATATCATCCAGGCAAATGTGATACGCAGACCTAAAATGATGTTGGACAGTTTTTCTGGATCAGGATCATTTGTTCCCAAGGAATGTGAGAGACAGGCCCGTATCCAGCAAGAGACAGGTCCATATCCAGCAAGAGACAGGCCCATATCCAGCAAGAGACATCCTCATATCCAGGCCCATATCCAGCAAAAAGAGACATACCTATCCAGCAAAGAGACAACCCAGTCCAGCGAAGAGAGAGCTCAGTCCAGCGAAGAGAGAGCTCAGTCCAGCAAAGAGACAACCCAGTCTAGCAAAGAGACAATTCTGTCCAGCAAAGAAAAAGCCCAGTCCAGCAAAGACAGCCCAGTCCAGCAAAGAGACAGCCTAATCAAGCAAAGAGACAGCCCAGTTCAGCAAAGAGACAGTTCAGCCTAGTCTAGCAAAGAGACAGCCCAGTGCATCAAAGGCAGCCCAGTCCAGCAAAGAGACAGCCCAGTGCATAAAAGAGACAGCCCAGACCAGCAAGTGCATCAAACAGACAATCCAGTGCATCACAGAGACAGCCCAGTGCAACAAAGAGACATCCCTATCCAGCAAAGAGACAGCCCAATCAAGCAAATAGACAGCTCAGTCCAGCAAAGAGACAGCCCAGTCTAGCAAAGAGACAGTTCTGTCCAGCAAAGGAAAGCCCAGTCCAGCAAAGACAGCCCAGTCCAGCAAAGAGACAGCCTAATCAAGCAAAGAGACAGCCCAGTTCAGCAAAGAGACAGTTCAGCCTAGTCTAGCAAAGAGACAGCCCAGTGCATCAAAGGCAGTCCAGTCCAGCAAAGATAGTCCAGTCCTCAAAGAGACAGCCCAGTGCTTAAAGAGGTTGTAAACCCAAACATTTTTTTTTAACTTGAAAGAGAAACACATAATGAGCTAGTATGCATCGCATACTAGCTCATTATGAAATACCTTAGAACGAGCCCCTGCCGTGCCGCCCGCTTACCTCTATGACGGGCGACATTTTCAGTCGCCCGTCTTCCGGGATCGCGGCATCTGGCCATCTGATTGGCCCGGAGCCGCGGTGACATCACTCCCGCGCACGTGCGGGAGCCGACGGTCACGGCATGGGGCTCTGAAGAAATGGCACCAGCGGCCGTTCCTTCAGAGCGCATCCAGTGATGTCACTGGCTGCATGTAAGGTAAATATCTCCTAAACGGTACATGTTTAGGATATATTTACAGTACCTATAGGTAAGCCTTATCATAGGCTTACCTATAGGTACAACTTGCAGAGGAGGGTTTACTTCCTCTTTAAAAGAGACAGTCCAAACCAGCAAATAGAGCCTAGTGCATCAAACAGACAATCCAGTGCATCACAGAGATAGTCCAGTGCAACAAAGAGACATTACAGTGCATCAAAGAGACATCACAGTGCAACAAAGAGACAGCCCAGTGCATCAAAGAGACAGCCCAGTCCAGTAAAGAGAGCCCAATGCATCAAAGAGGCAGACCAGTGCATCAAAAATACAGCCCAGTGCAACAAAGAGAGAGCCCAGTGCATCAGAAAGACAGTCTAGTGCAACAGAGACAGCCCAGTGTAACAAAGAGACAGCCAAGTCCAGCAAAGAGAGACCAGTGCATCAAAGAGTCAGTCTCAGCATGCGCAGCACAGCCCCATTCTGCTGCATTGTCACCAGAAAACTATAACGTTGTCTCCACAGCACACAACAGTTAACAGAAGGCTGGGAAGGACAGGCTTCCTACCAATACGATCCAACAATCATACGCACAGCCGCACCACACTTCGCTCTCAAACACACTGGTGCCAAAACAAGGTTCTGGTAAGTGTGCATTGAGAGGCGGAGCAGAGTGAAGTGCAGATCACTCCACCTTCCTCTGTCTCAGGCTACAGCCATTTGATCCCTCCGTGACTGCCCTGCTTTGTTACAGGCAGCAGGCTACACAATGATGAACATGAGGAGTGCTCTGGCACAAAAGCCCTGCTGCTGTCAGATACTGAAGTAGTGGGCCAGTGACCAGCTGTTAGAATGCATTGTCTTGCTCATTCCCTAGTTGATCAGGGCAGGATTTTGTTCATTGATTCAAATGTGTGCAGAATTGGCTTTGTCCGGTACTCCTTAAGGCAGTGATGACTTTTCTCCCACTTCAGAATGATTCAGGTGGAATCACTGGTATGGTTATTGAAGGATAACTCGGCTTTTCTTTTCACACATCATGGGACACAGAGTTATAAATCATAACATATGGGTTATATAGCCACCTATAGGTGAAGGACACTGGCAACCAATCAGAATTGATGACCCCCTATATAACCCCTCCCATAAAGGAATGTCTGCCCGAAAAAGGGCTGGAGGAAGCACACTTGGAAAGGGCACTATGATGCCACCGTCAGGCCTTGAAGGTCCTAGTCGTGCTTCCACTGTGTCTACTCCTCTTGATAAGCCAGAGGCATCTAGCCAATCTGAGTGTCAGGGATTCACTATTATGCGCAGGCGCACTGGCGCCGCAAACCGGCGAACGCCTATGCGCATGCGCGTATGCAGAGGCACCTTGAATAGTTGGAGGCTACCATGGAATAGTTTGAGGCTACCATGGAACAGTTTGAGGCTACCTATCATAATTGGCGCCAAACGCCCTATTTAAGGGCAGTGGTCACACTGAATCTTTGCTTCAGCTCTTCAGATCTTCAGCTCTCCTGTCTCCTGTACCTGAAATTACCTGCTGTTCCTGATCATCTGATTGGCTTTGACCTTGATTACCTTCTGCCCGCCCTGAACCCGGCTTGTCTTGACTACTCTTCTGCCTCACCCTGATCTGCTTATCCGCTACCGGCTATTGGACCTGGACCTGCTCTTGGCCTGGCTGGGGAATCCGGAGCACCACGACCTGGTGTTAGCACGCAGCCAAATCCATCCCCGCCATCAGGGGCCCTGGTGAATACCGGCTAGCACTTAAACTCTGCGCCTCTGGTGAACCTGTGTCCTGCTAAGATATCCTGTCAGCATCCCTGTCCTGGGATCGCACATAGTTCCAGGCTCTTCATCCGGTGAGACATTCCTCTACACGTCAGGCTCTGCCACGACACCCCTGACAGTATCACACAGCCATGACTGAGCCTGCAAGAGGGACTTCTCATATGGATGAGATCTGCCAGCATCTTGCGGCCTTCACTCAGGCTGTCAAATCCCTGCAGGAGGGCTACACTCAGTTGGAAGGTCATGTCCATTCCCTAACCTCTGCCACGGACCCTGCGCTGGCTTCAGCCTCTTCTGCCCCCATTGCTCCCACCAGGAACACCTCCGGACCTACGGTGGTGATGCTGCTCCCTGAGCCTAGTGTTCCCTATGCCAGAAAAGTTTTCAGGGGATCAAGCAAGTTTAGGACCTTCCGCAATGCTTGCGAGTTATATTTCTTGCTACAACCACGGACCTTTTCCTTGGAAGCCACTAAAGTAGGGTTCATCATAGCCCCGATTCAAGCTGAACCTCAGTCCTGGGCTGACCGCCTGCTCGAGGAACGCAATGATCAGTTGAATACTATGACATCGTTCTTTGACGCAATGGAGCAGTTATAGAAGTTAGAAGCCGCACTCCACACACTTCAGCAAGGCCGCAGGGCCGTGGAAGATTATGTTACTGACTTCAGACATTGGAGTAAGGACACTCACTGGAATGACGCAGCTCTGCAACATCAGTTCCGCCTTGGCCTCTCGGAAGGCCTAAAAGATGAACTGGCCCAAGTTGGCGTACCAGAATCTCTGGAGGCACTAATCACTCTGGCCATCCAGATAGACCACCGGCTCCATGAACGCAGAGCAGAGAGGTCCATTCAGCAGTCCCGTCCAGTCTGGATGATGCTGCTGGTTCCTACCCCTGCTCACATCTTCTCCTCCGGTCCCAGTCCAAGCAGCAGGGCTCTGGTTAACCCAGTACCAGATACTTCTGAACCTATGCAACTTGGGCTTATGCGCCCCTCCTTGATGGCAGAAGAACGACTGTGGCAACGACAAAACAACCCTTGCCTGTACGGTGGAAAGGCCGGACACTTTGTACGCTCATGCCCAGCGAAACGGCGTAAGTGTCTTTCTATCTCTCCCTCAAGCTACCCAGCATCTGCTATCAGTATTACTCACCTGACTCTTCCTATCTCGTTCCAGCTTCCAGAAAGGTCCGGTCCCAGCCACCGCTATAATTGATTCCGGGGCGTGCAGCTGCTTCATTGATTTAATTTTTGCTGCCCAGCAGCGCATTCCACTTCGGCCCAAGTCACAAGGACTCTCCATCTTCCTGGCTGACGGGTCTCACATCAAGTCCGGACCAGTAACTCAAGAAACCCCTCCGTTGCCTGTAATCACCTGTGAAAATCACAAAGAGTTGTTGAGCCTGAACGCCATTTCCTCTCCCCTGTTCCCCTTTATCCTGGGGTTACCCTGGCTACAAGCACACAATCCGCAAATAAATTGGATTTCCGGAGACATCAAGTTCCAGTCCCCCTACTGCCAGATTTATTACCTGCCACTGGCAGTACCCCTCAGTTCTTCTAGCATTCTGCTATGTATGGACTCTGATAAGGAAATAAGTTCCTCCATGCCAAAACCATATCACAAGTATCTGGACGTCTTCAGAAAAGAGGGGGCTGAGACCCTACCCTCTCATCGCCCCTACGATTGCCCGATCGAGCTGCTTCCAGGGGCCGAAATTCCTTTCGGACGCATTTTTCCTTTATTGGAATGTGAATTAGGCACCCTAAAGGACTATGTGGCAGAGATTCTAAAGAGGGGATTCATCCGACCTTCTACCTCCACAGCAGGAACTGAAATCTTCTTTGTGGAGAAGGACCATTTGCTTTGGCCCTGTGTGGACTATCGAGAATTAAACAAAATCACGGTTAAGAACCGATACCCCCTGCCATTGATTCCCGAACTCTTGCCTCTGTGTTCACCAAACTGGACCTACGGGGAGCCTACAACCTGGTCCGTATCAGGGAGGGGGATAAATGGAAAACAGCATTCCGCACCCGATTTGGTCACTGCGAATATCTGGTAATGCCTTTCGGTCTCTGCAATGCCCCGGCCACCTTCCAGCATTTCGTTAACGATATTTTCAGAGACTACCTGGACATTTTCATAATCGTGTACTTAGACGATATCCTGGTTTTCTTTTCTTCCCTGGTCCAGCATCGAGAACATGTTAAGAAAATACTCCACTGACTCCGGCAGCACAGACTCTACGCTAAACCAGAAAAGTGCGAATTCGAACAGCAGAATATCCAGTTCCTTGGTCTGGTGATTTCCTCAGAAGGGATCAAGATGAATCCACAGAAGGTCTCCGCCATTCTGGACTGGCCATCACCTGTGGATAAGAAGGGGGTACAGTGTTTTGTGGGGTTTGCAAATTTTTACAGGAGATTTATTCAAGGATTCTCCTCCATCTCCCCTATTACCCTGCTCACCAAACAGAGTACCTGATTTCACTGGACTCCCGAGGCTCAGGCCGCCTTCACAACCCTAAAAGAACTGTTTACTACTGCTCCTATTTTGAGTCACCCGGATGCTACCCTGCCCTACCTACTCGAAGTCGATGCTTTCTGAAAATGCGGTAAGAGCAGTTATCTCCCAACGCCAGGGTATCAAGGACTTGGTCCACCCTGTAGCCTTCTTCTCCCGTAAACTCTCGCCTGCCAAGAGAAATTATGATGTTAGAGAACGGGAACTCCTTGCTATCAAGACCGCTCTGGAGGAGTGGAGATACCTGTTGGAAGGAGCAGCACATCCCATCCTCATCTACACCGACCATAAGATCCTGGAATATTAAGAACAGCCAAACGCTTGAGACCTCACCAAGCACGATGGGCACTTTTTTTTTCTAGGTTCTCATTCCACATCACGTACTGGTCGGGTTCAGAAAAAAAAAAAAAAACGCTCTGTCCTGAATGTACGACGGTCCAAAGGAAACTCCCATACCAGACACCATTTTAACCAAAAGTAATTTCCTGTTGTTGAAGACTGATCTTCTTTCCATTCTGAGACAAGCCACGGTAGATGTTTCCTGGCCTCCTGGAATTATGCTGATACCCAGGAATGGGTTACTATGGAGAGGAGACCAAATTTTCATTCCGGAAAGTGCCCGTTTGACCATACTAGGACTCTGTCATGACCATCCGCTGGCAGGCAATTTTGGGATTCATAAAACCCTTGACCTTATTCAGCGCATGTTCTGGTGGCCCGACTTGGATAAGGGTTGCAAGCAGTACGTCACCTCTTGTGCCATCTGCACCCAAAGCAAGACTGCTCGAAACAAAGCATGGGGCTTGCTCAGACCACTACCTGTTCCTGACAAACCATAGAAGATGATTGCCATGGACTTTATTGTGGAACTTCCTCCGTCAGATGGGCGCTCTGCCATTTTTGTAGTAGTGGACCGTTTGTCAAAGATACGTAGCCCATTTCGTGCCGTTGAGGAGCACACCTTCCACTCCCGAGACTGCACAGGTCTTTATCAAACAAAAAGGTGAGGCTCTACGGGGTCCCAACAGACATTGTGTCGGATAGGGGGGTTCAGTTTACCTCTCGCTTCTGGAGAGCACTATGTGAGTCTTTAAAGATCAAATTGTCAATGTCCTCTGCTTACAATCCCCAGACTAACGGGCAAACTGAGAGGACCAACCAGACACTCGAGCAATATATCCAATGCTTCACCACCTTTGTCCAGGATGATTGGGTCTCATTGCTACCCTTGGCGGAATTTGCATACAACAATGCCAAGCATTCGGCTACAGGTCAGTCCCCGTTTTATGGCAACTACGGGTTTCACCCATCCTTCCTACCCTGCCTTGTTCTGAATCCGCAGTACCAGCAGCCTGGGATATCATGGATTTCCTCAAACGTAACAGCAAACTGTTACAAGACGCTATGACCAAGGCTCAGACCTCCAATAAGGTCCAAGTATGGCTGACTACAACAAATCTTCGATTGGCTTACCCTTCTAAGAAATTGCCACCCAGATTTATAGGTCCATTTCCGGTGAAGAGGAAATTAAATGAGGTGTCATACGAACTTGCCCTACTCGACTCCCTCAAAATACATCCGTTGTTGAAACCCGCAGTACCCGACCCTTTTCCAGATAGAAGCTCGGGACCGCCTGCACCTGTAATTATCAATGGTGATGAAGAATTTGAGGTAGAGGCCATTGTAGACTGCAGAAGAAGGAGAAATCACCTGCAATACCTGGTCAAATGGAAAGGCTACGGCCCGAAGAGAATTCCTGGGAACCTGAGCGGGACGTTGATGCCCAAGAGCTAATCCGTAATTTTTTTTTGCAACCATCCTCAGAAAAGGAATCTTTTGGGCACCCAGAGGTTGCCCATAAAGAGGGGCAATATCAGGGATTCACTATTATGCGCAGTCGCACTGGCGCCGCAAACCGGCGAATGCCTATGAGCATGCGCGTACGCAGAGGCGCCTTAAATAGTTTGAGGCTACCATGGAATAGTTTGAGGCTACCATGGAACAGTTCGAGGCTACCATGGAATAGTTTGCGGCTACCATTGAATAGTTTGAGGCTGCCATGGAATAGTTCAAGGCTACCTATCATAATTGGCTCCAAATGCCCTATTTAAGGGCAATGGTCACACTGAATCTTTGCTGTGTGATCTTCAGCTCTCCTGTCTCCTGTACCTGAAATTATCTGCTGTTCCTGATCATCTGACCCATGGGGCCTTTGACCTTGATTACCTTCTGCCCGCCCTGACCCCGGCTTGTCTTGACTACTCTTCTGCCTCACCCTGATCTGCTTATCCGCTACCGGCTATTGGACCTGGACTATGGAACAGTTCGAGGCTACCATGGAATAGTTCAAGGCTACCTATCATAATTGGCTCCAAATGCCCTATTTAAGGGCAATGGTCTCACTGAATCTTTGCTGTGTGATCTTCAGCTCTCCTGTCTCCTGTACCTGAAATTACCTGCTGTTCCTGATCATCTGACCCGGCTTGCCTTTGACCTTGATTACCTTCTGCCCGCCCTGACCCCGGCTTGTCTTGACTACTCTTCTGCCTCACCCTGATCTGCTTATCCGCTACCGGCTATTGGACCTGGACCTGCTCTTGGCCTGGCTGGGGAATCCGGAGGACCCCGACTTGGTGTTCGCATGCAGCCAAATCCATCCCTACCATCAGGGGCCCTGGTGAATACCGGCTAGCACTTAGACTCCGCGCCTCTGGTGAACCTGTGTCCTGCTAAGATATCCTGTCAGCATCCCTGTCCTGGGATCGCACATAGTTTCAGGCTCTTCATCCGGTGAGATATACAATAAAGATAAAAGTTCAGCGCTTAAAATCAAATGGATGGGTAAGCAGCTGTACACCAGGATAGGTCAAACCTACCAAAACCTATAATATGCAGTAAAAGAAAATAAAGTGCAGCGCTATAAAATTACAAATAGTGCATAAAATCATTCACATTAAAATGTATAAAATGCACAATAAAAAGCATGTGGATCATAAATCATAAAGTCCTTAACCACTTAAGCCCCGGAGGATTTGGCTGCTAAAGGACCAGACCCCTTTTTTCAACTTGGCACTTCGTGACTTTAACTGATAATTGCTCGGTCATGCAATGCTGTACCTAAACGAAATTTACGTCCTTTTTTTCCCACAAACAGAGCTTTCTTTTGGTGGCATTTGATCACCTCTGCGCTTTTTATTTTTTGCGATATTAATAAAAAAAGAGCGAAAATTTTGCAAAAAAATGACATTTTCAACTTTGTCTTTTAAAAAATATCCAATATACTCAATTTATGTCATTTTTTTTGGCCAAAATATATTTAGCTACATGTCTTTGACAAAAAAAAAATCAATGAGCGTATTTTTATTGGTTTGCGCAAAAGTTATAGCGTCTACAAACTATGGTGTAAATACTGAAATTTACGAAGCTTTAATTTCTGACTGCCTATCTAATTTCGTGAAGTGCTAAAATGGCGGGGCAGTACAAAACCCCCCCAAACTACCACTTTTTGGAAAGTAGACATCCTAAGGAATGTTTTGAGAGGCATGTTGAGCTCATTGAATATTTTATTTTTTTGTCACAGGTGTTTGAAAAATGACTAAAAAAATTTTTTTTTTTTTTTTTACACAAAGTTGTCATTGAAATGATATATTGCTCACACATGCCATGGGTATATGTGTAATTACACCCCAAAATATATTCTGCTGCTTCTCCTGAGTACAGGGATACCACATATGTGAGACTTTTTGGGAGCGTAGCTGTGTACGGGAGCCGGAAAACAAATCACCACCATCAGAATTTCAAAGGGCGTACATTTTTCATTGCATTTTCTCACTACCTATAACGGTTTAGGAGGCCCTGAAATGTCAAGATACCACAAAACCCCCCCAAATGACCCCATTTTGGAAAGTAGACACCCCAAGCTGTTTGCTGAGAGGCATGGTGAGTCCATGGAATATTTTATATTTTGCCACAAGTTTCGGGAAAATTACAATTTTTTTTTTAATTTTTTTTTTTTACACAACGTTGTCACTAAAAGATAAATTTCTCACACATGACATGGGTATATGTGGAATGACACCCCAAAATACATTCTGCCGCTTCTCCTGAGTATGGGGATGCCCCATGTGTGAGACTTTTTGGGAGCCTAGCTGTGTACAGGACCGCGAAAACCAATCAACACTCTCAGGTTTTCTAATGGCGTAAATTGTTCATGTCACCTCTGCACTACCTGTCGCAGTTTCAGAGGCCCTAAAATTCCAAGATAGCACAAAACCCCCCCAAATGACCCCATTTTGGAAAGTAGACACCCCAAGCTATTTGCTGAGAGGCATGGTGAGTCCATGGAATATTTTATATTTTGCCACAAGTTCCGGGAAATATATATATATATATATATTTTTTTTTTTTTTTTACACAAAGCTGTCAGTAAATGATATATTGCTCACACATGCCATGGGTATATGTGAAATGACACCCCAAAATACATTCTGCTGCTTCTCCTGAGTACAGGGATACCCCATGTGTGAGACTTTTTTGCAGTCTAGCCGAGTACAGGACCCCGAAAACCAACCTCCACTTTCAGGCTTTCCAAGGGCGTAAATTGTTGATTTCACTCCTGACTACCTATCACAGTTTCGGAGGCCCTAAAATTCCAAGATAGCACAAAACCCCCCCAAATGACCCCATTTTGGAAAGTAGACACCCCAAGCTGTTTGCTGAGAGGCATGGTGAGTCCATGGAATATTTTATATTTTGCCACAAGTTCCGGGAAATATATATATATATATATTTTTTTTTTTTACACAAAGCTGTCAGTAAATGATATATTGCTCACACATGCCATGTGTATATGTGAAATGACACCCCAAAATACATTCTGCTGCTTCTCCTGAGTACAGGGATACCCCATGTGTGAGACTTTTTTGCAGTCTAGCCGAGTACAGGACCCCGAAAACCAACCTCCACTTTCAGGCTTTCCAAAGGCGTAAATTGTTGATTTCACTCCTGACTACCTATCACAGTTTCGGAGGCCCTAAAATTCCAAGATAGCACAAAACCCCCCCAAATGACCCAATTTTGCAAAGTAGACACTCCAATCTATTTGCTGAGAGGCATGGTGAGTCCATGGAATATTTTATATTTTGCCACAAGTTCCGGGAAATATATATATATATATATATATATTTATTTTTTTTTTACACAAAGCTGTCAGTAAATGATATATTGCTCACACATGCCATGGGTATATGTGAAATGACACCCCAAAATACATTCTGCTGCTTCTCCTGAGTACAGGGATACCCCATGTGTGAGACTTTTTTGCAGTCTAGCCGAGTACAGGACCCCGAAAACCAACCTCCACTTTCAGGCTTTCCAAGGGCGTAAATTGTTGATTTCACTCCTGACTACCTATCACAGTTTCGGAGGCCCTAAAATTCCAAGATAGCACAAAACCCCCCCAAATGACCCCATTTTGGAAAGTAGACACCCTGAGCTATTTGCAGAGAGGCATGTTGAGTGTTTTGCAGATCTCACTTTTTGTCACAAAGTTTTGGAAATTGAAAAAAGAGGAAAAAAAATGCATTTTCCTGTTTTTTCTTCATTTTCCAAAAAAATGAGAGCTGCAAAATACTCACCATGCCTCTCAGCAAATAGATTGGAGTGTCTACTTTGCAAAATTGGGTCATTTGGGGGGGTTTTGTGCTATCTTGGAATTTTAGGGCCTCCGAAACTGTGATAGGTAGTCAGGAGTGAAATCAACAATTTACGCCCTTGGAAAGCCTGAAAGTGGAGGTTGGTTTTCGGGGTCCTGTACTCGGCTAGACTGCAAAAAAGTCTCACACATGGGGTATCCCTGTACTCAGGAGAAGCAGCAGAATGTATTTTGGGGTGTCATTTCACATATACCCATGGCATGCGTGAGCATTATATCATTTACTGACAACTTTGTGTTAAAAAAAAAAAAAAAAATTATTTTCCCGAAACTTGTGGCAAAATATAAACTATTCCATGGACTCACCATGCTTCTCAGCCAATAGCTTGGAGTGTCTACTTTGCAAAATGGGGTCATTTGGGGGGGTTTTGTGCTATCTTGAAATTTCAGGGCCTCTGAAACTGTGACAGGTAGTCAGGGGTAAAATCAGCAATTTACGCCATTAGAAAACCTGAAGATGTGGATTGGTTTTTGGGGGCGCGTACACAGCTACGCTGCCAAAAAGTCTCACACATGGGGTATCCCTGTACTCAGGAGAAGCAGCAGAATGTATTTTGGGGTGTCATTTCACATATACACATGGCATGTGTGAGCAATATATCATTTAGTGACAACTTTCTGTAAAAAAACAACAAAAAAAAAAGAAATAATAATTTTCCCGACACTTGTAGCAAAATATAAAATATTCCATGGACTCACCATGCCTCTCAGCAAATAGCTTTGGGTGTCTACTTTTCAAAAAGGGGTCATTTGGGGGGTGTTTGAACTGTCCCGGCATTTTATGCTCAATCTTATCCCACACATCACCCACTCTTCTAACCACTTGAAAACCAAGCCTTTTCTGTGCCTTTTTGTTTACATGAAAAAATATTTTTTTTTTACTAGAAAATTACTTTGAACCCCCAAACATTATATATTTCTTTAAAGCAGAGGCCCTATAGAATAAAATGGGGGATGTTGCAAATTTTTTTGTCACACGGTATTTGCGCACAGATTTTCCAAACGCAATTTTTGCGAAAAAAATACATTTTTTTTAATTTATTGCACAAATACACTATATAATTCCAATTTTTTTGGTAAAATTTAAAAGATGATCTTATGCCGAGTTCATAAACACCTGACATGACATGCTTTAAAAATTGCGCACGCCTGCGCAGCGGCAACAACGTACGTACATTTTTAAAAACTTTAAAAGTCATAGTTACATAGTTACATAGTTACATAGTTAGTGAGGCTGAAAAAAGACACAAGTCCATCCAGTTCAACCTATGATGTGTGTGTGTGTTTGCTAACCGTACATTGTATACCCCTGTATGTTGTGGTCTTTAAGGTGTCCATCCAATAGTTTTTTGAAACTATCAATGCTCCCTGCTGATACGACTGCTTGTGGAAGAGAATTCCACATCCTTACTACTCTTACAGTGAAGAACCCCTTACGCACTTTAAGGTTAAACCGCCTTTCCTCAAGTTTTAGTGAGTGGCCACGTGTCTTATTGTATTCCCTTAAGTCTCTACAGGTTACCACTTTAGACTTACAGAGGAGGTCTACTGCAAAAATTACTGCACTCGATCTGGCGATCGCGGCGATACCTCACATGCATGCTGAAATTGCGGTTTACATATGACACTAGACCAACGCTTGCGTGTGCCATTGCGTGCAAGCACGGGGGGAAAGGGGGGGGGGCTCAATTTTTTTATTTTTTTTTGCTTTTTTATGTTATTTTGACACCTTTCCTTTAATTTTTTTTTTTAAATCATTTTTATTGTTATCACAGTGAATTTAGATATCCCCTATGATAGCAATCGGTAGTGACAGGTACTCTTTTTTAAAAAAATTGGGGTCTTTTATACTCTAGATCTCTCCTCTGACCTTAATGTATCTGACCACGCCAAAATTGGTGTGATAAAATACTTTCCCAATTTCCCAATGGCCCTGTTTATTTCTGGCGAAAAAGAAGTCATGAAATGCTCGTAGCCTCCGGCATCTTAGGCCATAGAGATGATTGGAGCCATTCTAATCTTCAATTCGCTCTATGGTTAGATAACTGAACCACCGGCTGCACTCTCGGGTTAACCGGTGGGACAGGAGAGCCCGAGAAAAACCACGGAAGGCTGCGGAAGGCGGCGGTGGGGGGGGGGGAGACCCCTCCCACTGCATGTAAAAGCAGTCTAGCGGCCAATTACCTGCTAGGATTGCTTTTACATGTTAGCCGACCGCTGGCTGTAAAAAACGATACCAAGATGATGCCTAAATCTGCAGGCATCATCCTGGTACAACCACTCAAAGTCCAGCAACGTACCAGTACATTGCTGGTCCTTGTTTGGCATATAGGTTTTTTTTTTTCATGCAGCCTGTGGGCTAAACGGAAAAAAAGAGAACCTATCAGAAATCAGCACAGGAATAATGCGTAGTATTACTCATCATTAACCGCCCAAACAACCACCCACTGAATTTAATGATGGGTATACACGACACTATCCACGTATACCAAAATAGGATTTTAACTGCAGTGCTGAAATCAGAAAATCACCACAGCTGCTATCAGCAAAGGTATCCATATATGCTGAGCGCAAACACTGTTTGTGTCAGAATATATAAAATCAATGCGTGGTAGCCGACGAGGGACCTGCAAGAGAAACAGGTCACAAAAGAATGAAAAAACAAACAAAGTACATTAAAAAAAAGTACATTAGGAAGAGTAGGACATATAAAATGACTGACACAACAAAAGTTTTTGGATTCTCATCATTAACCGCCCAAACAACCACCCACTGAATTTAATGATGGGTATACACGGCGCTATCCACGTATACCAAAATAAGATTTTAACTGCAGTGCTGAAATCAGAAAATCACCACAGCTGCTATCAGCAAAGGTATCCATATATGCTGAGCGCAAACGCTGTTTGTGTCAGAATATATAAAATCAATGCGTGGTAGCCGACAATTACCTGCAAGAGAAACAGGTCACAAAAGAATGAAAAAACAAACAAAGTACATTAAAAAAAAGTACATTAGGAAGAGTAGGACATATAAAATGACTGACACAACAAAAGTTTTTGGATTCTCATCATTAACCGCCCAAACAACCACCCACTGAATTTAATGATGGGTATACACGGCGCTATCCACGTATACCAAAATAAGATTTTAACTGCAGTGCTGAAATCAGAAAATCACCACAGCTGCTATCAGCAAAGGTATCCATATATGCTGAGCGCAAACGCTGTTTGTGTCAGAATATATAAAATCAATGCGTGGTAGCCGACAATTACCTGCAAGAGAAACAGGTCACAAAAGAATGAAAAAACAAACAAAGGACATTGAAAAAAGTATAGTAGGAAGGAGTAGAAGGACATATAAAATTACTGACACCACAACAGTTTTTGGATCCTTTTATTTTACTTTCTAACTGTTCCTTTATTTCTTGATTTGGGAGGGAGTGCGATCTTCTGCGATCTTCTCTTCCAGCTTGGGTCTCTCAAAATGTCGATGGACATCCAACATCCTTCGAGACCCTGTGTTTGTGTGCCCTACACTGTGTCGTGCTGTACCCTACACTAATACTCCACTAGTGTATGGTAGCGCTCAAAACATTCCCCGATGCAGAGACCAGGATGGTCAGGACATTTGGGACAATAATAACGGGTGTCACGCCTAAATCCGCGCCTGCTACAGACACGACATCGTCTTTGGGGTCGTATTTGGGTAGGGGTACTCGGGAGGGCATAAGGAAAATGCCTCTCATGCAGCCGGCTCACTGCATCTGGAAGGGGAAGTTGGGCAGGCATGCCTCCTGGGTACAGGTAGGCAAGGATGACCGCTTCCTGGAATTCCCGGAAGGGTCCAGTTCGTCCTGACGCCCTGTATAGGACAAAGGCGTTCAGCATAGCCAATTGGAAAAGGTAAACAGACACTTTTTTGTACCAGCGTCTGGCTTTACGGGCAACTAAATACGGCGCCAAAAGCTGGTCGTTAAGGTCCACCCCTCCCATGTTAAGGTTATATTCGTGGACACAGAGGGGTTTCTCCATAACGCCAGTTGCCGTAGGGATTTGGACTGTCGTGTCTGCGTGAAGGGAGGACAGAACATAAACATCCCGTGTATCCTTCCACTTCACCGCAAGTAATTTGTCCGTTTTCAAGCAGGCTCTCGCCCCCCGACTAAGACGGGAATTTACAAGCCGTTGGGGGAAGCCCCGGCCATTAGGTCGCACGGTGCCACATGCGCCAATTTGTAAATCAAGCAGGTGACTAAATAGTGGCACGCTTGTGTAAAAATTGTCCACGTACAAATGGTACCCCTTTCCGGATAAGGGTGACACCAAGTCCCAAACAATCTTACCGCTGCTCCCTATGTAGTCTGGGCAGTTCGGGGGCTCCACAGTGCTATCTTTTCCCTCATAGACACGGAAATTAACTGTATAGCCTGTGGCCCTGTCACAGAGCTTATACAACTTGACCCCGTATCTGGCACGCTTGCTGGGGAGGTACTGTTTGATAGCAAGACGGCCAGTAAATTTAATCAGGGACTCGTCAATGCAGACAACTTGTTTGGGGGTAAACAAGGCTGCAAACCGCTGATTGAAGTGGTCTATGAGGGGCCGAATTTTGTGGAGCCGATCGTATGCAGGGTCTCCCCGAGGACGACAGATTTCATTGTCGCTGAAATGCATAAATCGCAGAATTTGCTCGTATCTCCCCCTGGACATGGAGGCAGAGTACATGCGCATATGGTGAGCTGGGCTAGTGGACCAATATAGCCGCAATTCACTTTGTTTAGTTATGCCCATGTGGAGGGAAAGGCCCAGAAAGATCTTAAATTCGGAAACCGTTATAGGATTCCAGCCGAATCGTCTGGCAAGGTGCGAATTTGGGTTGGCGGCGATAAATTGTTGAGCATATAAATTTGATTGATCCACAATAGATCTGAAAAGATCTTCCGTGAAGAACAGCTCAAAAAAGTTCAGGGGCGTAAAACCAGCTGTCTCCACGTGGATTCCAGGTTGGGCGGTGAATGGGGGAAGTACTGGCGCTGTAGAATCAGTGGGTTGCCAATTGGGATATGCCAGCGCATCAGGGAGGGCACTATGGGCTCTACGGGCCTGTCTTCGAATACGCGGTGGCTGCGGGCCACTACTTGTGCTAGCCACCGCACCAGCTTCAACTGCACTTAGGGGACTCGCCACGTCACCAGGTCTTACTGCAGTGCTGGTTGTACTAGGTCCAGGTTGTACTAGGCCGCTGGCGCTTGCCAGGTCGCCAGAAGGATGAGCGGCACTAGTACCCACACTCTGCTCCATACGAGCACCCTGCGATTCCTGCATTTCAACAACACCAGAATGGGGTCAGGTACGCCTGGGTCTAACAGGGACCCATCTGTCGTCGGAGCTGTCTGTCAGGGAGCCGCTGCTGTCATCTGGTTCGTATACTGACCCTGATTCTGCCGGTGAGGCTTCCCCATCGCTCTCACCTGACATGGTCATTATACTGTAAATAGCTTCATCACTGTACGAACGTTTAGACATTTTGGTAACTAAATTTACCCGTACAGTGATGCGACTCACAGGTAATAAAAGCACCTGGTTGTCGAAGACTATTTCAAGCGCTACCAAAAAAACTGCTAATGCTAGCAGGGATCAGGCCTGACTCTGCTAACACAGCGGTTTTGTGTCTTGTGTTTTTTGTAAGTGACAGTAATCTATTGATTACTACACTTACCTGGGTGAAAGGGTTAAACGCAGGTGCTGGCCGGAATCAGTGCTGATCGTGCAAACACCGCGTTTTGGGAACCCTAAACTATGGGGGCGCTAGTATAGCTCTGATCAGATCAGATATTGATCTGTTCAAACACTATACTAGAAATGGAAGTGTAGGTGCGTGCGTGCGTGTGTGGTGATCAAGGGGTTACTTCTAAACTATGCGCCGGGGATCTGGGGGGGGGTGGCGGGGACCCTAAACCTCCTTTGGGAAAGAAACTAGCTAGCTAGCGCAACCTCAAGTCACAATGACACCAATACAAAATACAGTAAAAACAGTATATTATGTGTGTATTAGTGCTAATGTGACAGAGGGTGTAGGGGTTAACGGGATGTGATCAGGGGGGGATCAGGGGTTTAAATCTTTATTGGAAGGGACTGGCGGGTATCCTAAGGATAAAAGGAACGGTGGCAAGCGCTAAACCTGGTCACAAGTCACACTTATACGGGTATATAGAAAATGCTATATACTGTATACAGTGTGCGTTGTGGCAGGGGGTGTAGGGGTGATCAGGGGGGGATCAGGGGATTAAATCTTTATTGGGCGGGTGGCGGGGACCCTAAACCTCCTTGGGACACAAACTTAGTCGCCTGCGCTAATTCTGATCACAATCACACTAATACAAAAATACAAAAACACAGTATATTACGTTTGTATTAGTGCTGATGTGACAGAGGGTGTAGGGGTTAACTAGCGGTGATCAGGGGGGGGTCAGGGGAGATCAGGGGCTCAAATCTTTATTAGGGGGGGGTGGCGGGTAATTCAAGTGGAAAAAAGGGGGTCGCAAGCGCTAGACCTGACCACAAATCACACTTATACGGGTATATAGCAAAATGCTATATACTGTATACGGTGTGTGTTATGGCAGGGGGTGTAGGGGTGATCAGGGGGGGGTCAGGGGCTTAAATCTTTATTGGGCGGGTGGCGGGGACCCTAAACCTTCTTGGGACAGAAACTTAGTCGCCTGCGCTAATTCTGATCACAATCACACTAATACAAAAATACAATAACACCGTATATTGCGTTTGTATTAGTGCTGATGTGACAGAGGGTGTAGGGGTTAACGGCGGTGATCGGGGGGGGTCAGGGGAGATCAGTGGGTTAAATCTTTATTAGGGGGGGGTGGGGGGTAATTTGAGTGGAAAAGGGGGGGTCGCAAGGGCTACACCTGTTCACAAATCACACTTATACAGGTATATAGGTATATGCTATATGCTGTATATAGTGTGTGTTGTGTCAGGTGCTGTAGGGGTTAATTGGGGGGGCGATCGGGGGTGAAATGTGCCTATCTAACTGTGTATGTACGTGCTTGGTGCTGTACTTACAATTAGATGTGCTCTCCTCTCACGCTGGATCCAAAAAGACCGTTGGGAGGGGAGGGCACATCTCCTCTAAGCCTGTGTTTACATTTCACAGGCTTAGAGGGAGATCTGATTGGGCAGGACCGATCAACAGGTCCAGACCAAAAATGATTGGCCTGGACCTGATGACTGATCGGTTCTGAACCCAATCGAGTCATCGGCGGGACCGCGGGTGCGCGCGCGCGCGCGCCAGAGCGGCGAAGGCTAGTGACGTACCGCTACGTCACTCTGCCTGGCCGGGGCTGACCGCCGCAGTATATAGTCGTGCGGCGGTCGGCAACCGGTTAAAAGCTGATTTCCAAAGTGAAAAGCAGGAATGAGTAAAACACCACTGCAAACGTGACTCCTCCACCACAGATAATACAGCCTCTCACCTCCTGTATTCGACCACTAGGGGTCACAACACTTTGTATCAGTAATGATCAATATGGAGACAGCCAGAAGATCTGTATATCCAGGACCCAACAGGTTCTCAGAAACTCATGTATGGCAATCCGGAAAAGATAAATAAAACAATCTAATGCTCTCCGCTTAATTAAGGACATTTATTAAAGTAAAAAATAAAGCATCACACTCACAAGCAAGGCACTGTCACAGTGCCAGATAAAAGCGAAAGTGCAGACATGTGTCCCAGGATCTCGGAGAGCTGCGGGTGACGTCAGACTCCTTCCCCCGTATGCATTCCGTCAATAGGCGTGACTTCCTCAGCAGGGGTAAGGAGGGAGACCGCACCCGCTCATTATAAAGGCGTCTCATAGCAACCAGAAGCCAGGACATCTTTGAGAAAAAGATTAAAACCTGGTGGGATATTGTGTCCTTCCAGCAATATTTATCTGCCAAGATTATCCCTCGCCGTTTGCTTTGGGATATTCCACCTAATGACGGATAAATGAATATTGATTCTAACAAAGAGTGGGGGGATTTTTTCACCTCCAAGGGTCTAGAGCTCTTATCTTTTTTGCTATCACGGAAGCAGAGGAAGATGGAGACTCTAGAAACCCAAATTGATACTATCAAAAAATCCATTGAAATGGATAAAGACAAACCTGAATTTATTAGGTTGTCTGATGAGCTTAAAAATAAGCTTATTAAATTGGATAAAGAGTCCCAAGATAAGAAAAAGAAAAAATCCTCATGGATGTGGGAGATTTTGGAGCAGGCCTGATCTATAGGTGGCAGGTCCCGTCTGGGAATGCCACATTGCCCGATATTAGTACAGGTGCAGCACCTCTCCCACATTCTACTGAGGAGGATGATCTACCCGAAGTGGTGTCCCAATCAGGGACCCCCCGTCCCAATCTTCCTTTAAGGACCGGCCCACCGCCTAGAGGGAGAGGCCGTGGAGGAAGAAAAGGGAGAGGGAGGGGTAGAGGTAGAGGCAGAGGTAATCTACCTAGTTATCGATCATCCTCTAGGGACGATTGGAATAGTGGTGTATATCATCAGGATGACCATTATTGGCAAACAGTCCCATATCAGAATAGAGGACGTTCAACTTATTCGAGGGGTGGCCATCCAACTATTAACCGTCCTATTCCCATGGATAATACGTTCCAGCCACTGCAAAATTATAATGATGACTCTCATTTTTTAGGGGTACAGAGGACCCCCTGGAGGGATCCTCCACTGGGTCCATCAACCCCAAAGGGAACCAACATGGCGCACCCCCCATCGTATCCCATGAACAGATCGGGGAAAAAGAAAAAAAGAGGATGTAGGGGAGGACGCAGGGCACAAAAGGCCAAAACCCCAATAGGTACAGGGATTTATAACTTAAGTGGTGTTACCCTAATGGAGGATGAGGTCCGAGTCCTGGATAGGGGGTTAAAATTTGCACCTGTAAAAAATATAAATAAGTTTGATACTTATATCAATATTCAAAAATTTGTCAGGTCAATGAATATTAAAAAGTATTTTTTATCAAACCCAGTCCAAAGAAATGTGTCTACGGACACCACTATCCATTCACAACTGAGGAATAAGTCGGTGTTCAATCCTCTTAATGTTGATACCAGACACCTGGAAGTGTTTAAAAATCTGGTCTGTAGAGATCTTGATTTACTTAACCACTTTCCGACCGGCCTATTGTGAAAGCACGGCCGCAAAGTGGTTGTCTAGTTCTGGGAGGGCGTACATGGACGTCCTCCCAGAACCGCACTCCCGCCGCGCCCCCTGGGGCGCGCACACAGGAGTGTCCGTGCTCGCCGGGTCCCGGGGACCCGATGCAACACGGATCGTGGTAAAGGGCCAATGAGAGTGGTCCTTTACCACGTGATCGCTCCGTCCAATGACGGAGCGATCACGTCACAACAAACCGGCACATGTCCAGTTTATTTCTCTCCTCTCCTCGGACGCTGTACACAGCAATTGGTACAGCGTGCGAGGAGAGGAGAGAAAATGCAGCTGCACGCCTCCTCTGCCTCATTGTGCTCAATTAGTGCCCCATAAGTGCCTCATTCGTGCCCCATCCATGCATCATCCGTGCCCCATCCATGCATCATCCGTGCCTCATCCATGCATCATCCGTGCCTCATCCATGCATCATCCGTGCCTCATCCATGCATCATCCGTGCCTCATCCATGCCCACCCATGCCACCTCAGTGCTCATCCATGCCACATCCATGCTCATCCATGCCACGTCCATGCTCATCCGTGCCACATCCGTGCTCATCCATGCCTCATCTGTGCCTGCCCATGCTGTCTCAGTGCTCATCCATCACACGTCTGTGCCCACCCATGCCACCTCAGTGCTCATCCATGCCACATCCATGCTCATCCATCCCACATCTGTGCTCATCCATGCCACGTCAGTGCTCATCCATGCCACATCCATGCTCATCCATGCCACATCCATGCTCATCCGTGCCACATCCGTGCTCATCCATGCCTCATCTGTGCCTGCCCATGCTGTCTCAGTGCTCATCCATCACACGTCTGTGCCCACCCATGCCACCTCAGTGCTCATCCATGCCACATCCATGCTCATCCATCCCACATCTGTGCTCATCCATGCCACGTCAGTGCTCATCCGTGCCACATCCATGCCACCTCAGTGCTCATCCGTGCCACATCCATGTCACTTCAGTGCTCATCCATGCCACGTCAGTGGTCATCCGTGCAACATCAGTGGTCATCCGTGCCACATCAATGCCACATCAGTGCTCACCCATGCCATGTCAGTGCTCATCCATGCCACATCAGTACACATCCGTGCCACATCAAAGCCAAGTCAGTGCTCATCTGTGCCACATCCATGCCACGTCAGTGCTAATCCGTGCCACATCCATGCCACTTCAGTGCTCATCCGTGTCACGTCAGTGCTCATCCATGCCACATCAGTGCTCATCCGTGCCACATCAATGCCACGTCAGTGCTCATCCGTGCCACATCCATGCCACGTCAGTGCTCATCCATGCCACGTCAGTGCTCATCCATGCCACACCCATGCCTTTTCAGTGCTCATCCGTGCCACGTCAGTGGTCATCCGTGCCACATCAATGCCACGTCAGTGCTCATCCATGCCACATCCATGCCAGGTCAGTGCTCATCCGTGCCACATCAATGCCACGTCAGTGTTCATCCGTGCCACATCCATGCCACGTCAGTGCTCATCCATGCCACATCCATGCCACGTCAGTGCTCACCCATGCCACATCAATACCACGTCAGTGCTCATCCCTGCCACATCCATGCCACGTCACTGCTCATCCGTGCCTTATCAATGCCACATTCATGCCATGTCACTGCTCATCTGTGTCACATCCATGCCACGTCAGGGTGCTCATCTGTGCCTCATCCATGCCACATCAGTGCTCATCCGTGCTACATCAATGCCACGTCAGGGCTAATCCATGCCACATCAGTGCTCATCAGTGCCACATCCATCCCACGTCAGTGCTCATCAGTGCCACATCCATGCCACGTCAGTGCTCATCCGTGCCACATCAGTGCTCATCAGTGCCACATCCATGCCACGTCAGTGCTCATCAGTGCTGCATCCATGCCACATCAGTGCTCATCAGTGCCACATCCATGCCATGTCAGTGCTCATCTGGGCCACATCCATGCCACATCAGTGCCACTACAATGCTTATCTGTGCCCTACAGTGTCTCACAAAATTGTAATGGGAAGTCAGGAAATTATGGTGCTCCCTGCATGTTGGGCCTCTGTATGTGGTCAGGCTGTGGAAAAGTGTCACACGTGTGGTATAGCCATACTCAGGAGGAGTGGCAGAATGTATTTTGGGGTGTTATTTTTGCTATGTGCATGCTATGTGTAAGAAATGTCTTATAAATGGACAACTTTGTGTAAAAAAAAATGTGTTTTGGTTTTCTTTCCACATTTTTCAAAAACTTGTGGAAAAAAAGTTCAAAAGACTCATTATGCCTCCTAGATTATGTGTTGGGGTGTTTTCTTTCCAAAATGGGGTCATTTTGTGGGTAATTCCATTGTCCTGGTGCTCCAGGACTTTCAAAAGTGTGATAGGTCGTCAGAAAATTATATGTGTAATTTTTGCTTCTAGAACGCCTGACGATGCTCCTTGGATGTTAGGCCTCTGTATGTGGTCAGGCTGTAGAATAGTGTCACACATGTGGTATCGCCATACTCAGGAGGAGTAGCAGAATGTATTTTGGGGTGTAGTTGCAAGTATGCCTGTACAGTGTGTGAGAAATAACTTCGTAATATGACCATTTTGTAAAACATATATATATTTTTTTTTTAAATCTTCATTTTGCAAAGAATTATGGGAAAAAATTACAACTTCAAAAAACTCACCATGCCTCTTACTAAATACCTTGGAATGTCTACTTTCCAAAAAAGGGGTCATTTGGTGGGTATTTGTACTGTCCTGACTTGTTAGGGTCTCAAGAAATGAGATAGGCCGTCAGTACTTTAGGTGTGATCAATTTTCAATGATTGGCACCTTAGCTTGTAGACTCTATAACCTTCACAAAGACCAAAAAATGTATACTTATTTGGGTTATCTTTACTAAAGATATGTAGCAGTATACATTTTAGTCAAAATTTATGAAGAAAAATGACTAAATTTGCAAAATTTAAAACCAAAACGAAGAAAAATTCATTTTTTTACAAAATTTTCGGTCTTTTTTCATTTATAGCGCACAAAATAAAAAACCTAATTATGATTAAATACCACCAAAAGAAAGCTCTGTTTGTGTGAAAAAAAATGATGAACATTTCATATGGGGACAGTGTTGCATGACTGAGTAATTGTCATTCAAAATGTGAGAGCACTGAAAGCTGAAAATTGGTCTGGTTAGGAAGGGGGTTTAAGTGCCCAGTGGGCAAGTGGTTAAGCTGAAGAGGGCGAATGACCCTCAGCAGATTAAGAAAGCTATCAAAACATTAGAAGGTAGGAAGGACATTGTGATCCGCCCTGCGGATAAGGGAGGAGGACTGGTTGTTATGAGTGGTGCCTATTATCGGAAGGAGATGCAGCGGTTGCTCGATGATGGGGAAACATATTCCCCTCTCACGAGTAATCCTATGGTTAGGTTTAAAAAGGAGTTGGGAGGCCTTGTGGATAGGGGCAAAGAACGGGGGATTTTAAGCTCTAAGGAAGCGGCCTATCTAAATCCCTGTTTTTGTAGAACCCCTATAATCTACTTCCTACCCAAAATCCATAAACATCAAACCAGGCCTCCGGGCCGCCCGATCGTTAATGGCATTGAGTCTGTGACGGCCAGACTTGGTCAGTACATCAACTGTTTTCTCCAACCGATAGTAGTTGGCACCACTGCATACTTAAAAGACACTAAGCATGCGGTACAAGTGTTGTCTGACTTACCTGACATTTCGGATAGTATATTAGGGACTGCAGATGTGGGGTCACTATATACTATCATTAATCACGAGGATGCCCTGACCTCGGTGAAATGGGCCCTATCCAAGTCTGAATTACCTTCTAGGCATTGTAAATTCCTGCTGGAGTGTCTCGACTTCTGCCTGCTGAAAAATTACTTCTGGTATGAACAGAGGTATTTCTTACAGACAAAGGGAGTAGCTATGGGGGCACGGTTTGCTCCCAGTGTGGCTAATATCTTTATGTCACACTGGGAGGAGGAAGCCATTTTTGCTAACCGCCCCCCCCCCCCCCCCCAGTTAAGCTGCTATCATCGTCTGGTCTTGGTATAGAAGGGTGATATGTCCAGTTTGGAATGTTTTATGCAGAAGCTTGATGCCAATACCAAAAAACATTAAGTTAACATGGAATGTTAGCGATTCAAAAATCGTGTTTTTGGATCTGGAGGTATTCAAGGAAAATGGAGCCCTAAAAACTTGCACCTATTTCAAGCCGACGGGCCGGAACTCCTACATACCTAAGAACAGCTGCCATCACCATCTGTGGCTATGTAATATCCTGAGAGGGCAATTCATGCGCATTAAGCGCAACTGCTCCTCGGAAGAGGATTTCCGGTCTCAGTCGAAAGTACTTGCTAAGAGGTTTCTTGAGAAGGGTTAGGATCCGGCACTTATTGATAATGAAATAGTGAAGGTCAGCTCAGTGAATAGGGAGGTAGTTCTTGCTGGAACGCAAAGGACACCTGCCAACAATGAATTCAGTCTGGTTCTGGACTATAATGTCCAGTTTAAAAAGTTTGAGGGCATTTTAGCTAAACATTGGCCCATATTAAAAAGCGATTGTATTTTAGGCCCCGCCCTTCCAGAACCACCTAAGTTCATCTATAGGAGGGCTCCGACTCTCGGGGATCGATTAGCACCTGGGGTTGTTGACCCTCTGTCTTGAGCTGAGAACAGGTTGTTCCCAGATTTAAAGGGGTTTTACGCTTGTGGCAGATGTGCTGCCTGCAAGACTTCTAAAGCAAATCTAAAAAGGAGAAAGGAGTTTATTGCTACTGCCACTCATGAGACCCACGTAATAAAAGATTTAGTCACCTGCACCACATGGGGTGTAGTTTATATGCTCCAGTGTGGGTGTGGGTTGCAATACGTGGGTAGAACTACTAGACCGCTCCATGTATGCCTAGGTGAGCATATGAGTAAGATCAGGAAAGGAAAGACTAATCATAGCGTGCCGAGACACTTTAAGAAACACCACAATTTCAACCCTACCAGTTTAAAATTTTGGGGCATTGAAAAAACAGCCCATCATTGGAGGGGTGGGAATTTCGTGCGACAATTGAGTCGCAGAGAATCCTTCTGGATTTTTCGGACCCATGTGCTGTCACCAGGAGGTTTAAATGCCGATTTTGATTTGAATTGTTTTATTTCTAATAGTTATTAGATCTGTTTTATTCATTATTCATTTTTTCTTTTGGAATTTTATTGCATGTATCATGTAGGTCATGCATATGTTTTATATTTATATTTATACATATATGTATTTCTCCATGTGCAGGTTTTATATATATATGTTTTTAATCTGTATGATGTTCCAATCGGAGAGCTGCGGTTGTTGTCCTATTCCGATTTTATATTGGTTTTAAATTGGATTTATTTTAATATTTTGCTCGACTGTCTATGTTAGGCAGTGAATTATTCGGGCATTTCCAATTATATTGCCATCATTTATTTAGACACTGATGGTGAGCTGCAGCGGAGCTTCAGGGGTTAATCCGTGTTGTATATTTCCTCTGAGCACTGCTGTTCAGCTCTGTTATTGTTTATTTTATCTTAGTTCTTGTGTCTACAGGAAGCTGGGCTGGTCCTTGGTTGAAGGGGGCGGAGGATTTCCATTCCCCTTCACTTCCTGTTTTGTAATGACCTGGCTTCTGGTTGCTATGAGACGCCTTTATAATGAGCGGGTGCGGTCTCCCTCCTTACCCCTGCTGAGGAAGTCACGCCTATCGACGTAATGCATATGGGGGAAGGAGTCTGACGTCACCCGCAGCTCTCCGAGATCCTGGAACACATGTCTGCACTTTCGCTTTCATCTGGCACTGTGACAGTGCCTTGCTTGTGAGTGTGATGCTTTATTTTTTACTTTAATAAATGACCTAAATTAAGCGGAGTGCATTAGATCATTTTATCTTTTCTGGATTGCCATACATGAGTTTCTGAGAACCTGCTGGGTCCTGGATATACAGATCTTCTGGCTGTCTCCATATTGATGCTTACTGATACAAAGTGTTGTGACCCCTAGTGGTCGAATACAGGAGGTGAGAGGCTGTATTATCTGTGGTGGAGGAGTCACGTTTGCAGTGGTGTTTTACTCATTCCTGCTTTTCACTTTATAAATCAGCTTTTAAGGACTTTATGATTTATGATCCACATGCTTTTTATTGTGCATTTTATACATTTTAATGTGAATGATTTAATGCACTATTTGTAATTTTATAGCGCTGCAATTTATTTTCTTTTTCTTCATCCGGTGAGACATTCCTCTACACATCAGGCTCTGCCACGACACCCCTGATACTGAGCCATTACGGTTGTATAGTAGCTACTCCGTGTACTTCTGCCACAGCCTATGTTACCTAGGACGTTTTGGCATCCGCATTAGTCACCCTAGAGGGCAGGATTGCTGACATGATTGCAGCCCTACATGGAGGAAAGAAGCAGGTTAGGTCCCCCTCTCCTGAGCTACCCCCTGAATCCGCTCAGGATTGGGCAGAGAATGTTGAAGATGTAGCCAAAGGTGACCCTATAGAAGGTCAAGCTGAAATTTCCACTTCCGGGGAGTCAGAGTCAGAAGAATCTCCATCAGCCTCTCAGTCCCAGAGACTGTTTATCCAGTCTCTTGCTGAGATGGTTTCGTTCTGAGTTTAAACTTCTGCACCTTACAGACAACTGAAACCTCTTTTTCCTCCCTGGGCACATTGCACCCTCCTCAGAGTCCTTGGTCATTTCCTATAAATCCACTCTTGGAGCAAGAAGTGTATAATGATTGGGATCATCTTGATAGGATGTTTGTTCCTCCTAAAACGTTTTCATTGTTACAGTATATCCTAGGGAGGATACGTTTTCTAAGAGATGGAAAATTCCCACTGTGGATGCAGCCATTTCTTCAGTTAACAAGAATTTAACCGGTCCTGTGGATAATGCCCAGGTTTTTAAAGATCCAGCTAATAAAAAGTTGGAATCTTTATTGAAAGCCTCCTTTTGTGGTTGTAGGTTCTGCAGTACAACCAGCAGTAGCAGCCAGAGGCGTGTGTCAGTCTATGAAAGACAGAATAAAGCGAGTTGCCAAGACAATTGCTTCTCAAGGAGAGTCTATGGAAGATCTGTCAGATCTACCTTGCATATTGTGTTTCGCAGTAGATGCTCTTATGGACTCCATAAGGCAAATGTGACGGTTTGCTCTGATGACAGTGCATATGCACAGAAACCATTGGTTAGAGAGCTGGTCTGCGGAATTACCATGTAAAAAATTACTGGCTAGCTTCCCCTTTCAGGGAGAACACCTTTTTGGTGATGATCTGGATAAGTATATCCAAAAGATCTCAAAGGGGGGAGGGAGTAGGTTGCTACCTGTAAGAGGAGGAGCAGGCGTCCTTCCTTTAAGAACTCATAATACCAGTGCTTCCAATTCCAGGCAGTGGCGAAGGGCCTCAAACGTCTGCATCCGGACCTAAGCCTTTGGGGCAAGGTCACAAAAAGCCTTGGGCCTAAGATCAGCCAATACTTCCTCTAAGCCCTCTAAGTGTAGGGGCGCCCCCACTCACCTGGGTGGGGGGAAGAATCCTGCAGTTCTCAGGGGAATGGGTGGAGCTGATTCAGGACAACTGGGTCGTCTCCACTATTTCACAGGGATACAAGCTGGAATTTCAGGTGTTCCCGCATCCTCGGTTTATGAAGTCAAGTATACCAACAGATCCCCTGAAAGATAACCGAGGTTCCAGAAAACGAAAGGTTCAAGGGTTTTTTACCCAAACTTATTCATAATCCTCAAACCAAACAGTACTGAATCAGTGCCTTTCTGCGGGTAGAGGAATTTCTAGCATCCATAGACATCAAGGATGCATATTTTCATGTGCCTATATTTCAGACCCATCAAAGGTTCCTTCGTTTTGCAATTGGAAACCATCATTTCCAGTTTGTGGCCCTGCCCTTCGGGTTGGTCACAGCTCCAAGAGTGTTCACAAAGATCCTGTATCTCCAGTATTGGCTGTTCTAAGGTCCTGAGGGATATCTGTAATATGATATCTAGATGATCTATTACTAATCGATCCATTGGCATCGGCTCTAAGACAAAATATCCTTCAGACAGTACATTTTTTGGAACTTTTGGGTCGGATACTGGACTTAGCAAAGTCAGAATTACAGCCAGTCCAGCATCTGGAATACCTGGGGATTCTTGTTGACATGGTGCAGGCAAACATATTCTTGACAGCAAGAAGGGTCTCAGACCTGAAGGGTCAGGTTCAGTCTATAGTAAGGCTGAGATATCCATCTATACGTCTTTGCATGATGTTAATGGGGAAGATGTTGTCCACTTTCGAGGTAATTCCCTATGCTCAATTCCATTCCAGACCCTTGCAGAACAACATTCGGTCTGCGGGGAACGGAAACATTCAGTCCTTGGACTGGTCCATATCTCTGCTACCAAGAGTACGACAGAGTCTGAATTGGTGGTTGTTGACCAGAAATCTGGAGAAGGGGAAATCCTTTCTTCCAGTGACCTGGAAGGTAGTGACTACAGATGCCAGTCTCTCCGGCTGGGGAGTGGTTCTAGAGGAAGCTACTGTCCAGTGGAAATGGTCTTGGGTAGAGAGTCGTCTCCCCATCAACATTTTGGAAATTCAGTCGGTCAGGCTCTGAAATTCTGGACGCCCAGACTTCGGAGTCACCCTGTCAGGGTGCAATCTGACAATGCCACGGCCGTGGCTTATGTCAACCATCAAGGAGGCACGAGGAGTCGATTAGCCCAAAAAGAGGTGGATGTTATCCTGTCCTGGGCAGAGAAGTTTGTGCCATGCCTGACAGCAGTGTTCATTCCAGGAATAGGGAACTGGCAGGCAGATTTTTTGAGCCATCAACAGATGTTTCCGGGGGAATGGTCCTTACATCCTGAGATTTTTCAATTGATCTGCCTACACTGGGGGGTCCCAGATGTAGATCTGTTGGCATCCAGGTTCAACAACAAGTTGGAGAGATTTATGTCCTGGACCAGAGATCCACTCGCAGTCGGAGTGGATGCTTTGGTGACTCCTTGGGAGGAGTGATCTATGTCTTTCCTCTGGTACAGCTGATATCGTGTTTGTTGCGCAGGATTCAGCTGGAGGGGAAACCAGTAATTCTGGTAGCTCCTGCTTGGCCGAGGAGGATTTGGTATGCACATATCCAGGAGGTTGGCAGTGACAAGGCCTTGGGTTCTTCCACTGCGTCCGGACTAACTCTCTCAAGTTCCAATATTCCACCCTGCTGTGCAGTCTCTAAATTTGACGGCTTGGCTATTGAAGCCTTAGTCTTGGAAGAGCAGGGTGTATATGGCCCCGCAGTTTATACCCTGATAACCACCAGGAAGCCAGTCTCTAGAAATATTTATTACAGGGTCTGGAAATCCTACTTTGTCTGGTGTGAAGCCAGGAAATGGCATCCCTGCACATATATAAATAATATTGCTGCGCTAAGTGAGTAAACATCAAAAATAAGTGCTTAGTGAGATATGATAAATATTGTGACCATAAACTCAAAATAATGTGGTAAAATAAATGTTGAATCAAAAATGCAGTGATATTGAAAGTCCCAATAACACAGTGCAAGTAGAATAGCACAATTCTACTGTAATATATAAGTCCCAATACACAGTGCAACTAAAGTGACACAATAGTAAATAAATGAATCTTCATCTGTGATTAAAGTGATGCATGCTTCACTCCAAGTAATCCACATGACAATGGTAAGATTAGCAGCTCACCTCAAGGGAAGACTCATGAGAGTCTAAATGCACAAAGGATAATATCACAGTCACCTGGTAAGCCCTCCTGCCATCGCCTCCACTCAATTCAAGTTGTATATGGCAACAATGAGGAAATAAAAAGGAGATCTAGTGCTCTCTGTCTTAATAAGGGGCCATTTATTACATATGCTGAAAATACACTTACATTGTATAGCACTTAGACAGTGCAAGCTATCTCGGCATCCAGACACTCCCTGGTACCTCCGGGATCAGCGTAATGACGTGCAGGCTCCTCCCCTGTACGCGTTGCGTCATCGACTTCGTCAGCGGGGTGGAGCCTAGCGTCAACAGCGATCCTATATACTGGCGTGGAGACCGCGCCGCCCAGCGCCATTACAGGCATATGCCAGCACTCAGGTCAGAGGTAACTGACCCGCCCTGTCTGCATTTCTCATGGATTCTCGATCGGCGTCCATGCACCGATCGATTCTCCAATCAAAGCAGCATCTATTAAAGAAATTTCTTTCTCATGGAGCCTGCTCGCATCACGTCCCCGGTGGTACAGCTTGAGTGTTAATACATTAGTATTCATTACAATCCTAATTTTATCTGTAAGTGCTGCAACTAAAAAAAATAAGCATAAAATATCCATCAAAGTAATATACTCGCGCCTAGGAGTTGAAATGTAACAAATATATTAAATATATTAAATGGGGAGCAGCAAGTAGTAAGAATCACTATCAGAAGATAGTGATCTCAAATTGGTAAGAAAAATGGTGCGATACTGCGCTACCCCTATGTAAGTGATAGAAAACTTATGATGTGCAACTAATCAGTATAAGTGCACGTGTGAACATGAAACCAATACTATTGTGCTAAGTTGCCATAATTGCTGATATTAATATAAATAATTAGAATAATAAATAAATAAATAGGTACAAAATTAATAGCGTGTTAAATCTAAAGTGCACGTGCCAACATAACTTAATAAGGTGCTAATTAGTACATACTTTACAATGACATGTAAAAAATATTATTATATCATAAGAACATGCATTCCAATAAAAAAGTCCATATAGTGAATATTAGATGAAATAGTGCAAAGCCGTGCTCAAAAGAAAGTCTCTTAAAGTGAAAATTGGGATTGTGCGTGCCGGTGATCCTTGAATGCTATCACTCTGTGCCAGAGAGGTAAGGTAGCACACTTACCAGACGATGTGGATTCTTATGGCGTACGCCGATAAGAATCTAAAACGCTTGTACTGCTGCTCCTGTGGTATGGATGGACGAATGGGCGGTCTCGTTATGGATACGGGTGTATGCTCAGTATGGAAGAAAAAGGAAAAAAAAGGCTCCTCATAGTGTAGAAGGTTTTTTACCTTTATTCAAAAATTCTAAAACCACATCAATCTTCATAAAAACATCCGTAAATGTCCATAAAAACCCCCAAAACGACACTGCAGCTTAAAACCTTGGACACTCCAAAATAAAATCACTCCAAATGTAAACATGCGTGACACATCAAAAAGGATTTGACCAAAAAAACACTCAGGTCAACAGATATAATCCACCGCTAGTGAGCTCCTGTATTGCCTTGCGGCTGTGAGAAAACAGGACGCTGGCTCTCTCCGCTCGTGTGCGCCGTTCCCGGAAGTGTGGGTTCCGGCGTGCGGTCCAGCTGCTAGCTCAAAGCGAGGCAACGTGCGTGCCAACTTGACGCGTTTCGTCAGAGTGTGACGTCTTCGGAAGTGGTGCGCACGTTGCGTTTCAGCTTGGTTATATACCAAAACATTTACTCATTTCCGCTACTTCATCCTCACAAATGACCTATGGACCGGAAGCAATTCACTAGATTCATGATCTGTGTTTGGTAATCTTATTATCCAATGAACCCTAGTTCCAAATCATCATCCAGAAAGAATGATGGATCATTTTATATCGGCATCTTTCCGGCTGTTTTTATCCCATCATCGGGAAAGGATAATGGATTATTTTGCGTCAATATCTTTCCGACTGTCTTTAACCCCCTATCAGCGGCCATTATTATAGTAATATACTAATAGAAATTCACATCCAGATGTATGAATAAGTGATTGGCTTCAGTTTACATAATAAGCTTATCTATAATTCTTAATAAGGCAATATATATATTGGCAGATATAAATATGAAAATAAAAATAAAAATAAAAATAAAAATAAAAAATAAAAAATATAATAAATAAAAATAATAAAAATAAAAATAAATAAAAATAAAAAATAAAAATAATAATAAAAATAAAAATAAAAATAAAAAAAATAAAAATAAAAATAATAAAAATAAAAATAAATGAAAATAAAAATAAAAATAATAATAATAAAAATAAAAAATAAAAAATATATAAATAAATAAAATAATAAGTGGAAATAAATATAAAAATGAAAATAAAAATATATATAATAATAAATAAAAAAATATTAAATGTAAATTTTATCTGTCCCATATATATATTACTTATTATGGTACATCTTAACAACACCTCATTAAATAACTGTTATTTCCTTAAAAAAACATGATATGCAGTTAATAATTGGATATAAAACAGTTTATGTCCAAATCTTTATTCATTCCCTTCGGTTGTATAGTGTCTAATTCACAGATCCAGAACGTTTCATTCTTGGATATGGCTATTTTTCTGTTACCTCCTCTCCAATGCGATTCCACTGTATCAATCCCACAAAACTGTGCTAATGTGGGGTCTCTGTTGTGGTAAATTCTAAAGTGCATTGAGAGACTATGCTTTTTAAATCCCTTCTTAATATTATTCAGATGTTCCCCTATTCGAATGCTCAACTTTCTTGTGGTGCGGCCCACATATTGTAGGCCGCATGGGCAAGTAATCAGGTACGTAACGTGGGTTGTAGCACATGTAATCAGTTTTCTTATTTGGTACTCTTTAGATGTCGTGTGAGATTTAAAAGAAGTTTGTTTCCTGTTTTTTATTTTTACTGTATTACATGCTTTACATTTTTTGCATGCATAAAAACCTTTAAAATCCAAGAAATTTGATCCCATCCTCTTGGGTGGGTCTGGGATGTTATGAACTAGTTTATCCCTCAGGTTGGGCACTCTGCGGTATATGAAGGATGGTTTGGGGGGTAGGATCCCTTTCAAGGTGTTGTCTCTCATCAATATGTGCCAATGCCGCCTTATTACTTTTTCAACTTGTCTATAGTTCCTATGATATTGTGTTATAAAGGCTAGGTTAAAGTGACTAGTGCTTGGATCCTTATTTTTATCCTTATCCACTAATAGGGTTTTTCTATCCACCTTACTAATATTATCTCTCAATGCGACTAATTCTTTTGCCTTGTACCCCTTATCTGTGAATCTATCTATTAAAGTATTGGTTTGCTGCACATAATCTATATCATCCCTACAATTCCTCCGCATTCTTAGCATTTGTCCTTTTGGAATGCCTTTGATCCATCGCGGATGATGACAACTGTGTGTTGGTATATATCCGTTTCGATCAGTGCTTTTAAAATAAGTTTTTGTGTAAAATTTCCCCTGTTTAAAACTTATTGTTAAATCTAAAAAATTCACCTCAGTTTTACTGTAAGTTCCCGTAAAATTTATTTTGTAATTGTTGATGTTCATTTCATCTATGAAGATCTTTAGGGTCTCCTCCGTTCCTGCCCATATAATAATAATGTCATCAATGTATCTTTTGTAAACTAGGAGATCTGTATTATTTTTTTGGAAGATTTCTTCTTCCTCCCATTTACTAAGGAATATATTGGCGACACTTGGGGCATATTTTGCCCCCATGGCTACGCCTCTGTGTTGCCTGTAATATTGGCCATCATGCCAGAAGTAGTTGCTACCCATGGCAAGGTCCAACATTTCACCTATTAGAATTTGTTGGTCGTGTTTTAAGTCTGTCTTTTCCTTCAAGGCCCACATGACCGCTCGAAAGGCATCTGTTTGGTCTATGTTGGTGTACAACGACTCAACATCTATTGTGGCCATGATCAGGTTAGGGGTACCTTGTACTCCATCTAAGATGTTGATTAGCTGTTTGCTATCCCTCAAGTAGGCCGGGTAGGTCTGTGCTAGGGGTTGTAAGTGGGAATCCAGATACTCCCCCATTCTAGAGAAGATGGAATCTATTCCATTAATGATGGGTCTGCCCGGTGGTGCTGTAGTGCTTTTGTGCATTTTAGGGACTTGGTATATAACGGGGAGCCTGGGGTGATCCGGGATAAGGTATCTATATTCTTTTTTGTTCAGTATACCTCTTTTATGTGCCTTTTTTAGTAATATTTTACATTTACTTCTATATTTCTTGGTGGGGTTATTTTTTATTTTTTCATATGTGGATAGATCCTGTACCAATCTATTTAGTTCCTGTTTGTACATGTCCTTGGTTAAAATCACTATCCCGCCCCCCTTATCAGCGGGGCGGATGACTATATTCTTCCTATTTTCTATTTGTTTTATACCTTCCCATATTTCTTTCTTGGTTTTGCCTTTATTTTTAGTCACGTCTTTTAAATCTTGAGCTACCATATTTTTAAAAGTCTCTGTAAAATGATTGTTAGGGGGTTTAGGATTAAAAGTAGATTTATTTTTAAGATCACTATGTTTAAAATGACTGGGTGGGGAAGAAGGGTTTAAAACTGGAGCCAAGTCTTTCTCTTTCAGATGAAAATGTTTTTTAATATTAACTTTCCTTATAAACTTTTGCAGGTCTATAAAGGTTTGAAACTCGTTAAAATTGTTGTCAGGGGCGAACTTTAGTCCCTGATCCAGGACCTTGAGTTCTGCCTCTGTGAAGGTTTCACTGGTCAGGTTAAAAATTCCCTGGCCTAATGATCCCTTTTTCTTTTTGAGGCGGCCCCCTCTACATCCTCTCCTTCTCTGATCCCCAGTTAGAGACCAACAGGACCAACTCGAGGAAAGTAGTAACACCCCACTGAGGCCTGTTACACCGGGCACACAGAGGAAAAACATCACCCCTAGGGGCCCACATTCGGGGGGAACCCCGAAACAACCACCCAATAATTACTATAACAACCATCATCCCAGGAATGAGAGATCGGTGAACTATCAACCACCCAACTATCCCAACCAATTTGATCCTCGGGATTTTCCACACAGGGGATATGGGAACCCCCCAGGACCCCCTCCTTATTACAGAGGAAACAGGGGATGGAACCCAAATTACCGAGGGAGGGGCAGGGGAGGGAGGGGGAAACCCTGGTACCACCCCTACCCCTATCAACAACACCCACCCCCACCCCCACCACCACCCCCCCAACCAGAATATGGAAGGGGGGTCAGAGAAGGAGAGGATGTAGAGGGGGCCGCCTCAAAAAGAAAAAGGGATCATTAGGCCAGGGAATTTTTAACCTGACCAGTGAAACCTTCACAGAGGCAGAACTCAAGGTCCTGGATCAGGGACTAAAGTTCGCCCCTGACAACAATTTTAACGAGTTTCAAACCTTTATAGACCTGCAAAAGTTTATAAGGAAAGTTAATATTAAAAAACATTTTCATCTGAAAGAGAAAGACTTGGCTCCAGTTTTAAACCCTTCTTCCCCACCCAGTCATTTTAAACATAGTGATCTTAAAAATAAATCTACTTTTAATCCTAAACCCCCTAACAATCATTTTACAGAGACTTTTAAAAATATGGTAGCTCAAGATTTAAAAGACGTGACTAAAAATAAAGGCAAAACCAAGAAAGAAATATGGGAAGGTATAAAACAAATAGAAAATAGGAAGAATATAGTCATCCGCCCCGCTGATAAGGGGGGCGGGATAGTGATTTTAACCAAGGACATGTACAAACAGGAACTAAATAGATTGGTACAGGATCTATCCACATATGAAAAAATAAAAAATAACCCCACCAAGAAATATAGAAGTAAATGTAAAATATTACTAAAAAAGGCACATAAAAGAGGTATACTGAACAAAAAAGAATATAGATACCTTATCCCGGATCACCCCAGGCTCCCCGTTATATACCAAGTCCCTAAAATGCACAAAAGCACTACAGCACCACCGGGCAGACCCATCATTAATGGAATAGATTCCATCTTCTCTAGAATGGGGGAGTATCTGGATTCCCACTTACAACCCCTAGCACAGACCTACCCGGCCTACTTGAGGGATAGCAAACAGCTAATCAACATCTTAGATGGAGTACAAGGTACCCCTAACCTGATCATGGCCACAATAGATGTTTAGTCGTTGTACACCAACATAGACCAAACAGATGCCTTTCGAGCGGTCATGTGGGCCTTGAAGGAAAAGACAGACTTAAAACACGACCAACAAATTCTAATAGGTGAAATGTTGGACCTTGCCATGGGTAGCAACTACTTCTGGCATGATGGCCAATATTACAGGCAACACAGAGGCGTAGCCATGGGGGCAAAATATGCCCCAAGTGTCGCCAATATATTCCTTAGTAAATGGGAGGAAGAAGAAATCTTCCAAAAAAATAATACAGATCTCCTAGTTTACAAAAGATACATTGATGACATTATTATTATATGGGCAGGAACAGAGGAGACCCTAAAGATCTTCATAGATGAAATGAACATCAACAATTACAAAATAAATTTTACGGGAACTTACAGTAAAACTGAGGTGAATTTTTTAGATTTAACAATAAGTTTTAAACAGGGGAAATTTTACACAAAAACTTATTTTAAAAGCACTGATCGAAACGGATATATACCAACACACAGTTGTCATCATCCGCGATGGATCAAAGGCATTCCAAAAGGACAAATGCTAAGAATGCGGAGGAATTGTAGGGATGATATAGATTATGTGCAGCAAACCAATACTTTAATAGATAGATTCACAGATAAGGGGTACAAGGCAAAAGAATTAGTCGCATTGAGAGATAATATTAGTAAGGTGGATAGAAAAACCCTATTAGTGGATAAGGATAAAAATAAGGATCCAAGCACTAGTCACTTTAACCTAGCCTTTATAACACAATATCATAGGAACTATAGACAAGTTGAAAAAGTAATAAGGCGGCATTGGCACATATTGATGAGAGACAACACCTTGAAAGGGATCCTACCCCCCAAACCATCCTTCATATACCGCAGAGTGCCCAACCTGAGGGATAAACTAGTTCATAACATCCCAGACCCACCCAAGAGGATGGGATCAAATTTCTTGGATTTTAAAGGTTTTTATGCATGCAAAAAAAAAATGTAAAGCATGTAATACAGTAAAAATAAAAAACAGGAAACAAACTTCTTTTAAATCTCACACGACATCTAAAGAGTACCAAATAAAAAAACTGATTACATGTGCTACAACCCACGTTACGTACCTGATTACTTGCCCATGCGGCCTACAATATGTGGGCCGCACCACAAGAAAGTTGAGCATTCGAATAGGGGAACATCTGAATAATATTAAGAAGGGATTTAAAAAGCATAGTCTCTCAATGCACTTTAGAATTTACCACAACAGAGACCCCACATTAGCACAGTTTTGTGGGATTGATACAGTGGAATCGCATTGGAGAGGAGGTAACAGAAAAATAGCCATATCCAAGAATGAAACGTTCTGGATCTGTGAATTAGACACTATACAACCGAAGGGAATGAATAAAGATTTGGACATAAACTGTTTTATATCCAATTATTAACTGCATATCATGTTTTTTTAAGGAAATAACAGTTATTTAATGAGGTGTTGTTAAGATGTACCATAATAAGTAATATATATATGGGACAGATAAAATTTACATTTAATATTTTTTTATTTATTATTATATATATTTTTATTTTCATTTTTATATTTATTTCCACTTATTATTTTATTTATTTATATATTTTTTATTTTTTATTTTTATTATTATTATTTTTATTTTTATTTTCATTTATTTTTATTTTTATTTTTATTATTTTTATTTTTATTTTTTTTATTTTTATTTTTATTTTTATTATTATTTTTATTTTTTATTTTTATTTATTTTTATTTTTATTATTTTTATTTATTATATTTTTTATTTTTATTTTTATTTTTATTTTTATTTTTATTTTCATATTTATATCTGCCAATATATATATTGCCTTATTAAGAATTATAGATAAGCTTATTATGTAAACTGAAGCCAATCACTTATTCATACATCTGGATGTGAATTTCTATTAGTATATTACTATAATAATGGCCGCTGATAGGGGGTTAAAGACAGTCGGAAAGATATTGACGCAAAATAATCCATTATCCTTTCCCGATGATGGGATAAAAACAGCCGGAAAGATGCCGATATAAAATGATCCATCATTCTTTCTGGATGATGATTTGGAACTAGGGTTCATTGGATAATAAGATTACCAAACACAGATCATGAATCTAGTGAATTGCTTCCGGTCCATAGGTCATTTGTGAGGATGAAGTAGCGGAAATGAGTAAATGTTTTGGTATATAACCAAGCTGAAACGCAACGTGCGCACCACTTCCGAAGACGTCACACTCTGACGAAACGCGTCAAGTTGGCACACACGTTGCCTCGCTTTGAGCTAGCAGCTGGACCGCACGCCGGAACCCACACTTCCGGGAACGGCGCACACGAGCGGAGAGAGCCAGCGTCCTGTTTTCTCACAGCCGCAAGGCAATACAGGAGCTCACTAGCGGTGGATTATATCTGTTGACCTGAGTGTTTTTTTGGTCAAATCCTTTTTGATGTGTCACGCATGTTTACATTTGGAGTGATTTTATTTTGGAGTGTCCAAGGTTTTAAGCTGCAGTGTCGTTTTGGGGGTTTTTATGGACATTTACGGATGTTTTTATGAAGATTGATGTGGTTTTAGAATTTTTAAATAAAGGTAAAAAACCATCTAAACTATGAGGAGCCTTTTTTTTCCTTTTTCTTCCATACTGAGCATACACCCGTATCCATAACGAGACCGCCCATTCGTCCATCCATACCACAGGAGCAGCAGTACAAGCGTTTTAGATTCTTATCGGCGTACGCCATAAGAATCCACATCGTCTGGTAAGTGTGCTACCTTACCTCTCTGGCACAGAGTGATAGCATTCAAGGATCACCAGCACGCACAATCCCAATTTTCACTTTAAGTGACTTTCTTTTGAGCACGGCTTTGCACTATTTCATCTAATATTCACTATATGGACTTTTTTATTGGAATGCATGTTCTTATGATATAATAATATTTTTTACATGTCATTGTAAAGTATGTACTAATTAGCACCTTATTAAGTTATGTTGGCACGTGCACTTTAGATTTAACACGCTATTAATTTTGTACCTATTTATTTATTTATTATTCTAATTATTTATATTAATATCAGCAATTATGGCAACTTAGCACAATAGTATTGGTTTCATGTTCACACGTGCACTTATACTGATTAGTTGCACATCATAAGTTTTCTATCACTTACATAGGGGTAGCGCAGTATCGCACCATTTTTCTAAGCATAAAATATACAACCTTTAATATTCAACAAATTGACATGAATAAATTCATGTTTGGACTACTGTCCATAAATAGCCTGTTTAAACCTAATAAATAAATGAATAATTTTATTAATGAGAAATTAATAATAAAATAAAAATAAAAATAAAATAAACCGCCAATATGAAAGAGGTAATTCCCGAATATACTACATCGGATCCGAATCCATAATCCCATTCAACTCTCAACCTACATAATTAATTATTTATCATTACCAAAAATTATGTTGGAATTGAATATTTAAATGTTAAAATATTAAAATATTAGAATTAATTGGACATTAAATTAAAATTTACATTATTAATATTAAAATTTACATTATTAATATTAAAATTTATATTAACCCCATATAGCAATTTAAAAATAACCAAGGATTATCTAAAATAGATAAAATATTGTAATTGTTTTAAAATAATTTAAAATTGTTAAAATCGTTAAAATCAATACAATGTTAAAAAAGGGGATTAAATAAGACAGAGGGATATTATAACATCATTAATCAAAGGAATAAATAGAATAAATAGAGCACGGTAAAATCATTTATCACTGATAAAACAATTAAGGTCGAACTCAATGTTCAAACCTCTCGGTGCAAGGACCTTGGCCTCATAAATCCAATAGGACTCACGTTTACTTAGTTGCCTAATGAAGTTACCACCCCTCCAGTGTCTAACCACCCGTTCGATCCCCCAAAATTTGAGGGATCTAGGGTCGCGGTTATGAACCAACCTAAAGTGTTTTGATACATTGTGGTTGATGGAGCCTTTTTAGATATTTTCTACATGTTCCCCCATCCTAACATTTAGACTTCTGGAGGTGTGCCCTATATATTGAAGACCGCATCCACATTCTAACAGGTAGACCACTCCTACGGTGCCACATGTTATCAGATCTTTGATGGGGTATTTTTTATTTGTGCTGTTAGATCTGAATTATTTTCTCTTCTTTTGGTTATTAACTGCATGTCTGCATGCGGGACATCTTCCACATGCATGAAAGCCCTTTATGAATGAGAAAAGTCCCTCCTTCTTCTGTATAGGTGGATCAATCGCACCTGGTGCGATCATTTCTTTCAAGATCTGGGCCTTCCTATACATGAATTTCGGTCGTTCGGGTAATACCGGTCTGAGTATCCTGTCTTTTCTCAAGATATCCCAATGCTTCCTCACAATCTTCTCTACTTGTTTATATTGCACATTATAGTCTAAAATAATCCTGAATTCTTCCTTAATTGGATTTTCTCTCCTTTCACCATTTGTTCTACCTATTAGGGCATTTCTATCCATGGACTTGTTCTCTGGCTGTTTGTACATCTTCCGCACATATATTATTGGGAGAGTTCTATCCTTCCTGCAAGCAGGGGTAGATATGAAATTAGCCCTGAGCACGATTCAAGGGCAGATTTCAGATCTATTGTTTTTTCCAGGAGCCGATCGCTTCCAATTCCTTGGTTCAAATCTTCATCCGGGGAATATTGCGTTAGCTTCCACTAGTGAAGCCACCGTTGTGTCCTTGGGACTTGAATTTGGTGTTGGCAGTTTTGCAAAAACAGCCTTTTTTTTTTTATTAATATTTATTGAAATTTTAAAAGAAAATAATCCAGAGTATAACAAGCGAATAAGTGAATGCCACCTCGCAGGGTCGCATAAAAGTCAAACATGATGGAAACGGTACATTTAAATCAAGGTACATGTCATAGAGTGTATAAGGAACGTAAGGAAATAAACAAAACAAGAAAAACAGAACAAACAGTACAAACAACATGTCATGTCAAATGATCCACTCCGCTGGATATTCAAGTAAATTTAGAAATAACAATCAGTTAATTGGTTTCTACCCAGAGAGTCCATAGCTTCCAGTGACTATCAAAAAGACTCTTGCGGCCCTGCCTATATGCCAGTAGGCGCTCGAAGGCAAAGTTTTGTTTCACTATATCAACGAGTTCTGAAGTGTTAGGTGCTGTGTTGGATTTCCATCTTTTTGTGATAAGTATTCTAGAAGCTAGTAAAATGTGAGTGACAATTTTTCGACAATGGCATCCAGGGGGGGGGGGGGACACGTCTACACCTATGTGCAGTATGGCCATTGCAGGTGAGGGTGGAATCAGGATCCCAGTTATCCCTGAGATCATATTAAAGGTTTTGTTCCAAAAGCTGGTTAAATGTTTGCATGACCAGAAGATGTGCAGAAAGTGGCCCACATTCCCACATTCTCTCCAACATATTGGGGATTGCGACTTAAGAAACTTTAAGATCCTGTAGGGGTTGAGATACATCTCAAGGCAATTTTTTTAGATAATTCCTAATGATTCGAGCAGTGAGAGGCCTGGTAGATGTGTTTAAAAGCAGATTGCCATTGCCGGTTGGTGAAGGACTCTCCCAGGTCCACCTCCCACTTTAAGTATTGGGTAGATTTGTGAAAAATTAGCTTGTCTTGTAGTAAATTGCAGAAAAAGGAGATCCCTCCTTACCGAGGATGAAGCTCTCTGAAAATATGACCAGATTTTGTCATGCACAAATATTTCAGGGGATGGGAGAGAGTTCAAAAGGATTGGATATTTGAAGATAAGTGTAGTGATCCCTGGGCAGGACATGGAATTCTGATTGTAATTGTGCAAAGGATTTGAGAGTGTTATCTTTAAAAAAGTTCTGTAGGCACTTAATTCCTTTTGTTTCCCAGCTATGGAGGGACAAGTCGGGAATGAGTGATTCAAGAGTTTTTACTGGGATAGATACAGAGAGTGTTTGTGCTCGTGTGGCAGGCAAAGAATACAGTGTTCTCCACATTGTAAAAAGAGGCCTGGGTGGAGAGGGCAAGGTCCTTAAGTAGTACGGGTTTCCATGTATCAGCTAGCAGGAAACTGCTACAGTAAGTGAGGCTATAGGGTTATTGGATTTTTCTATTTCGACCCATCGATTATTCATCGCTGGGGCAAACCATTCAGTCAGTTGGGAGGCTTGAGATGCTATCCAGTGGTCTTGTAAATTAACCATGCCCATTCTACCGAGCTGTGCTTGGGGAGTTGTGCATGAGAGCTACGTGGTTTCATGTTTTGACACACAAATCACTTAAGAAGAGCGTTAAGTGCTGTCATATATAGTGTTTCATGTGTTTTTAACAGGAATGGGAAGGATTCTAAAAACATACAATATCTGGGGTAGCAGCATCATTTTAAAAGAAGCAAGACGACCCGACCAGGAAAGCTCACATTTTAACATCCCCAAGGCATCTTTTGTTAATTTATCAATGGGGGGGGGGGGGGGTAATTAGCGTCAGCTAATTGGGAGATGTCAGGCATTTAACGGATACCTAGATATGGAATCCCCTCAGTGCTCCAGGAATACGGGTAAGAAACACTAAGTTTAGTGCGTAATGCGGGGTAAATGCCTAAGTCAAGTATCAAGCATTTGGCGAAGTTGACCTTATAGTAAGAGATGTCGCTAAACGTCTTAAGAAGGTCATGGGCTGCAGCCAGGGAAGCCTGTGGGTTGGTAAAGAAGATGATTATATCATCAGCAAATAGGTTTACAACGTGATAGTCCTTTTGAACTTGAAAACCAGTTATGTAGGGTGGCATCCTGATAGCTTCCGCCAACAGTTCAATTAATAAATTGAATATAGATGGGGACAGGGGGCAGCCCTGCCTGGTTCCGTTGGTAATCGGAAAGAAGTATGAAGGCAAGTTGGAGGTGTACACTTTGGCCGATGGGGAGGAATATAATGCCAGAATGTGCATATACTGCCAATGAATACGGTCGAATGCCTTCTCTGCATCCAGGGACATCTGGTGTCCAGGGATGAAGCCTGACTGATACGGTTTAACTAACATTGTCAGGAGAGGGTTAAGGCTATAGGCTATCATCTTAGCATATAGCTTGACATCCGAGTTAAATAACGAAATCAGCCGATAATTAGCTGGAGATGTAGGGTCTTTGCTTTGTTTAGGTATCGTTACTACATGTGCTTCTAGCAACTCAGAGGGAAAAGAGGCAGAGGTCATGGCAGCCGTAAAATACTGAGGAGAGGTGTGGAGTGATAAGTTCCTGCAAATGCGTATAGTAATCGTTGGAAAGGTCATCTGGGCCTGGGAACTTCCCCAAGGGCAGAGAGCGCATGGCTCTAGTGATCTCCTGAGGGGTTATGGGGCCATTGAGTATGTCAAGTTGAGAGCTAGTAAGAGTGGGAAGATGGGGAGAGTTGAGCAAAGCTTCAATTTTAGGGGCTTGTGGCTGAGGGGTGTCAGGGTCATCCTTTACGTTGTACAAGGAACTATAGTAGGATGCAAATTCATCAGCTATCTCTTTAGGACTGATTTTCTTTTTGGAATGGGGGTTGCTCAAGTGTGCAATTTTGGAGTGGAGTTTTTTAGCTTTAAGTATATTTGCCAAGAATCTACCAGCTTTTTTACCCGAGGCATAATGGGTTAACTTGAGCGCTCTAAAATGTTTGTCATATTTTTCAATCAGTAGAAGTCTTAAGTTTGAGCGTAATGTGGAGAGGGCCACGCTCAAGAGTTGGGAAGGGCTTACTTTAATAGATTCTATGGCCCTAATCTCCCCCAGGATTTTGTTAACTGCATCGACCTCTGCCTCTTAATTTTAGAACACAGTTGTAAAAATTTACCTCTAATGAAGGCCTTATGGGCACACCAAACCACAAACTGTTTAGAAACTGAGTGTGCGTTCATCTGAATACCTCCTGGATACTTAGTTACATACAGTAGTTTGTGAGGTTGAAAAAAGACATCAGCCCATCCAGTTCAACCTATGATGTGTGTGTGATTTGATGTTAAACGTACATTGTATACCCATGTATGTTGTGGTCTTTAAGGTGCCCATCTAATAGTTTTTTGAAGTTATCAATGCTCCCTGCTGATACCACTGTTTGTGGAAGAGAATTCCACATCCTTACTGCTCTGACAGTAAAGAACCCCTTACGTATTTTTAGGTTAAACCGTTTTACCTCTAGTTTTAGTGAGTGGCCCTGTGTCTTATTGTATTCCCTCTCTCTGAAAAGTTTGTTCCTTATGCTGTGGTCCTCACCAGTACAGTATTTGTACATTTGTATCATATCCCCCCTCAAGTGTCTCTTCTCCAGAGAGAATAAGCCCAGTGCCCGGGGTCTTTCCTCATAGCTGATGTCCTCCATTTCCCTAATTATTTTTGTTGCCCTTCTCTGGACTCTCTCCAGTTCCAGCACATCCTTTCTGAGGACCGGTGCCCAGAACTGGACGGCATACTCCAGGTGTGGCCCGACCAGGGACTTGTAGAGTGGGAGATTAATCTCTTTATTTCTGAAGTGAATCCCCTTTTTTATACATGCTAGTATTTTGTTGGCTTTGCTTGCAGTGGCTTGGCATTGCATGCCACTGCCAAGCCTCTTGTCCACTAGGACCCCCAGGTCCTTTTCCATCTTAGATTTACCCAGAGGTTCTCCCCCCTATTGAGTAGCTTGCTTTCGTGTTTCTGATGCCCAAGTGCATTACTTTACATTTTTTAACATTAAACCTCATCTGCCATGTAGTTGCCCACCCCATTATTTTATTCAGGTCAGCTTGTAAGGTTTCCACATCCTGCATCGAAGATATTGGCATGCTTAGTTTAGTATCATCAGCAAATACCGAGATTGTGCTAGATATTCCCTCCTCTAGGTCGTTTATGAATAAATTAAACAGGATTGGTCCCAGGACAGAACCTTGGGGGACCCCACTTTCCACACCCACCCAATCCAAGTACTCCCCTTTTATCAGCACCCTCTGGACTCTCCCCTGGAGCCAGTTCTCTATCCAGGTACTCACCCTATGGTCCATGCCTACATACCTCAGTTTGTACAGTAAGCGTTTGTGGGGAACTGTGTCAAATGCCTTTGCAAAGTCCAGATACACCACATCCACAGGCCTTCCTTTATCTAGATGGCAGCTCACTACATCGTAGAAGGTTAATAGATTAGTCTAGCAAGAACGATTTTTCATTTTCATATATCTTTGATATAGATGGAATTTTGTGGGGAGTCAAGTATCTGGGAGTTGAGTATATCAAAACAATATAACAGAAAAAGGGTATGTAGGCTAGAAAAGGGGGCTATACCGGTGCTGTTTCTACCACCCTGAGAGACAAAATAATTTTTCAAACAGGATGAATATAAAAAAAAACTTTTATTGAAAGTACATATTGTAAAATTCTGTACAACAGAAGTACAGTTATACAACCACCAACATATATCTAAAAACATATATGTGGACCTCTTAAAGACACCTTACCCACACGCAGCCCCACATAAGTACATGTAGGATTGTCCTAGAGTGGTGCAGGGTAGGGGTCTCCAATGCATTTCACCTATACGGCTTCTTCTGGGAAGCGCAGGTGCAGAGGATTCACAAAAATTCACAGTGTTGTTTATAGAATCAAAGACGGTCCCACATATGTAAATCAAATCAAGCGCCTAAGAGCGTTTAGAGACTAAATTATCCATGCATAGGATCAGATTTCCACAGAAACAGTTATACACTGCCCAGACTTTCAGAAGGATATCCATCCATCATAATCCAAAAGAAAACATGGAAAGGGACAGGAGCTTTTTGATCACATAAGCCATCCACTAACATTAAAGCCCCTCATACACTGGAAGATATTTTGCCCTCCAAAGACATCCCTTTCCAGGATGTCTAAGAATTATGGGACTGCTGCAGTGGGCTTAATTAAATGTGTAAATGAAACAGACCAGCTATTTTGAGGAGCACAGATAAGCCTTAGAATACAAATACAGGGGAAAACTTTAGCCCGTTTAGTCTGCTCTCACTGCTGTAGTCTGCTCTCACTGCTTTGTAAGGGATGCTGCAATACAAGTAGGCAAAAGCAAAGCATGGGCAGAAAACCGCCATGTATGACAATCATACCATGTGAGGCTAAAATCTGAAAAAATATAAAAATGACACATGTCTAACTGGACATGAGGTGCATAATAATTGCACATATCAGACTGTGCATTATCAGATAAAGTGCATGGAGATGTATATGTGGGAGGATTCCCAGTAGTGTAGGGAGAGGGAACGTAGGTAAGATAGCATAGGTCCCAGATATAAAATAAAAACAAGAAAGAAAAATAAGGACATTGTCTGCCCCTAATAGACAGAGACCACCATACATAGTGTACATGCACCAAACTGTCAAGGGGGCTAAGAGCCAGAGCAAGGACAGATCATCATCCCAGCACCGCCGTGACCGACCAGATGGTGCCCGGACAGCAACAATAACACCCCCCTTGCACACCGCAATCAAGACCCCCACAGCACAGACCAGAAAGGAGCCTCCACCACCGCATGCAGTGTCAAAATCAAGAAAAGCAATGTGACCCAAAAGTAGCCCCATCTCCACTGCACCGCCACCCCAGATGTAATACAGCACTTGACCCAAACCAAACTTACCTCAGATGGTGTTCAAGCAAATGAACCAATTGGTATACTAGTACTCCCCCTGGGAAGGAGACAGCCGCGTCCATAACGTCGGCCGCCTCCCTAATGTATGAGACTCCACTGGAAGTGACGGCAGGACAAACCACCGTCACTTCCGGTGCGGGCGCAGAAGGGCGGAGGCCACACCCACAATTCGCAACAACCGTCACGAAGGGCCGTGGCTCCGCCTAACACTCTGGCATAAGTCGGATCGGGAGCAGAGATAGCTATAGCTCCCGGCTGGGCACCCGAACACCCCCACCAAAAAAGTCGCCAACACAAGGGATCCTACCCATAATATCCAACAGGCATCTCCCTACCCGGAACAACAATTCAAAAAAGATATATACCTGTATCCCTAATATAATCCTACTGCTAATAACAATATTCTTAGTCATAATACTTCATAGTTATAAAAAACACTTATAGAAAGAGTTTTTTATTATTTATACAGAGGATTTTTTAAAACCAAATGTATTAGTTGTTCTACTAAGTTATATGTAAGACACACACAAAACAACAGCAAAAAAAAAGAAGGGGAGAAAGGAGAAAACCAAGGGAAAGGGGAGAAAAAGGGCCACATTTGGTGGTATACTAAATTATTTAAGGTATGGTTGATAAGAGATCATCAAATTCAGGCCTGGTGGGGAGATGGCTCATAGGTAGGGTTGAGCGGACACCTAGATGTCCGTGTTCGACGGGTTCGGCCGAACTTTAAAAAAAAGTCCGGGTCCGTGTCCCGGACTTTTACCGAACTTTTCCCGGACACCGAACCCCATTGAAGTCAATGGGGACCCGAACTTTAAGGCACTAAAATGGCTCTAAAACACCAAAGGAAAGGGCTAGAGTGCTGCAAATGGCAGCAAAACGTAATTAAGAGCATGGCAAGTGCTCTGCAAACAAATGTGGATAGGGAAATAACTTAAAACAACAAAAAAAAACAGAAAAATAAAACAATGTTCTTCTTCATCTCTGAAGGACGAGGCCCATATGGAGTAGGAGGGAGGTTGAGGTGGTGGTGGATGTGGCGGTGACATAGGCGTGCGCACAGGGTGTGCTGGGTGTGCCTGGGCACACCCTAATCACCTAGGGCACATAGCATTGCCAGTGAGGAGATGGGAAAGATCTCCCTGGGACCTGCTCTGCTCTATTTCTCCTTGCCTACAGGTACATGGCCCCGATACATTACTCTCCCTGCTGGCAAACACATGCATGTGTATTTCAACTTTGGGGTGCACACCTTAATGCAATAGGCTGCGCACACCTATGGGCGGTGTAGGTGGAAGCGGCGGTGGAGGAGGACCAGGGCCGGATTAACAGCATCATGGGCTTGGTGCTGAGGATTTTGAAGGGCCTTAAGGGCCGTGCCTTGCCATGCACCCAGAGGAGGAAGGGTGCAGCCATGCATGCCTAATTCAACATGGGATGCTGTCTCTGAAGCCCATAAACACATCCATGCATCGCCAACTGTCCCTCCTTGTCCGGCCTTCACGCTGTGTGGGGAGGTTCTGAGGGTGCTGCCTGGGGAAGCGAGCATAGAAGCCAGACTTCTGTGTTTACAAGTGACAGAAGAGCGGTAACAGTGAATATGGCCAACCCGGGGCCTATATAAAAGGTAGGGGCCTGGAGCTGCAGCTCCAATAGCCCCTACATTAATCTGGCCCTGAGGAGGAGGACGAGGTAGCCAACACTGCTTCTTTTCAAAAATTTTAAATGAGGGTACACCCCAAAAGAGTGAGAAAGAGCAAAAATGGAACAATGGGTGGGTAAGGTCGGTATCCATTGCTATTCTGCATAAGGTACGGAAAAGTCCCGTGGGATCCATGCCTGGTTCATTTTAATGAACGTGAGCTTGTCCACATTGTCTCTGGACAGGCGGCTGCGCTTGTCTGTTATAACGCCCCCAGCCGTGCTAAATACCCGTTCAGATAATACACTGGCTGCAGGGCACGCCAGCACCTCCAAGGCGTAAAGGGCAAGCTCAGGCCATGTGCCCAATTTGGAGACCCAGAAGTTGAAGGGGGCAGACCCGTCATTCACTACATGTAGGCGTGTGCACACATACTGCTCCACCATGTTGGTAAAATGCTGCCTCCTGCTAAGACGTTCCATCTGAGCTGCTGGTGCTGCTGTTTGTTGTGGCGTGCTGACAAAGCTTTTCCACATTTCGGCCATGCTAACCCTGCCTTCTGAGGTGCTGGCGGTGCCCTGGTTGCGTTGGCGACCTCCTCCTCCTCCTCCTCTGCCTTGTGCTTCCACTGTGGCCCCGCTGTCAGATGGGAATGCCAGCAGCATGGCGTCTACCAGCGTGCGCTTGTACTCGCGCATCTTGCGATCGCGCTCCAGTGAGTGAATTAAGGACGGTACGTTGTCCTTGTAACGGGGATCCAGCAGCGTGGCCACCCAGTAATCAGCACAAGTTAGAATGTGGGCAACTCGGCGGTCGTTGTGGAGACACTGCAGCATGTAATCGCTCATGTGTGCCAGGCTGCCCAGAGGCGACGAAAGGCTGTCCTCTGTGGGAGGTGTATCGTCCGTGTCCTCTGTATCCCCCCAGCCACGCACCAGTGATGGCCATGAGCTGGCCTGGGTGCCACCCTGCTGTGAACATGGTTCCATCTCCTCCTCCAGCTCCTCCTCCTCCTCATCCTCCTCATCCTCCAGAACTGTGCCCCTGCTGGACAATTGTGTCCCTGGCGTTTGTGTGTGCAGGAACCCACCCTCGGAGCCCCTTGCGAATGACTGCCCTGAAAGCCTTTGAAATGTTACCTCTTCATCCTCCTCCTCCTCCTCCTCATCCTGTGCCACATCCTCTTCCATCATCGCCCAAATTGTTTTTTCAAGGAGGCATAGAAGTGGGATAGTTAAGCTGAGAATGGCGTCATTGCCACTGGCCATGTTGGTGGAGTACCCAAAACAGCGCAACAAGGCACAATATATGCAAATGTCAAATATGCAAACTATGCCGCAATTTAATGTTTTTTACACCAAAAGGGTGTGTATTGAATAGCGGAATAGGATAAAAAACTGTGTATCTCACACGTACAAACACAGACTAGGCCCGATTAAATTTTTTCCTACCCTAAAGGGAGGATGAGGAAGAGGAGTATGGAACATGCAGCACCCTCAAATCTTCAGAAGTATGAGATGAACCCCAAAAACTTGGAAAGGTGGATCTCTCTCACACGTACCAACACAGACTATCCCCCAATTTAACTGATCCCCAAAGGTTTTTGATTAAATAGCGGAATAGAAAATATGATCCAAAAAAAGTGTATGTATATCACACGTACACAACCACACTAGGCCCCAATTACTATTGTTTGTACCCCTAAAAGGCTAGATGAGGAGTAGGGGGGGTATGGAACAGGCAGCACCCTCAAACCTTCAGAAGTATGAGATGAACCCCAACAACTTGGAAAGGTGGATCTCTCTCACACGTACCAACACAGACTATCCCCCAATTTAACTGATCCCCAAAGGTTTTTGATTAAATAGCGGAATAGAAAATATGATCCAAAAAAAGTGTATGTATATCACACGTACACAACCACACTAGGCCCCAATTACTATTGTTTGTACCCCTAAAAGGCTAGATGAGGAGTAGGGGGGGTATGGAACAGGCAGCACCCTCAAACCTTCAGAAGTATGAGATGAACCCCAACAACTTGGAAAGGTGGATCTCTCTCACACGTACCAACACAGACTATCCCCCAATTTAACTGATCCCCAAAGGTTTTTGATTAAATAGCGGAATAGAAAATATGATCCAAAAAAAGTGTATGTATATCACACGTACACAACCACACTAGGCCCCAATTACTATTGTTTGTACCCCTAAAAGGCTAGATGAGGAGTAGGGGGAGTATGGAACAGGCAGCACCCTCAAATCTTCAGAAGTATGAGATTGTGTTCACTGTACCCCACAAAGATTGAGTTCACTGCACCCCACAATGATTGTGTTCACTGCACCCCACAAAGATTGTGTTCACTGCACCTCACAAAGATTGTGTTCACTGTACCCCCCAAAGATTGTGTTCACTGCACCCCACAAAGATTCTGTTCACTGTACCCCACAAAGATTGTGTTCACTGCACCCTAAAAGGATGTTGTTCACTGCACCCCACAAAGATTGTGTTCACTGCACCCTAAAAGGATGTTGTTCACTGCACCCCAAAAAGATTGTGTTCACTGTACCCCCCCCCAAAGATTGTGTTCACTGCACCCCACAAAGATTGTGTTCACTGCACCCCAAAAAGATTGTGTTCACTGTACCCCCCAAAGATTGTGTTCACTGCACCCCAAAAAGATTGTGTTCACTGTACCCCCCAAAGATTGTGTTCACTGCACCCCACAAAGATTCTGTTCACTGTACCCCACAAAGATTGTGTTCACTGCACCCCAAAAAGATTGTGTTCACTGTACCCCCCCAAAGATTGTGTTCACTGCACCCCACAAAGATTCTGTTCACTGCACCCCACAAAGGATTTTGTTCACTGCACCCCAAAAAGATTGTGTTCACTGCACCCCAAAAAGGATTTTGATCACTGCACCCCAAAAAGGATGTTGTTCACTGCACCCCAAAAATGATTTTGTTCACTCCACCCCAAAAAGATTGTGTTCACTGCACCCCACAAAGATTGTGTTCACTGCACCCCAAAAAGATTGTGTTCACTGTACCCCCCAAAGATTGTGTTCACTGCACCCCACAAAGATTCTGTTCACTGTACCCCACAAAGATTGTGTTCACTGCACCCCAAAAAGATTGTGTTCACTGCACCCCAAAAAGGATGTTGTTCACTGCACCCCAAAAAGGATGTTGTTCACTCCACCCCAAAAAGGATGTTGTTCACTGCACCCCACAAAGATTGTGTTCACTGCACCCCAAAAAGATTGTGTTCACTGCACCCCAAAAATGATTTTGTTCACTGCACCCCAAAAAGGATTTTGTTCACTGCACCCCAAAAAGGATGTTGTTCACTCCACCCCAAAAAGATTGTGTTCACTGCACCCCAAAAAGATTGTGTTCACTGCACCCCACAAAGGATTTTGTTCACTGCACCCCAAAAAGATTGTGTTCACTGCACCCCAAAAAGGATGTTGTTCACTGCACCCCAAAAAGGATTTTGTTCACTGCACCCCAAAAAGATTGTGTTCACTGCACCCCACAAAGGATTTTGTTCACTGCACCCCACAAAGATTGTGTTCACTGCACACCAAAAAGGATTGTGTTCACTGCACCCCAAAAAGATTGTGTTCACTGCAGCCCAAAAAGATTGTGTTCACTGCAGCCCAAAAAGATTGTGTTCACTGCAGCCCAAAAAGATTGTGTTCACTGCAGCCCAAAAAGATTGTGTTCACTGCAGCTCACACACAGAAAAATGGATGTGGATCACTGAAACCTGCCTATCTCCAATCCCACACCACACAGCAATATCGATTGTAGTTTGTAGAACACAGTTTCCCTAAAATTCAGCAGACTCTGTCCCTAACAGGATTGAGAAGAGATCGTAGATCAGGATTGAGTGCAGATTCACCCCACCCCCCACACAGCAATATCGATTGTAGTTTGTAGAAGACACTGACCCTATAATTCAGCAGACTCTATCCCTAAAATGCCTACAACTCGCCCTGCCTAAACACTCCGACCTGTCCCTCAATTCTATCCGGACACAAATGGTTTTTTCCTGCCTATCTTTCCCTAATCAGCAGCCAGCACATTGATGTGTGCTCTGTCCCTTAGCTAAGCAGCAGAATGACGCTGCTGCGGCGGCTGCCTCGAACTTATAAAGACTTGGTCACATGCTTCAGACGGCCAATCACAGCTACTAAGACATTTGCAGGCATGGCTGGGATGGCTTAAGGCACACCAGTTAAACGATTGTTGATTGGCTGTTGAAAGCCCGCCATGAAAAGAGCGCCAAAGCATGCAAAACCCGGAAATAAAACGACCGAACACGGATTTTTACCCGAACATACAGTAAAGTGTCCGTGTCCGTGTTCGGGTAAAAAAAATCCAATTATTCGGTACGAACACGAATAATACAGTCCGTGTTCGCTCAACACTACTCATAGGTTATAAATCCACTTAGCCTCCTGTTTCAATATTTTGTTATCGAAGTCCCTCTGAGAAATAACTTCAAGTACAAAAAATTAAATTTCAAATTCAAGTTGAGTCTCCAAATGTACGCAGGACTCGGTGTGTGTTCCTCTACAACCGATATTGAGGTGGGAGCGTGTTCAGACCATGAAATATCATGGATGGCAGAGGAAGACACAGATTGCAACAACATTTTATCAACCAGATTCTATTCTAGAATATGAGTTATGGCGTGTGAAATAGAAGGTATAGTCACGCTCTCCAGCATTCTGGCATCTCCAGGCATCAAAAAGATCTTTCCTATATAATAACGACTGGGGTGCTGGAGGATGCTTTTTAGGCCTTGGGGAGAGGTCCAACCGGGGGTCTGCAATGATATTGAAGTCTCTGCAAAATATTAAGGAGCCTCTCCTGACTTTCCGAACATTGCGGAGATGTTTATTTACAAAACGCAACTGACGCGTGTTTGGGGCGTAAGCGTTCACAATAGTGAATGGACTATTGTAAATGTCACATAGAAGAATCAAATATCTGCCCTCAGAAAACAATATCATGCAAAGATAAGGCCAAAGTGTTTTTGATTGCAATGCGAACACCCCTTTTCTTATGATGTGCAGAAGCAGTATAGATATGAGGAAATTGTTTATGCCGAAAGATAGAGGGGTCAGAAGCCCGGATATGTGTCTCCTGAACACAGAGGAGGTCACAACCCAGTTTGAGGGTCTCTTTCCATAAAGAAGCTCTCTTTGCAGGGTGGTTGAGTCCCTGTACGTTAAATTAGGTTACCTGAAACACCATTGGAGCACAGTGTTAAGGAGCTTGAGATGCCTCGGGAGCAAACCCAAGGGACAGGGCAAGTAGGAGACATCAGATTCACTGGTGGAGATCCGCAGAGAAGGTGTGAGGAGGCCAGCAGGAGAGTCATCAGGCATGGGTCCTGGGTGGGTGGTCTGAAGCTGACATGAAGAAGAGAGAAAAACATTACAAGGGATAAAAAATAAAATAAAAAAAAACAGTTAGTAAAAAAGAAGGGTGATTCCAACTGGAATCCGATTGCAGGGGTACTGTACATGCTTGAAGGGGGGGATACATGAACAAGTGCTTACCGGGGGGTCAGAGTATAAATGCAAAAAATGTCATAAGGTAGAGGCAATCAAGGCGCAAGATTATTTTGCATACGCTTATGGGAAACCATTTCCCAGCCCTCCTGGGTGTCTAGCCTAGATGGGGAAGGCTTGGGAGGTGAGTGATGGTCAGGGAGGATGTCCCAGGAGTGGAGCAGTATGAGGCCCTCATCAATGGAGGTGACTGTAGACATAGTCCCATTGTGCATAATAGTAAGCTTCGTGGAATAACCCCAGCGATAGACAATGTGATGATTCCGTAACACTTTTGTGATTGGCAAGAGGGTTTTCCTTTTCTGTAGCGTGTATTGAGAGAGGTCTGTGAACAACTTCAGATGGACTCTCATTATGACATCACTGGGCATATCGTTGGGGAGGAAAGAAGGTTTGGGCAGGCGGTGGATCCAATCAATGATTAATTCAGAGGCAGGAGTAGACGGTAACACCTGGCGGATCAAATCTTTGACATACTGGTTCAGTTGAGAGTTTTGGACCGACTCAGGGACCCCTCTGAGTTTAACATTATTGCACCTGGAGCGGTCCTCCAGGTCTGCGACTTTAGCTTTACCTTTTTCCAGTTCCTTATCATGGTCGTTATGAGCATCAATGAGCTCATTATGAGAGGCCACAAACTAAACTCATTTTTGATTCCATGTGGTCCACTCTCCCACCCAGATCCTGTATGTCAGTTTAAGTTAGTCACACATTCTAACATGTCTGCATGTAGGGAGGCTCTCAGCAACACCAGCATGTCCTTTAAAGTTGATTCAGAGACTGGTTGGTTTGAAGCTGGAAAAGAACTAGTATCAGCCAGTTCTCTAGTAGTGTTAGCAGAGTCACTGATTTGGCTTACCTCAATGGGAGAGGACCCAGCGGAGAGGTGAGGGCTGCACTTAGCAGGGCTTTGAGTGGATGGGGTGGATGCCATTGGAGAGTGAAGGCAGCATTAGCAGCCGTGGAGCCATGCGAGGAGCTGGAGGAACTGCTGTGTGAGGCTGAGCCACCGCCGGCGCTATCTTGGAAGGTAGGCCGCTCCATGGGGAGGAAGAAATGCAGGAGTTTTTTGGTGCCTGTGGCTTCTTGCTTCTTCCAGGCCATACCGTACAGGGGTGCCTTGGCCAGCAAAGGGGGTCATTATTTGAGTGGGTGATTGCCTCTAGTCGCTGTAAACCTCGGTGGTCTGGAGGAGCTCTTCAGCCATGCATCCGTCCAGCAGCACGGTAGCCTTCCCAAAAAATAGCCTTTGGAACCTCTGGGGCAGGTTCCCCTGGTTCTTCTGACCAGAAAACTGGTCTTTTTAATTGCGATAACTTTGATTAGAAGGGTATCGGAACTAGCAGCTCTTTCTTGTAAAGAGCCATTCTTGATATTTTATCAAGATAGAGTGATTTTACGTCCTCACTCAGATTTTTTGCCCAAGGTAGTGTCCGCCTTTCATTTGAATCAGGACATTATATTACCTTTTTTTTCCAGATCCTCACTCAGAGGAGGAAAAGCTATTGCATTCTCTTGATGTAATGCGTGCACTTAAGTTTTATCCACAGGAAACAGCTCAGAATCGTAAGACGAGAGCTTGTTTGTACTGCCAGAAGGCCCCAGAAAGAGGTTAGCAGCATCTAAATCTATGATTTCTTGTTGGATTCGCCAGGTTATTAGCCAGACATATGGTTTAGTAGGAAAGGTTCCACCTTTTCCTGTAAAGGCACATTCTACCAGAGAAGTAGGTGCCTCTTGTGCACATCGCCATCAAGCCTATATGGCTCAGATTTGCAAGGCCGCGACCTGGTCGTCGGTGCATACGTTCACTTGTTTCTAGGGAATGGATGTTGGGACCCAGGAGGAATCAGCTTTTGGCCTCAGTGTGCTGCAGGCGGTGGTGTAATCCTTCTTTTAGGGTCAGATGGTGGCATTTTTTGGTGTTCTCCTCCCCTTAGATGCATTGCTTTGGGACGTCCCATATGTTTGGATTTATGGCTCTGTGTCCTGTGATGTACTGTACGAAAAGAAAAATTGATTTTTAATTCATACTTACCTGTTAAATCCATTTCTTGAAGTACACCATGGGACATAGAGGTCCCTCCCCTCTTCTATGGGGTCTTTTATTTTTTGCTACAAAGCTGAGGTACTTCCTCTAAGGGAGGGGTTATATAGGTGGTCATCAATTCTGATTGGTTGCCAGTGTCCTTCACCTATAGTTGGCTATATAACCCATATGTTATGATTTATGGCTTTGTGTCCCATGATGTACTTCAAGAAATGGATTTTACAGGTAAGTATGAATTAACAATCCATTTATTTCTTTAGCACTATTCAGCATGTTCCCAACAGGTGCTAGTGGAGTGCATTACCGCAGTGCAGTCTCTTGTCGGACAGGCAGAGTTTAAACTGAATTTTGTTCAACCATTACTACAAGCACGGTCAGATATATTGCACTCCGCCTCAGTCAGCTTGCAACAACCCATTCCTGCTGCTAGACACCCGTCTTCTCAAATATCTCTCTCTCCGTCATCCACAGCAACCACAGTTGCAACTACCAACTATTTATCAGTATTATGTTTCCACTTGCTGCACCTACCCTGCCTTTAACCCATTGAAGATTACCTCTTTTCTGCTGCCTGCGGCAATCCCACAGAAATCCTCCTTAGCAACTGCTCCCTCTTTTTCACCATCCCTCAGCTCTTCTCTGCCATCAGCTGCTCCCCCTACTCACAGCCCAGAGATAACATGCAGAACCTCAGTGGCAAAACCCAAAAAGAAACAAAAGTTTCTCTTTCATTCATTGACGGACACAGCTCCTGATTTTCTAGACTATTGGGTTATACTGCCCCCTAAAGGAGTAGGGCACTAGGCAGAAAAATAACTTGACTGTGCCTATGGGCAGTCCTAGGAGGTACTGTATACTTTCCCTCTTTGCTATAGGTACTCCGTTTTTTTCTGCCTAGTCAGGAGTGAGAACTTAGTTCCTTGCTGGGATCTCTGGTCCTGGCAATTTTTTTCCTTTTAGATAGATTTTTTTTCTCCTGCATTTTTATCCTGCAAGATTTACAATCAACTGCCAGACTAGGCGACTGGCTGGAAACGACAGTGGTCACCCCAGTCTGCCCAGCGAGCACCCACAGACCTCTGCACTAAGTTGGCCGCAACATAGCCCCACCAGATGGATGCTGGCCTGCGAGTTAAATGCCTCACAAGATTGCATACGGGGTCTCGGCCTGAAATGACAGCCTCCCCATTTCAATGGCGAGGAAGTTCTGCCTGGGTCCTGGTATGCCTGGCATGCAACGAGCAACGGCATTGCCGTCACCCCTTTTGTTCTCTTCCTCTTCCCAAATTCAAGGGGGAGAGGAATGGAGTACATTTACTTATTTATTTATTTAGTCTTGAGCAATGTGAACAATATTTCAAGTACATTTTTGCAGTGAAATGTTTTTGTATTTAGTTGTTATATGCATAGCAGAGGAGATATGTAGAAAAAGAATGACAGGTGCCCTGCCATTGTAAAATGTGTGATGACTTAAAAACGAACTGAGTTGAAGCTCCCAACATATACAAGTACTCATTAAACTTGCTAAATGAAAATTGGAAAGAAAAGTGGTGCGCAAGAGGAGGGTGGCAGGGGCAGGTGAGGCGGTAATGTGTGGCTGAAGCTCCGCTCCTGACAGACTGATAACCGCATTATATAGAGGACTACCGCTTGCTGAATTCAACCTAATCTGCCCTAAAATGTAGCTAAAATGGTCTGGAACACAGTGTTCCATTTCCCCTCAGACCTCTGGGTCTCTGTCTCATCAGTTTGACCATAATATATCCTTACAGGGAAGCTTAGACAATGAGGAGAATCCCTGGCACTGTTACAGCAAATGGAAAATATGTTTCAAAAATTATTGTCTCAAACATCTGACCACTTACAAATAGCCTCACTAAGGAAATAAGAGACTTTGGCTTTAGGTTATCTGACCTTGAAAACAGAGTGGAGGATATAGAAAATTATTCCCAAACTTATACTTCAGAAATTGAGTCTCTTAAAGAGGAAAATCTTTTACTACAATATCGCCTGGAAGATTTTGAAAATAGGGCTAGGCGCTCTAATCTGTGCATTAGGGGCATCCCTGAATCTGTAACTGACTTACAAGCCTCTATGTTGCACTTTTCCAAGAATTACAGCCCACTATTCCAGCAGATCACCTGGAAATGGAAAGACTCCACCGTGCACTTACACCCAGGAAGCAGAAAGGGAAAAAGATGTTTTGAATTTCCAAGGTCATACTTATCAAATTTTTGCAGACATCTCTCCACTTACTATTAATAGGTAAGGGCCCTGAAGCCACAGCTTCAAATTCTGCAGCAACATCAAATTTCATATCAATGGGGTTTAAATCCTTCTCCATTCGCTTCACTTTCCAAGGTACTAAATATGTATGCCGCACAGCAGAAGACCTGCAGTCTACGCTTCACGATCTACAGTTGATTGATTCCCCGTCTGCCAGTGACAAGCCACATCGCAGATCATCTTTGACTTCCCCGCAGAACTACCCCAGAAAAGATTGGGAAGAAAGACAAACAAAGTCCAAACAAGCGCGGCTGCTTCATTTCTCCTACACCTGATCCAGCAGACTCAATGGACTGAGTTATCTTAGTTAATCCTGTGGCTATGCCCTTTTGATAGAACTTCTTCCTGTTTCAACTTCCTGCATAATTAATTGCCATTTTTTCAGTAACCCTTTGTTTGCAGGTTCCATTTTTCATTTTTTTTTTGTTTTTAGTGACTACACATTACAGCATTTGCTGATTCTAACTTTATCTTTTTAAGCCCATTTTTATTTATTTATTTTTTTAGTTTTTTCGGGCTGTTTGTTATGCCCTAGATCAATAAACCCCATGCCCCACCATCCTTTCTCCAATTTTTACTAATAATATTTTTTGTATATACCCTTAGACCCCCGTTGACTTGTTAAATCCTCATAGGGGTTCCTGAGGTAATCTATCTGGGTCTATGGGTATAGGTTGGGCGTTTTCTTTTGCTTTGCCCTCATAGTTTATCATTGGTATTGTTTATTATGGTTCAGTTATCTGTCTCTGCCAGGGTTTTTCCGTGTGCTCCCATTGGTTACCCTCAGGAGTTTACATTTTTTTACGGAACTCCTGACGGGTGCCTCCTTTCCTTTAGTGAGGGACCATTGTTCTCCCTCTAACGGACGTCGTCTTTTTTATTTGTAAATTTTTATATATCCATGCTCTTTTATATGCTTTTATTTCTATTTTTTGTTCTTTTTTTCTTTTCTGCTTCTTCTTTCTTTCCCCCTTTTCCTTAAAACTTATACCTCTTGGATGTGTTATAAATGTACATTTTAATGTCATAATGTTTATTAATACAAGATGGCTCCACTGACTATTTTATCCCTGAACATACAGGGATTAAATAATCCACATAAACGTACCAAAGCTTTCCGTGCTTTTGCCTGTTTGAAATCCCACATTCTGTGACTTCATGAAACCTACTTCTCCAGCCACTCTACTCCCAAATTTTTCAACTCTAAATTTCCACAGGTTTACACAGTCTCTGCAGATACTAAACACAGGGTTCTTATAGCCTTTCGCCACAATACCCCTTTTTCAGTTCTTAAAGAGATAAAAGATCCTGAAGGTCTTTACCTGATCACCATTTAGACACTGCCGTCACCATTGTCTCTTATTATGCTCCCAATAATAATCCTTTACTCTTCCTATCAATCCTTTTACAAATAATAGATTCCCAATAAAATAGGCACACTTCTGGTGGCTTGTTACTCAAACCAGGTAATTTCACCTTTTCTAGATAGGGCACCACCTGCTTCTTCTCACCCTCCAAGAAAACTATCTCTGACCAACCTACTTTCTCAATATAGCCTTGCTGACTCTTGGAGAGAATCCAACCGACTAAAAAAGAGTTTCACCCATTTTTCTCAACCTCACAACTCTTTCTCACGTATTGATCATATTTTCCTTTCCATTGGTAGGCTCCCAGAACTTATTTCATCTAGAATTATTCCCATCCCTTGATCTGATCATAGTGCAGTTTGTACCACTCTTGCTTCCGCCATACCTAAAGCACACGACCCTACTTGGTATTTGAATGACATATTACTTAAAAATCAGACTCACCATTCTGATCTTGTCAGAATATTTAACTAATAATTCCTTACCTGAAACCCCACCTTTAACCCTCTGGGAAGCACATAAACCGGTACTGAGAGGTATATGTATGCGACAGATGTCACATTTGAAAAAGGAGCGTAAAACCCTTAGCGATAAATTGGAATCTACCTTTAACAAATGTTATCTTGCGTTCCAATGTGACCCAACACCTACCCGGAAATGTGATTTAGATATGTGATTTAGATAACGCCAGGCTTGAATTTGATCTATTTCTTACTGAAACGGCTGACAAAACAATTCGTAGAGCAAGACACCATTTCTACCTTAAATCTAATAAGCCCGATACCCTTTTGGCCCGCATGCTTAATAAAGCTCACAACTACTCCAAAAATATTAAACTTAAGATTGCAAACAATTCCTATTCTAGCAACCCTGTTAAAATTCTAGCTAACTTCAGATCTCATCTCGCCGCTCTTTATAACTCCGGAGGTTATATTGATCCTGACCGAGCAAATTCTTTTTTCTCTGACCTGAATCTTCCATCTATCTCTACTCCACAACTAGATTTTTTAGATTCTTCCATCTTACATTATGCATGATTAGCATCTATCAAATCATTGAAACCTAATAAAAGACCGGGTCCAGATGGGTTCTCTACATTATATTACCAAAAGTTTTCCTCTACTTTGACTACCCTCTTGGCTAATGCTTTCAATTCCCTCCTGCATGGCGCATCTTTTAGAGGGGAATCTCTCACAGTTTCCGTATGTATGTATATACCTAAACCTCATACTGATGACATTACCTGGTCTAACTACTGTCCTATATCCTTTTTAAATTTGGATATTAAAATCTTGGCAAAAATTCTAGCTTTTAGGTTAAATAGTATTATTGGAAAACTTATTCACAGAGACCAAGTAGGTTTTATTACTGGTCGTTAAGCAGGCGACAATGTTCGTTGGACGTTATTACTTTCCCACATTGCTAGAAAGAGACACATCCCCACCTGTTTCCTATCTTTAGACATTAAAAAAGCTTTTGACTTGGTCTCCTGGTCTTATATGGACTTTTCCCTATGCAAATGAGGTTTTGGCCCTCATTTCTTAACATGGGTGGCCGCCTTATATAATGAACCTAGAGCATATATTAAATACTCTGGCTACAAATCTGAACTTTTTTCTGTGAAAAGAGGGACGCGACAAGGTTGTCCCTTGTCGCCCCTACTTTTTACCCTATTAATTGAACCACTCACCCAACATATTAAACAAAACTCCTCTATCAAATGGATCGAATTAGGGGGCCATCACCACAAACTATGTTTTGTTTGCGGATGATGTTTTCCTGTTTCTCTCCTCCCTTCATATCTCTGCACCCAACCTGATTCATACTTTGCACTAATTTAGTAATAATTCAGGCCTACATGAGAACCTCCATAAGTCTTCAGCATTGAATATTTCCCTATCCACTGAAGAACTCCATTTGACCCAGTCCGCATTACCATTTTCCTGGTCCTCACACCACTTTCCTTGTCTTGGAATCAAACTTACTGCTGATCTATCTAGCTTATTCTCGGCCAACTACCCCCCCTGTTGAAAAAGATTAATGATTTATTTAAATACTGGACATCTCTTCCCCTCTCCTGGTTTGGGATAATAGCAGTAATAAAATGATGATACTTCCTAAATTTCTTTATCTTTTCAGAGTCCTCCCGATACCAATACCAGCTCATTTTCTACGTATTTTACAACGGAAAGCTTTGAATTTCACTTGGAGTGGTACTAGACCGAGTATTTCTAATAAGACTTTATTCCTTCTGAAAATTTGTGGTGGTTTAGGTTTCTCAAATTTTAATACCTACTATATAGCTGCTCAGATTGCATCGGTCACCATATATCATGCAACACAGGAAATACCGTTATGGGTTGCTATTGAATCCACTGAAATTGATCCTCTCTCGATCTCCAATCTTATATGGCTAAAACCCAAAGCTCATTCACCTATCCATAACCCCATTATCAAACACACGTTTTCAATCTGGGATAGAATGAAAACACCATACGGCCTTCATTCAGCATATAACCCTCTACTATCCTTTCTTAGAAATCCTTCCTTTTACCCAGCCTGGGTATCCCCGCCATCTTTCCGTAACTGGGTCACATCGGGACTATCCAGAATTTGTAATTTGATCTCTGCATCTGACTTCATACCTTTTCCGGATTTATGTGCTTCCACTTCTCTCCCTTCCTCTGAACTTTTTCGTTTTTTGCAAATTTACTTATTTTCTCTGCTTCCTTCTGGAACTGTCCCTCTGAATCAGCTTTCACCATTTGAATGTGTTTTCTATAAAGAACCCCACGTTAAGGGACTTATTTCGCAATTATATTTGCAACTTCTTGTTAAACCTGAAGAAGGACCCCCTTATGTAGCTAAATGGGAATCGGATCTGAGTCGCCATTTGAATAACACAGAATGGTCGGATATATGGTCTAATACAAAATCTTCTTCCACCAACATTATAGCGATGGAGGCTTCTTATAAAGTACTCATGCGCTGGCATTTGGTGCCCTCCAGAATAGCTAAATTTGCGCCTCAACTCTCAGCACTCTGTTTCCGCGGCTGTTCAGAGGTTGGTACCCACATTCACACCTGGTGGCAGTGCCCAATTGTTTCCACTTTCTGGGAGAAAATCTTTCGACTGGCCTCAAAATTGTTTGATATGCCATTACTGCCAGACCCAAGGACTGCACTTTTAAATGCAAAACCAGATATTCTCACACGCACACAGTTTAAACTCTTTATACAACTCTTAACAGCCTCAAAACAGACAATTGCCAAAGCATGGAAATCCCCTTCCCTAAATTTTTGTGAAACTAAACAACGAATGAACATTTCTATGATACCAGCCAAGATGTCAGCCTTGGATAATGGCACCTTGGGTAAATTCAACATTCTTTGGAAACCTTGGATTTCCAAGATGCTTCCCTCAGACTTCAATGAAGCGGTCTTACTTTCTTGTTAACATTCCTACATGTCCTAGTATATTGTTTTATTGCTTGTGCCTTATTCCTGAAAATTGCTTTAGCTTCTTTATTTTCTATTCATTTTCCTTTCTGGCTTTCTTGCCTTCTGTTTTCTTCTCTTTCCTTCTACTTCTTTTTTATATTTCTTTAATATTATTTGGTTTCTAGTGATTTTTTGATACAACAATATACTTTCTCTACTAGATTTGAGTCCCTGTTTACTTTATGTGACTAGATGACTATATGCCAATATGCCATACTATTTTATGTTGTTCTCCATATGTTATATGAGATATTTTTTTTAGTTGACATATATAATTCTTTCGGAGATCCTTTTATTAGTGGATTGTTCTCCTGGCCTGTTCTCCTTCTGGGTCACAGCTTACACCCATTAGGGGTGACCTAGAGGGAGGACACGGAAATACTATTTCTATTGTATTTACTTCATTGACTTCCACTTCTATTTATTATACTTATTAATTTTTCATTACAGTCCAATGATTCTCTTCATATCCTTTATACCATATGGCCACTCTATACTTGTCTTTGTACTCCTCCCCTGGTTGCTGCCACACACGCTTGACACCATCTGAACCAAAAAAGTTTATCTTGGTCTCATCAGACCGCAGGACATGGTTCCAGTAATCCATGTCCTTAGTCTGCTTGTCTTCAGCAAGCTTTTTGCAGGCTTTCTTGTGCATCATCTTTAGAAGAGTCTTCCTTCTGGGACAACAGTCATGTAGACCAATTTAATGCAGTGTGCGGCGTATGGTCTGAGCACTGAAAGGCTGACCCCCCCACCCCTTCAACCTCTGCAGAAATGCTGGCAGCACTCATACGTCCATTTCCCAAAGACAACCTCTGGCTATGACGCTGAGCATGTGCACCCAACTCCTTTGGTCGACCGTGGCGAGGCCTGCTTTGAGTGAAGCCTGTCCTTTTAAACTGCTGTATGGTCTTGGTCACAGTGCTGCAGCTCAGTTTCAGGGTCTTAGCAATCTTTGGTCATTTTCACTTAGGGTGTACTCTATTTTGAAGCCAGCGGTGTAGACATTAATGGCTGTGTGTTGAGTTATTTTGAGGGGACAGCAAATTTACACTGTTATACAAGCTGTACACTCACTACTTTACATTGTAGCAAAGTGTCATTTCTTCAGTGTTGTCACATGAAAAGATATAACAAAATATTTACAAAATTGTGAGGGGTGTACTCACTTTTGTGAGATACACTATATGGAAGATAGGTGATCACCCTATGGCTAGTAATTATATGAAAATGCAATAAACTGAGACGCCATGGCTCAAATGATACTCTCTTGTGCCTGCTTCCCCACGGGTTGGGTGGCTGCCCAAATGCACAGCATGATATCGTCAACAATCTCTGCCCTATCAAAACAGGATGTGTACATATAGAGGACAATTGGACACAACACTGCCATTGCGTCTGTTAGCCCCTAGATTCCACTAGATTTCTCCCACAATACCCAAAAATTTCCTGTTTTCATTTGGATCACTACATATGTCCTCTATAAACTTGCTAAACAAAAATTGGAAAGAAAAGTGGTGCACTACTCATAACTAGGGATGATCGAACTTTTGAAAAGTTTGGTTCGACCAGAACACTCGAATTTCACAAAAGTTTGGTTCTGATTCCCGGACCCCATTGAAATTAATGGGACCCGAACTTCGGGAATCAAAAAACACCATTTTGAAGCCCTAAAACCTAATAAATGCTCCTAAAAAGTGCCTGGGGTTCTGGGTCATGCCCCAGGGACTATGAATCAGGTAAAAAAAAGTTCTTAAAAATTGTTGTTTTTGATATAGAGCCAATTATTGAAAAAATTATTGAAAAAAAAAATGATTGGATTTAATGTCTGGGGGGTCTAAAAAGTGTACCTGTGAAGTTTTAGCTCTGTAGCATGTCCAGAACCAGAATTATAGCATGCCAAATCTTAAAAATGACTTTTTTGCTTAACCGCGCCTTTCTTTTGCTCCTAATCAACTGCACAGCCAATGTGTATGATGGGGACATAATGCAGTGCACTGGGAACTGGGAAGATTAGAGTTTTTTTGGAAAAAGGTGCTGTCTCTTTAAATGTGGATATAATTAACGGGTGTATTTTCACAATGGGGCTTTTATTACCAAATGTTTTCAAGAAGTCAAAAGATGTATGTAGATGCACTCTATTTCATGTAAAATGGTGTTTGGTGCACTTTAACTTGAATTCTCACAAGAAACAGACATATATGCATGGATACATTGAGGGTTAGGGTTAGGGTTGGGGTAGGGGCCACAATGTAGTGCACAGTGAACAAGATGAGAGATGTTTTTAATGAATACTGTTGTCTCTTGACTTTGAATAGAAGTAAAGGATGCTTAAAAATTGGGCCTTTGGTGGTGCCAACGATGCCTTGACACCATAACCCTATGAAAGTGCTGGTCATGAAGGCAATAATTGCCTTTGTAAGGAAAAAAATTGCAATGATATGCATCTGTGAAACAGGTGCGCAAAAATTGTTGTTTGGGTGTTGGCGGAGCCATACCACTGTAAGCCCAAAGAGCTGGTGTTGAAGTAGGCGAAAAAAATTAAGAAGATGTGTACCTGTGGATCAGGTGAGCAAAAATTGTGTTTTGGGTGTTGGCGGAGCCTCCCCACCGTAAGCCCAAAGAGCTGGTTTTGAAAAAGGCGTAAAAATTATGAAGGTGTGCACCTGTGGAACAGGTGCGCAAACATGGTATTTTTAGTGTTGGCGGAGCCACCCCACCGTAAGCCCAAAGAGCTGCTGTTGCTGAAGGCCAACAAAAAAAAATAATCTTTTCTAGTGGAAACTAAAATGAGGTTCTGTGAACCTAAACAGAACGAGAGGAGGGTTGGAGGGTGGCACCCTGGTCCAGGCTTAAGCTGAGGCTCAGCTGCCACATCGCAATGATAGACTAGTCTACAAGGTCTGCATCAGGTGCATCATAGCTTGACATCCACGACTGATTCATTTTAACCACTTTAGGACCGCGCGCGGTAATACTACTGCGGCAGTGCGGCACGATACCGCTCAGCCACATAGTATTAACGTCATGCGCGATCGCGGCTCCAGAGCGCGCTCCCGCGCGCCGCGGGTCCCGATACCGATGGCATTCGGTAGGGAACCGATCAATCACCAGATACTGACCAGTGATTTTTGGTCAGTGTCTGTAGATCGGTCCCCACCAATGGCAATCTGTCCCCTGTCTGTGTAATGTAAACACAGACAGGGAAAGTGATGTCACTGTCCCTCCTGAAGTCCTTTCGGTTCCAGGAGAGAGACAGAGACACACCAAAAACGTGAGTTTCCACCAACACTACACTGACACACCTCACATAGGCACATTTAACCCCTTCATCACCTCTGATCACCCCCTGATCACCCCCAAACCCCTCACAGTGAACACTATATACAGTGGTATACAGATATTTTACTGATCACTGTATAAGTGTCACTTGTGAGCGTAGTTTGCGCCTGCGTTAGGCCCAAATAGGGTTAGGGTACCCGCCACCTATCCCCTAATAAAGTTTTTACCCCTTGATCAGCCCCAGTTAACCCCTTCACTACCTATTACTCTGTGCACTAAATACAGTATATAGGTAAATACTGATCACTGTATTTAGTGTCACTAGTGACCCTAATTTGCGCTTGCGCTAAGCCCATATAGGGTTAGGGCACCCGCCACCTATTCCCTAATAAACTTTTAACCGCTTGATCTTCCCCAGTTAACCCCTTCACTCCATATAAAACAGTGCACTAATATATACAGTATATCAGATAACTACTGATCACTGTATTTAGTGTCACTGGTGACCCTAATTTGCGCTTGCGCTAGGCCCGAATAGGTTTAGGCCACCCGCCATCTATCCTCTATAAAGGTTTAACCCCTTGATCTCCCCCAGTTTAACCCCTTCACTTCCCTGTCACAGTGTTGGGTAGTGAGGAGTAAAATCAAAAATTTACGCCATTAGAAAACCTAAAGATGGAGATTGATTTTCGGGGTCCCGTACACAGCTAGGCTCCCAAAAAGTCTCACATATGTGGTATCCCTGTACTCAGGAGAAGCAGCAGAATATATTTTGGGGTGTAATTACACATATACCCATGGCATGTGTGAGAAATTTATCTTTTAGTGACAACTTTGTGTTAAAAAAAAATTTTTTTTTTTTTATTCATTTTTCAAACACCTGTGACAAAAAAATTAAATATTCAATGAGCTCAACATGCCTCTCAGAACATTCCTTAGGATGTCTACTTTCCAAAAAGTGGTAATTTGGGGGGGTCTTGTACTGCCCTGCCATTTAGCACTTCATGAATTGAGATAGGCAGTCAGAAATTAAAGCTGCGTAAAATTTCAGTATTTACACCATAGTTTGTAGACGCTATAACTTTTGCGCAAACCAATAAAAATACGCTCATTGAATTTTTTTTTGTCAAAGACATGTAGCTAAATATATTTTGGCCAAAGAAAATGACATAAATTGAGTATATTGGATATTTTTTAAAAGACAAAGTTGAAAATGTTATTTTTTTGCAAAATTTTCGCTCTTTTTTTATTAATATCGCAAAAAATAAAAAGCGCAGAGGTGATCAAATACCACCAAAAGAAAGCTCTGTTTGTGGGAAAAAAGGACGTAAATTTCGTTTGGGTACCACATTGCATGACCGCACAATTGTCAGTTAAAGTCACACAGTGCCGAAGCACAAAAAGTGGTCTGGACGGAAGACAGCAAAATCCTCCGGTGGTAAAGTGGTTAATGAATGTCAAACGGTCGACTGAGTCGGTGGAGAGTCTCGTTCGATGGTCTGTGATGAATCCTCCTGCTGCGCTGAATGCCCGTTCCGATAGGACACTGGAAGCAGGGCAGGCCAACAACTCCATGGCATACTGGGCCAGTTCTGGCCAGTGGTCTAATCTTAAGACCCAGTATGCCAGTGGATCGGATTTGTCACATGAAAAGCCCTCTGTGTCACTTTGTGCCCTGACGTAATCGTCCACCATGTGATGCAGACGCTGTCGATGCGATGTGGCAGCTGAGAGGCCTGGGCAGTGAGGACTAAAAAAAGACCGAAAGGCATCCGTCAACTGCACGCCTTCTCCAACGCTCCTCTTGTGACCCGCAGTAGAGTCCATGGTAGGTTGTCCCCACCCCTGCACCCTACAGATGTTGGGGAACATGTTCACCAGAATCCTCTTGAGACTGTCCTCAAGGGATTTGATCCTGTGGACTCTCTGGGTGGATGGGAAAAGCTCAGAGACTTTTGACTTGTAACGGTGGTCAAGTAGGGTGGCCAACCAATAGTGGTCAGTCTCTTTAATGGCCTTGATTCTGGGATCCTTTCGCAGGCTCTGAAGCATGATGTTGGCCATGCATCGCAAATTTGCAAAGGCCTGAGAAGCTGACTCCTCGGGGTCACTCAAAACTACATGATCTTGAACGTGCTCCTTCTTCCTCCCAGCCACGTACTACTTCAAAGTGTCCCGAGGGAGTCAAACTAGGCCTTGCAGATTGCCGCATGTCTTCCTCCTCCTCCTCCTCCTCAAAGCCTGCAAAAGTTCCCGAAGAATCGTCGTCCTCCTCCTCCTCTTCCACCCCTGGATCCTGCTCGGGCCTCTGGGAGCTAGGCATAATGGGGTCAGGAATTTCAGGATAAAGGGGGCCTTGAGAGGCAAGGAAGTCCTCCTCTTCCTCCTGCTGCTCTGCCTCCAGTGCCCTGTCCATAATGCCACGCAGAGTGTGCTCCAACAAAAACAGTACCGGTAGGGTGACACTGATGCATGTGCTGTCCCGGCTGACCATCCTTGTGGCCTCCTCAAATGGCGAGAGGACAGCGCATGCATCCTTAATCAAAAGCCACTGCCGTGGCGAAAAAAAGCCCAGGCGCGCTGAGCCAGTGCTGGTGCCATACTCGCAGAGATATTCATTGAGGGCCCTCTGGTGCATGTACAGGCGCTGCAGCATAGCCAAGGTGGAGTTCCAGCGGGTGGGCATGTCACAGACGAGGTGGTGTACCGGCAGGTGAAACTCGCGCTGCACTTCAGCCAAACGTGCAGTGGCACTGTACGACCGCCTGAAGTGACTGCACACCCTTCTTGCCATCCTTAGCACATCCTGCATTCCCAGATACGAGTTCAAAAACCGCTGTACCACGAGATTCAGGACATGCGCCAGGCATGGCACATGGGTCAACTTTCCCTGCCGAAGGGCAGGCAGGAGGTTTGACCCATTATCGGTAACCACCATTCCTGGCTGCAGCTGGCGTGGTGTCAACCACCTCTGGGCCTGTGCCTGCAGAGCCCCAAGAATCTGAGGGGCAGTGTCCTGCCTGTCCCCTAGACATACAAGCTGCAGCACTGCGTGACACCTTTTGGCCTGAGATATAGAATAGCCCTTTGAACGCTTACCTGGTACCTCATCATATTCAAAGGACCATGCTGCAGAGGAGGGCATGGGGGAGGATGAGGAGGAGGAGCAGGTGGGGGTAGAAGGGATTGATCTACCCGGATCAGCGACACCACCAGCTGTTTGCAGACGTGGGGGCAATACTGGCTGCAGCACCAAGCTCTGGCTACAATCCCTTCCGCTGGCAAGCAGTGTCACCCAATGAGCAGTGATCGAAATGTACCGTCCCTGCCCATGTTTGCTTCACCAAGTGTCAGCCGTCAGGTGTATCGTACGGCTGACTGACTTGGCCAGGGACGACACTACATTGCCTTCCACATGTTGGTATAGGGATGGCAGAGCCTTACGGGCAAAGTAATGCTGACTTGGCACCTGCCACTGTGGAACTGCACTGTCATGTACCTGATCCAAGGCCGATTTGCAGAGAGGGCTCCCCTTGCGGCTGAGTGCGGCACACCCCTGGGGTTGAGACAGAGGGTGTAGCGCCCACAGAAGCACTGGTTGCCGGCAGGGTCCTGATGGTAGACAGGCGGTCTCTGGGCAGGAATACACCGGACAGTCCAAGGAGGAACCAGGAACAACCAGGCAATAGGTGAAAGACCGGCCGGGGGTCAAACACAGGGCTCGGCAGGAAGCTGCAACAGGTGCAAGCCAAAGGTATAGCAGGAAGGCCAGAAGCAGACAAGTCCGTGGGAAAGCCAAGATCAGGTACTGGAGGGCAGGTAGACAGGAAGCAAGTCCGTGAGCCAAGCCGAAATCAGATAACGGGAGAGCCAAACTGGAGCAGGGATGGTCAGACGAAGCCGGGGGAAAAAGCCAGGAGAGAGAGCAGACAAGGAACAAGCCGGGTCAAACTGGAATCCAGGAAGTAGCAATGCTCAGGAAACAGGAAGAGCTGAAGACAATCCAGCAATCTGATGGGCTGAGCAGAGTCCTTTTATAGGCCAGTGAATTAGTCTATGGCCTGAGTCCATTGCGGCCATGGGAAGTACTGGCAAAGTTGCCAGTTGCAGCACAGCCATTTCACTGACAATGAGTCTATGGCCTGAGTCCATTGCTGCCATTGGAAGTACTGGCGGAGTTGCCAGTTGCAGCATGGCCGTTTCTCTGACATGCACATTTTGCAAAGTTACGGAAGGGAGCAGACTCTACCAGGTTAAATGGTAAGAGTTGCAGAGCCAGTAGTTTTGCCAAACTACTGTTTAGACGCTGGGCATGTGGGTGGTGGGGAGTATACTTTTTTTTTCGTTACAGCATGTGTGGAATCGAAATTTGCCATCTAGATGTTACAGCTGGTGGTGTGCTGAAGGTAGATGCGACACTGCGTGCTATATCATCATCCCTGTCAGTGGAGGCTGCCAACAGGTGACGAGTGACTATAGCAGGGACAGACTGATGTGCAGGTGGAGCACGAGGAGGAGCGCGAGGAGTACTAGGAGGCTGACTGACCGATCTTTGGCCCTTTTGCGGGTTCTTCAAATGCTCCTGCCAACGGGCCAAGTGGTGGGTTGTCAAATGCCTGGTTTGGCAGCTTGTACCAAAGTGGTTAACATTTTTGCCACGTTTTATTCCCTTATGACAAATCTTGCAGATCGCAACTGTTCGATCTGCATGAGATGTCTCAAAAAAGGCCCAGCAAGAAGAGGTTTGTATAGTGGCCCCGGAGACAACAGGTGCGGCCTTAGATGGAGTGGGCAGTCTGCTCTCCCCTCTTGCTTGCTCTGCCTCTTCCTCAACCTCAGATCCAACATCAGACTCCATAAAGGACTGAGCATCAGGCGTGGCCCGGGAGACAACAGGTGCGGCCTTAAATGGAGTGGGCCGTCTGCTCTCCCCTCTTGCTTGCTCTGCCTCCTCCTGAACCTCAGACCCAACATCAGACTCCATAAAGGACTGAGCATCAGGCTTGAGTAGATGGCCGACACTGTGGTCAAACAGCTCAGCTGACTCCTCTGCCATGTCTAAAGTTGGGTCTAAGGGAGGACTTGAGGTGGACATGGACTAATCTTTTATAAAGAAAGGAAACCCGCGCTAAGGAAATGTAGGGGAATGAAAGGGCTGCAGCCTTCCTAAAATATAGCAATGCTATATCTAATTAATGGGTGTATAATGGGATAGCCAATTGGCGCTGTCCAAGGGGGTATTAATAAATAAATATCAAAAATCAATTTTATAGACTCTTAGATATATAGGTATATATCTCTTAAAACCTCAAATTATTCATAGCCATATTATATATAAATATAAAGTGACAGCTTTTAAAAAAGTGATATAGTGCTGTGTAATAAATAAATTCAATAAAATATATCAATAAAATATATCTAAAAACACATAAATTGATTCCTTTGGTTGACACGGTAAGAATACAATTAAAATGCTAAATATAAATACATATATGGCAAATCAATATAAATATTGTGATAATTAAACGAGTGATCTGTGCATATAAGCAATAAGGTGCAAGGTGATTGGTGACTCAAAATATAGACGTGGTGTATAACTAGCAATTATATATACACTCTTAGCGTGCCAAGTGATAAGTGTATGGGGAATCCAAAACAAACTGGAAAAAAATATATATAGGTGCAGATATATCAATACACTCCGCTCCTTAATCAAAGTATATCTCAGATTAATTTAAACATATAAAAGATGTGACCTGGTAAATAAAGTTCATATAATGGAGTGCTTGATCATCTGGTGGTATTAGCATTCGATCTTCGTGCACTATAATAGGTGCTCAAAGTGGGTAGTGAAATAGGTTGCACTCACCAGAGTGCCCAACCCCACACAGGGGTATTAGGCAGAGTAAGTGGTACTGTAAGCCACAGCAGGAAACTGTAAGCTCCTATGGGTCATCTATTTCTGTGTTCCTCTGTGTAAGGGAGAGGGAAGGGACCCTGCTGTTCTCCAGTCCTCTGCTTGTTGTTGGGTAATGCTCCGGTGGTGTAATGTATGGGATGAATAAAGGGGAACATATAGCGTAATTCCATATGATAGGTTTTATTTTAGTACATTAAAAAAAAAAGGGGGTACTCACATTACAGAAGATAATAAACAGCATTAATGGTGTGTCTCGATCAGAGACCAAACAGGAAGCCGGCAATAGCGCGCTGTACTCCGGAATGCAATGCGTTCCACGGAAGATCCGGATCGGGAAGTGACGCAACTACGCTGTACACGTTTCGTCATTGACGTCTTCAGCCGGCTTCCTGTTTGGTCTCTGATCGAGACACACCACTAACGCTGTTTTTTATCTTTTGTAATGTGAGTACCCCCTTCTTCTTTTTTTTTTGATGTACTAAAATAAAACCTATCATACGGAATTACGCTATATGTTCTCCTTTATTCATCCCATACATTACACCACCGGAGCATTACCCAACAACAAGCGGAGGACTGGAGAACAGCAGGGTCCCTTCCCTCTCCCTTACACAGAGGAACACAGAAAAAGATGACACATAGGAGCTTACAGTTTCCTGCTGTGGCTTACAGTACCACTTACTCTGCCTAATACCCCTGTGTGGGGTTGGGCACTCTGGTGAGTGCAACCTATTTCACTACCCACTTTGAGCACCTATTATAGTGCACGAAGATCGAATGCTAATACCACCAGATGATCAAGCACTCCATTATATGAACTTTATTTACCAGGTCACATCTTTTATATGTTTAAATTAATCTGAGATATACTTTGATTAAGGAGCGGAGTGTATTGATATATCTGCACCTATATATATTTTTTTCCAGTTTGTTTTGGATTCCCCATACACTTATCACTTGGCACGCTAAGAGTGTATATATAATTGCTAGTTATACACCACGTCTATATTTTGAGTCACCAATCACCTTGCACCTTATTGCTTATATGCACAGATCACTCGTTTATTTATATTGATTTATAATATATTTTGATTTGCCACATATGTATTTATATTTAGAATTTTAATTGCATTCCTACCTTGTCACCCAAAGGAATCAATTTATGTGTTTTTAGATATATATAATTGCTAGTTATATACCACGTTTATATTTAGAGTCACCAATCACCTTGCACCTTATTGCTTATATGCACAGATCACTCCTTTAATTATCACAATATTTATATTGATTTACCATATATGTATTTATATTTAGAATTTTAGTTGTATTCTTACCGTGTCACCCAAAGGAATCAATTTATGTATTTTTAGATATGTTTTATTGATATATTTTATTGAATTTATTTATTACACAGCACTATATCACTTTTTTAACACCTGTCACTTTATATTTATATATAATATGGCTATGAATAATTTGAGGTTTTAAGAGATATATATCGAAGAGTCTATAAAATTGATTTCTGATATTTATTTATTAATACCCCCTTGGGCAGCGCCAATTCCCTATCCCTTTATACACCCATGGACTCATCTTTATTTGCTCTGCCAACTGCAGAAGACTGACCACTTTTCTCTGCCTGGGTCACTGTAGTTGCTGATGATGACGATGATGAGGGTTTGGTAATATAGTCCACCACCTCCGGTACGTACTGTGGACGTATAGCTTGGCCACTGCGGGAGAACAATCGCAATGGTTACCTGGCTGAGGACTGACCACCACGTCCACCCTTGCCTCTAGACACCCTAGAAGCTGTGCCCCTTTCCGCAGCAGGGCCACGTATGCCTTTCCTTGGTCTACCTGACATAGTTGTCATTGAGGCTTTGGCAACTCTGCGCAGTGAAATTCACCAGCAAAACGCACACTGCTATGGGACCCAAAGTTGTCGCTAAATACAGCAGATGTGTGTGACGCAGAGTAGCAAAGCCTTTTGCACAGGCGTTAACTTGTCACTGAGGCTTTGGCAACTCTGCGCGGTGAAATTCACCTGCAAAATGCACACTGCCTTTGCGACCCAAAGTTGTCGCTAAATACAGCAGATGTGTGTATCGCTGCAATGTATTTTGCACAATAGCTGACTAGCAAGCACGTATACCTGCTGTACATATATCAGCAGTGCATGTTGGGCGTCCCATTGCATATTGGGCGGTTCTGGTGACCGAATTCCGAACTTTTACCGCAAAAAGTTTGGAATTTGGCCGAATTACGAACACCCAATGTTCGGGTCGAACCGATGGTCGACCCGAACCGTTCGATCATCCCTACTCATAACGTGAACACATTATAATAATCACACATGGGTCAAAACATCAATTGAAATGACAAATAACAGAAGGCAAACAAGAATGTCTAAATATAATAAATGTGCATGAACATAATAAAAATCAAACATGCAGTGAACCAAGTCCGTGAATCTGTATATAAGTATCTGTATCTTCTCAAAAATATCTTCATGCGATGATGGTAACTGAAACCAATTTATTGCAGTGCTCCTTAATATAAGCATAAACAGTTCATTGTGCTGAGTTCTTATCACCAAAAAACACGCCGCTCACCTGCAGCACAAAGGGAATGTGCAGTGTGTCATCAGTTCAAGGATCCACCTAGAGCTCCTTTAACTTCCTCTAGACTCCTTTGCAATAACATGGTTTGTGCAGCTCCACGATCATAGATATAAATATATATATATATATTACATTATATATATACTATAATATAATATAATATAATATATATACGTTACATTGTAGCAAAATGTCATTTCTTCAGTATTGTGACATGAAAAGATATAATAAAATATTTACAAAAATGTGAGGGGTGTACTCTCTTTTGTGAGATATTGTATATGATTTTCAAATAGATAGCTAGCATGCTAGATTTCATGTGTACACATGCAGTTATAGGTAGGTTAGTGGGGAGCAGTCCATGTAGGACATGTTTTTAATGTGTATTTTCGTGTTTTTTTAAACATTTGGTTTCAATTAAAGATCTCTTTTTCAAATGCTGATGGGAGTATCCGCACTTCATTTACTATCCACTTCCCTGCATTTTCATGTATAGATCAATATAAGTCCATATGCATGTGAATATTTGGGAGAATGTAGATCCACCTGGTTGTGAATATGTGTGTATTAAAAAGCACCCCCCCCCCTTCCCTTGCCTCATCTGTCTCTGAATCCTGAATCTAATTTGGCTGCTGCGGACGTGGCCCGCCCTGAGGGGTCTGCACGCCCTAATTTCTCAGATAGTGAGGATGTTTCCTCCTAAACCGTAGCTGCACACGAAAAGGTGCTGTGGCCACACTTATTTTGTAGGTGAGTGAGAATTTAAAAATGGAGGACGCAGCTGAAGTTGCACCCTTTGGCACCCACAAGCGGATGGTGGATCCCCCGGTTTCCAGGCAACCATGATTCCGGTTAAAGACTCCCTGGCCTTTAAGGATCTGGCTGAAAGGAAAGCAGACCGTGGCCGTATTATGTTTACTGTTGCGGGTTTGGCACCCCTGCTTTCCAGACTGTCTGTTTTGGCAGTGGTCCTTAGGCGTGTTTTGTGACTCAGATGTAGGTCTGCGAACCAAACTTCTAAAAAAAGCCTTAACTGATTTCCTTTTTAAGGAGATCGCCTGTTTTTAACTACCCTGGATGACATCATTAGGAGTCTCACAGGGGGGAATAGAACTTTTCTTCCGCAGGCTAGTAGGGTAAGGAACCTCGTTACAGACGTGGCCCACCCTTCTCGGCTCAAAATAGGTTTTGTTGTCCCTCAGGGTCAGCTGATAAGGGTTCTGTGACTAGGGTGGGGGACATCATTGCTGGTTCCAAAACCCATGGATTTGCCTGGTGCAAGACAAGTGGGTCTACAAAGGGATACGGTCAGGCTACAAGAGGGAGTTTCATTCTTACCCTCCGGAAAGGTTCTTTCTTTCCAATGTGCGTGTGTCACCGGACAAACTACAGGATCTCTTTGGGGTGGTGCAAGACCTGTTACTTCAGAGGGTGATTGTTTTGGTTCCAACCTCAGAACACTTTTAGGGGTGTTTATTATAAAGCTGTTCATGGTTCCATGGAAAGAGGGCAAGGTGCCTCCAATTCTGGATCTCAAGGCACTAAACTGCTTTGTGTGGGTACAGAAGTTCAGAATGGAGTCCATTCGCGTGATGGTGGCATCATAATACCACTAATAAATACCATTAGGGGTATTTTCCTCTATCGACATCAAGGACGCTTACTTACACATTCAAGTATGTGTCTGTCACCAGCGCTTCCTGGTTGGTTACCTGTTACCTGGTTGGCTATGGTTTAGCCTTGGGAATTTTTTTCTTGCTGTTCCCACCACTCATGATTGACACTGTATTGGGACGTCCCAATGGTCAAAAAGATCAGGAGCTGTGTCCGTCAATGAACGAAAGAGAAAAATGAGTTTCTCTATTGTTCATTGACAGACGCAGCTCCATATTCTTTTTGACCATTGGGTTATGCTGCCCCCTACAGGAGTAGGACACTAGGCAGGATAAATCTTTACCATGCCTATGGAGCAGTCCATGAAGGCATACACCCACTCACTCTGCTATAGGATTCAGTTTGTTGCTGCTAGTTTAGGACTAGGATCGAGTTCCCGACTGGGACTTCGGTCTTAGCTAGTCTTTTTTATTTTAAAGGGAACCTTTGTTGAAAGTTTTGTTATTTTTTAGCTAGTTATGTTCTGGAGAGAACTGCAATCAACAACCAGACTGGGCTTCGGACTAGATAGCCTAGATCCTTAAGGTCTCTCAGCCCAGCCAGCAAGTGTGTACAAGTTATAGCCCAGCCCTAGGCCTGCCCACAACAGAGCCCCAATGAACGGGGGCTGGCCCGCGAGTGAAACACCTCGCTGGGATGCACACAACCTGAGTCGCAGTGTACCCCTTGGCCGTCAGCACCCCCACCCTGAGTGGAGAGTTGGTCTGTCAAGAGTGGTGCCCACCTGATGTTGTTTGTATGGTGAGTAGTGTCCCCCCATAGCCCTGGCGGTCTCAGGGCGGACGTGGGCCCCTCCCTGGGAAGGTCAGACCCTCAGGTACCCCTCACTCCCCCTGGCCTCTCGGTATGTACAAGGCTCCCCCAAGGCCTCCCTCCCCACCATCATAGAGGTCCCTACCTCAGTCAGCGATGTGGGTCCTCGGGGGTGGACGCGCCGATGCCGCTATGGCAGATCCACAGGGGATTGGTTAATTTTGGTGGGGGTCTCTGCCTGGGACCCCCCAATGCCACTAATTGTTTGGACCTCTTAGGGGGCCCTGGAGACTGCACGGCGTGCAGAGAGGGCCGCCATTTTACTGTAGAATCTTTCAGCCTCATTTTGTAGAAGTTTCCATTGAAATGCATGGACAGCCATGTTTTTGTAGTTTCCCCATGGGAATGCACTGGGCAGCTATTTTCTCAGAATCCGCGAATGCTGGACAGCAGGGAGCAGCTATGCCTCTACTCCAGTGATGACCCAGGTACTTCCTCTTCCTGTGAATATCGTTTTCTCTTCACAGCAGACCGTTCCTGTTCTCTTCCATATGGAATGGTGATATGCCTATGGGGGGTCCCTGTAGGTGTCTCTCTCTCACCCTGCTATCGGCAGTACTAGTGGCTGGGTCTTGTAGTACTGCTGGTGCAGCGGTGTGGGTAAATTTTTTGCAGTTTTCTTAAAGAGGAAATAAACTCAGCTATAAAAATCAAACTTTTACAATGTATTAAAAGGACATACAATATAAATACATTACACACAAAATATTTACATCATAACCGTCTAAAAATACCTTTATTTCAAACTTTTTCCTTCTTCCTGGTCTCGGCAGCGCCATGTCATCTCCTGTTTTATGCTCCCCCTGCGGCCGTCATTTTCACCCTTACTGCATTCCTTGCATTCCTTTTTCATTGTAATGCAAACTCTCTGTGTAATACTGGCTCTCACTGTATTGTAAGGCTGCCGTTTTTCACTCACTCCCCCTCCCCTTGTGTTCTCTCACTTGTTCACTCCCCCTCCCCTGTGAGATGAGGAAGCAGGAAGCTGGGGAGAAAGGCACAGCTAATCTTGAGACTTAGCTGTGCCATTTTTGACACATTCAGGGAGAACATTCTTATGTTAATGAAACGGCACACATATCGTGCCGTGGATTGAATAGCACACTGGGCATGCGCCAAAGACATCATCAAATATTACAGGAAGGATTACAGGAAGATTGTACAAGTAAGAAACCTTTTACAGGCACCTATCGATTGCTTTTTTAAGCATATTAGAATGAGCTGAAGTGAAAATTGGGAGTTTACAACCTCTTTAAAGTGACACTGCGCTATTCCAGGGTTCATATGGAGTCCCAGGAACAAATTTCACCTACAGATCCCCTCCTTGCGGTTGCAGGGACCTCCGGGTTGCAACCACTGTCTGCCTTAATGGCGGTTTTGGAAAACCTGGTGTCAAAAGTGGATTTGGTTTAAAAAAATACCCTCCCCTGCCTTTCCTGTATCCCAGATTCTGAGGTAGATATGGCCACCGAGGACGCATGTCACCCTGAGGATTCTGCGTCAACACACTCGGATGGCAAGGATGACATATCCTCATCTGCAGCCATGTGGGAAAACACGCTGGTGGAGGCACTTATAGTGTCAGTGTGGGGAAATTCTAAAAATGCAGATGATTCTGCAGCATCAGGGACGCAGGTGTCATTTGGTACTCGTAAATCTCAGAAGTCGGGCAAGGTTTCCCCTGTCTGGAACTTTTTGACTAAATTGTCTCTGACCAATGGGGGCACCTCAAACAGATGTTAGTGGTGCCAAAGCATTTTAATCTATTCACAGATGCAGTATCCGCAAAATGGACCGTTCTACCGAAGGTGGACCATCCAGTCTCCAGACTCAACAAATCTACTGTGGTCCTGGTGGAGGAGTCCCCGGTCTTTACAGATCCTGTGGATAGAAAGATTGAGTCTCTGTCCCGCCACTTATATGTGACAGTGGGCTCAATACTTAAGCCGATCTTCATGATCACTCTGGTGTCCCAGACCATAAAGGAATGGGCAAAGTTACTAAAAAGTGACCTAGAAACAGAACAGCTCCCTCTGGGCCTGGCAGAGCTAATGGACCTAATGGTCCAAGCCTTACTATTTATATGTGATGCGTCGCTAAATGCGGCCCCTCTTGTAGCCAGAGTATCCACGGTGGGGGTAGCTATTAGACACATTGTGTGGCTAAAAATCTGGTCTGCGGATCAGGCTTCAATAAAGGCTCTATCAGAGCTCCCCTTTATGGGGGACCATTTGTTTTGATCCTCATAGGATGAACTGATCAAGGGTCTTACACGTGGGAAGAGTACTCTTCTTCCTCAATCCTCCAAGGGCAAGTCAGCAAGTAATAGACGGGGGCCTTATTTTACATCCCACAGATGGCCCTTTCATGCCTCCGGCACTCAGGAGAAAGGATCTAAGCCATTTAGGACTTCTGGGGGTTCCAAGAAGACATGGTCGGGTAAGCTGAGAGCAGGCCAATCCAGATCTACAGACAAATCCCCATCTGCATGAAGGGACGCCCTCACCCTAACTGGGCTGGGGGGGATGTCTTTGCTTCTTTTACAGAACCATGGACCTCCTTGATTTAGGACAAATGGGTCCACAAACTGATCCGATCGAGCTACAAGATCGAATTCAGGTCTTGACCGTCAGACAGATTCTTCCTGTCCAATCTACGCCTATCTCCAGATCGCATGAGGGATCTGCTGTTGCAAGGGATGATTGTGCCGGTTCCCTCTTGAGAAAGCTTTCAGGGGTTCTCTTCAAACATGTGCACTGTTCCCAGGAAACAAGGCATCCAGTCCTTGACCTCAAGGCTCTGAACCACTTTGTGCTGGTTCAGAAGTTTCAAATGGAGTCCATTCGCATGGTAGTGGCGTCCCTACACTAGGGAGACTTTTTAGCCTCCATCGATACCTACACATCCCTGTTTACGCTGGACACCAGCGTTTTCTTTGCTTCGATGTAGGAGAGCATTATCAATTTTTGGCGTTACCCTTTGGTCTCGCCTCCGCTCCCAGGGTCTTCACCAAAGTATTGGCTCCGGTATTGGCATTACTGTGACAATGGGGTATTGCGGTACTGGGGTACCTGGACAATCTCCTCTAAAGAGCACACTCACATTCAGTCCTGTTGGGCAACTTGACAATCACTGTACAGACTCTGCAAGAGTTTGGTTGGAACATCGATTTAAAAAAAATCTGCTCTGGTACCATCTTCAGAACTGGATTATCTGGGCCTGACTCTGGACTCAGCTTCGGCGAGGGTGTTTCTTCCCCCAGAAAAGCTGCAAAAGTTGCAGAGGGCATTTTGTTTGCTGTTATCCAGCAACCTGCCCTCTCTGCGGACTTGCATGCAAGCCTAAGGTCTGATGGTTTCGATCTTCGAGGCGGTTCCATTTGCTCAGTTCCACATGAGACCCTTACAAAGTGAAATTCTTGTCAAGTGGAACAAAGATCCAAAATCCTTGGACACTATGATTTGGTTGAGTCACAGCACAAAGGAGTGCTTGGGAAGCTGTGTGTCCAGGGGTCCTGGACCGTGGAGGAGTCCAGACTATCGATCAATATTCTGGAACTCAGAGTGATAAAGCTTTGCCTGAGTTACTGGACAAATCGTCTGCAGAGTTGTCCAGTTCAGATTCAATCAGACAATGCCACGGCCGTGGCTTACGCCAATCATCAAGGGGGTACCAAGAGTGTCTTGGCGGCCCAGGAGGTGGCCAAGATCCTGAAATGGGCAGAAATATTTGTTCCATCAATTTCTGCCGTGCATATCCCAGGAGTGGAGAACTGGCAGGTGGATTACCTGAGTCGTCAGGTTTTGGATCAGGGGGAATGGTCCCTGCAACCAGAGGTGTTTCACCAGCTGTGTGTCTGGTGGGGGACACCCAACGTCGACCTGTTAGCCTCCTGACTCAACAAGAAGGTACAGAGGTTTGTAACCAGGTCTCAGGATCCTCTGGCCGAAGCCACAGACGCACTGGTGGCTCCTTGGGGTCAGTATCGGCTGATCTATTCGTTCCCTCCTCTGAAACTCCTGCCGAGGCTTCTGCACAGAATAGAGGTGGAAGGGATTCCGGTCATTCTGGTCGCCCCAGACTGGCCAGTACACAGATCTGGTAAGGTTGGTCGCCGATGCTCCTTGGAGACTTCCTCTCAGGGAAGATCTGCTGTTTCAAAGGCCGATCTTCCATCTTGTTTTACAGTCGCTGGCTTTAATGGCGTGGCTGTTGAAAGCCAGGTATTGAAGGATAGGGGTCTTTTTGACTCAGTGATTCCTACACTGTTGAAGGCTAGAAAATCTACCTCCAGGAAGATCTATCATCGCACATGGAAATCGTACATCTCATGGTGTGAATCGCTGAAGGTGCCTTTTTTTCAGTGGCTAGGATTTTGACCTTTCTCCAAAGAGGGGTTGAACAGTGGTTGGCCTTGTGTACTATTAAAGGCCAGGTGTCGACTTTGGCTGTGTTTTTCCAACACCCTTTAGCTATGCATGCTTTGATTCGCACTTTTATTCAAGGGGTTTGCCATATGGCTCCTCCGATACGACCCATGTTACCTCCGTGGGATCTTAACTTGGTACTGTCTGTTCTTCAAAAAACCTCCCTTAGAGAACATTAGGGACATTCCTCTGCTTACACTGTCACAGAAGGTAGCCTTTTTGGTGGCTATTACCTCTGCTCGCAAAGTATCTGAATTGTCGGCGCTATCCTGCCGTTCACCTTATCTGGTGGTCCACAGAGATAAGGTGGTACTTCAACCTAATCAGTCGTTTCTTCCTAAGGTGGTTTCTGATTTCCATTTGAATGAAGACATTGTGCTGCCTTCACTCTGTCCTAAGCCCAAGCATCCCAAGGAAATTGCCTTGCATTCTTTGGAATCTTTCAAGAAATCAGACTCTCTTTTTGTCCTCACGGAAGAACCTCAAGGGATTTGCTGCGTCTGCCATGACCATATCTAGATGGATCAGGCAGACCGTGGTACAGGCTTATTCACTGAAGGGTCAGGTTCCACCTTTCCCTGTGAAGGCACATTCTACTAAGGTGCTGAGTTCCTCTTGGGCCTTTCGCCATCAGGCATCAGTAATGCAAGTTTGCAAGGCAGCAACTTGGTTGTCTGTGCACCCATTCACAAAATTCTACAAAGTAGATGTGTTGGCAACTGCGGATGAGAACATCCCAATGGTCAAGAAGAATATGGAGCTGCATCTGTCAATGAACGATGGAGAAAACTGGATTTTTGACTTACCGTAAAATCCTTTTCGCTGAAGTTAATTGACAGATGCAGCACCTAACCCTCTATTTCTGAGTGGGATGGGGTTTTTCCCTTCTAAACACTTCTTGCAACAAAACTGAATCCTATAGCAGAGTTAGTGGGCGTATGCCTTCAAGGACTGCCCCATAGGCGTAGTAAAGATTTTTCCTGCCTAGTGTCCTAATTCTCTAGGGGGCAGCATAACCCAATGGTCGAGAAGAATATGGAGCTGCGTCTGTCAATGAACAATAGAGAAACTTATTTTTCTCTTTCGTTCATTGACGGACACAGCTCCTGATCTTTTTGACCATTGGGACGTCCCAAAACAGTGTCAAACATGAGGGGTGGGAACAGCAAGAAAAAAATTCCCAAGGCTAAACCATAGCCAACCAGGTAACAGGTAACCAACCAGGAAGCGCTGGTGACTTCAGAGAAAAGGATTTTACAGTAAGTCAAAAATCCACTTTTTGACACTGCTTGTAACAAAACTGAGTACCTAAAGCAGAAAGGAGGAGTATACTTCCTGGCAGTGCCCATAGGCATAGTCGTTTTTTTTCTGCCTAGTGTCCTACTCCTGTAGGGGGCAGTATAACCCAATGGTCAAGAAGATCAGGAACTGTGTCCGTCAATGAACGAAAGATAAACTTCGGTCTCTTTTTGTGTTTTTTCCACTGAGTTTCTGCATGTTATAGCAGGGATGTGCATAGGGGGAGTGGCTGAGAAGAGCTGAGGGATAGTGAAAAAAAAAGGGAGCAGTTGCTAAGGAGGATTTATGTTGGATTGCCACAGGCAGCGGAGAAGAGGGGTAGGTTCAGCAAGTGGAAACAGGATGCTAACATATAGTTGGTTTTTGCAACTGTGGTTGCTGTGGATGACGGAGAGAGAGATATTTGAGAAGACGGGTGTCTAGCAGCAGGAATGGGTTGTTGAAAGCTGACTAAGGCTGAGTGCAATATATCTGACCATGCTTGTAGTAATGGTTGAACAAAATTCAGTTTACACTCTGCTTGTCTGACAAGAGGCTGCACTTCACTAATACCAGACCATTATTCTTGATCTTTAAGGATAGTCTACAGACGGGTATTGGGCCAGCTGATTGGAAAAAAGCAAACGTGGTACCAATATTTAAAAAAGGGCCAAGATATATCCCGGGTAACTATAGGCCGGTCAGCCTAACATCAGGAGTCTGCAAGATTTTGGAGGGGATGTTAAGGGACTACATACAAGACTTTAGTAATGAAAACGGTATTATTAGTAGTAATCAGCATGGTTTCATGAAAAATCGCTCTTGCCAGACCAATCTATTACCCTTCTACGATGAAGTGAGCTGCCATCTAGATAAAGGAAAGCCTGTGGATGTGGGGTATCTGGACTTTGCAAAGGCATTTGACACAGTTCCCCACAAACGCTTACTGTACAAACTAAGCTAAGTAGGTATGGACCATAGGGTGAGTACCTGGATAGAGAACTGGCTCCAGGGGAGAGTCCAGAGGGTGATGATAAATGGGGAGTACTTGGATTGGGCGGGTGTGGAAAGTGGGGTCCCCCAAGGTTCTGTCCTGTCCTGTTTAATTTATTCATAAATGATCTAGAGGAGGGTATATCTAGCACAATCTCGGTATTTGCGGATGATACTAAACTAAGCATGCCAATATCTTCTATGCAGGATGTGGAAACCTTACAAGATGACCTGAACAAAATAATGGGGTGGGCAACTACATGGCAGATGAGGTTTAATGTTGAAAAATGTAAAGTAATGCAGTTGGGCGTCAGAAACACAAAAGCAAGCTACTCACTAGGGGGGGAAACCTCTGGGTAAATCTAAGATGGAAAAGGACCTGGGGGTACTAGTGGACAACAGGCTTGACAGTGGCATGCAATGCCAAGCCACTGCAAGCAAGGCCAACAAAATACTGTCATGTATAAAAAAGGGGATTCACTCCAGAAATAAAGGAATAATTCTCCAACTCTACAAGACTCTGGTCCGGCCACATCTGGAGTATGCTTTCCAGTTCTGGGCACCGGTCCTCAGAAAGGATGTGCTGGAACTGAAGAGAGTCCAGAGAAGGGCAACAAAAATAATTAGGGGAAGGGAGGACATCAGCTATGAGGAAAGACTACAAGCACTGAACTTATTCTCTCTGGAGAAGAGACACTTGAGGGGGATATGTTATCAATCTATAAATACTGTACTGGTGATGACCCTAGCATAAGGAACAAACTTTTCAGAGAAAGGGAATACAATAAGAGAGGTGGCCACTCACTAAAACTAGAGGAAAAACAGTTTAACCTTAAAATACGTAAGGGGTTCTTCACTGTCAGAGCAGTAAGGATGTGGAATTCTCTTCCACAAGCAGTCATATCAGCAGGGAGCATCAATAGTAATAATAACTATTAGATGGGCACCTTAAAGACCACAACATACAGGGGTATACAATGTATGGTTAACAGCAAACACACACACACACATCATAGGTTGAACTGGATGGACTGATGTCTTTTTTCAACCTCACAAGCTATGTAACTATGCAACACTCCGCTAGCACCTGTTGGGAACATCCTAAATAGTGCTCAAAGAAACATGCAGAGTTATCCTTCAATAACCATACCAGCGAGTCATACTGAAGTGGGGAGAAAAGTCATCACTGCCTTTAGGAGTACTAGACAAAGCCAATTCTGCACAAACTTGAATCAATGAACAACATCCCACCCTGATCAACTAGGGAATAAACAAGACAAGTGCATTCTAACAGCTGGTTACTGGCCCACTCCTTCAGTATCTGACAGCAGCAGTGCTTTTTATACATGGTTGGCTATGGTTTAGCCTTTGAGAATTTTTTTCTTGCTGTTCCTACTCCTCATGTTTGACACTGCTTTGGGACCCAATGTCAAGAAGATCACGAGCTGTGTCCATCAATGAATGAAAGAGAAAATGGGATTTTCGACTTACTGTAACATCTATTTCTCTGATGTTTATTGACAGACACATCACCCATCCCTCTATGGAGTTGTAATACTTCTGACATTGCTTGTAACAAAACTGAGCAGAAACAGGGAATATACCTCCTGGGACTACCCATAGGCGTAGTTACGTTATTTTTCTGCCTACTGTCCTACCCCTGTAGGGGATAGTATAACCCAATGGTCAAGAAAATCAGGAGCTGTGTCCATCAATGAACATCAGACAAATGGATTTTAGGGAAAGTCAAAAATCCCATTTGCTCCCAACTCACACAATCCTGCCACTATCCAGTCCTGCCTCCACACCTGCTGGCCTGCTCCAATGTGCTTCCATGCCAGCTGATCTACTCCAGTCTGCTTTCATGCCAGCTGATCTGCTCCAGTCTGCTTCCATGCCAGCTGATCTACTCCAGTCTGCTTTCATGCCAGCTGATCTGCTCCAGTCTGCTTTCATGCCAGCTGATCTGCTCCAGTCTGCTTTCATGCCAGCTGATCTGCTCCAGTCTGCTTTCATGCCAGCTGATCTGCTCCAGTCTGCTTCCACGCCAGCTGATCTGCTCCAGTCTGCATCCATGCCAGCCAATCTGTTTATGCCTTCTTCCATGCCAGCCCATCTGATCCAGTCTGCTATCACACCAGCCCATCTGCTCCAGTCTGCTTCTAGGCCAGCCCATCTGCTCCAGTCTGCTTCCACGCCAGCCCATCTGCTCTAGTCTGAATCCACGCCAGCCAATCTGTTCCAGTCTGCTTCCACTCCAGCCCATCTGCCACAGTCTGCTTCCATGCCAGCCCATCTGCTCAAGTCTGCCTCTATAATTGCTGATTTGCTCCAGTTTGCTTCCACGCCAGCCCATCTGCTCCAGTCTGCTTCCAGGCCAGCTTATCTGCTCCAGTCTGCTTCCACGCCAGCCCATCTGCTCCAGTCTGCTTCCACAGCAGCCCATCTGCCGCAGTCGGCTTCAACGCCAGCCCATCTGGCACAGTCTGCTTCCACGCCAGCCCATCTTCTCCTATCTGCTTCCACGCCAGCCCATCCTCTCAAGCCTGCCTCTATGATTGCCAATGGGGTTAGGCCAGCTTCTGACAGTCTTGAATATGATGACCAGCCTGACTTTAATGGCCCTTTGCCTGCTGCCCAGGCTGATGTGTCTCTGCCTGCTGCCTAGCCTGATATGCCTCTGCCTGCTGCCCTACCTGATGTGCCTCTGCCCGTTGCCCAGCCTGATGTGCTTCTGCCCACTGCCCAGCCTGATGGTCCAGTGTCCGCTGCCCAGCGTGATGGTCTGGTGCCCGTAGCCCAGTCTGATGATTCTGTCCCTAATGCCCAGCCAAATGGGGCGAGTGCCCAATGCCCAGCCTGCCTCTGGACGTCCTGTTCTCAACAACCTGCCTGCTTCTGATGGTATGCTGCTTGATGCCAAGTCTATCCTTAATCATCTGCTATCTGACAAACCGGCTTCCTCAGCCTCTGATGACCCAGTGGCCGATGTCCAGCCTGATGGTCCCATGCTCTCAGGGCTAGTGCAAGAACATTTGACAGCCTAGTTGAAACCCTATTTTGCTGCCTCCCCATAGGCCCCTTTGACTCCACCCCCTTTGCTCGCTGCTTGCTCTACTTAGGCGAAGGTGCACTTTGGTGCCCCTTCAAAATCATTTACTATGCATTTAGTCATTAATGTATTGCAGTGTAGATCACATTGCATTAACATCTTTCCCTTGATGGCCCGGGAAACTGTCAATGTTGCTTCCAGGGAAGGAGAGCGGACGTGTGTCCCTTCTTCTCCCTCCCCACTACCTAGTGACACCCACTTGGGCAAGTGGCGCTCGGGATACATAGTGGGGGACACTTTACTGGGGTGCAGTGTTGCCAACCCCTCCCGAAGTGAAATTTACTGAGAGGGCGTCCAAAACTTACCAACAACACCAGTTTTTTAACTGGTAAAAATCATGAAATTTACTGACAGAGCCACATTTTTTACGGACACTTTAAAAAAAGTACATACAATTGCAGATTTCAGTGCAAAACAGTGCAAGTATAAATATTTAAGCTATATATTGCAATTAACAATGTGTTTTGACCCATAACAAAAGGCAAAAAAAAATTCTCTATTTCTAGAGAAAGGTCAGGTTAATATAACCAAACACAGGGTTTTCCTTTACCGTGTAACTGTGAACTCTATGGACCCTGACATAAAAGGGAACATTGTGGACTCTGATGTAAAGGAGAACTGTAAAGACTTAGATGTAGGAGGCGATGCTGCTAACTCTTGTATAAGGAGGGGGCTGTAGTGACCAGAGACTCCTTTTCATCAGAGTTTCCCTTTACACCAGAGTCCACAGAGCTCCCCCTTACATTACAGTCCACAGAGACTGTGGACATGGCACAAGAGTTAATCAGAGACTGCTCTTGATTGGCACAAGAGACGATTAGAGATTGCATACATGGCACAAGAGATGATTAGAGACTGCTCTTGATTGGCACAAGAGACGATTAGAGATTGCATACATGGCACAAGAGATCATCAGAGACTGCATACATGGCACAAGAGATCATCAGAGACGGTATACATGGGACAAGAGATCATCAGAGACTGCATACATGGCACAAGATATGATCAGAGACTGAGGACGTGGCACAAGAGATGGACAGAAATTGCAGACATGGCACAAGAGACAATTAGAGACTGCATACATGGTACAATACACGATCAGAGACTGCAAACATGGCACAAGAAACGGTCAGAGACTGCAGGCATGGCACAAGGGATAATCAGAGACTGCGTACATGGCACAAGAGACCATCAGAGACTGCAGACAGGGCACAAGAGATGATCAAAGACTGCTTGTATGGTTCAAGAGATAGCCAGATACTGCAGACATGGCACAAGAGACGGTCAGAGACTGCATGCATGGCACAAGAGACGGTCAGAGACTGCTGACATGGCACAAGAAACAATCAGAGACTGCATGCATGGCACAAGAAATGATCAGAGACTGCAGACATGGCACAAGAGACGATCAGAGACTGCAGACATGGTAGGGATAGGGATAAAGCAAAAAGCGGCTTATTCGCCCTACCTTCCACAGAGATGGGATAGAGATATCTTCATCTATAGTGGTACTAGTGCCACTCGCACTCTTCTTGGTCTCCCTCAGCTCTTCATGTTACCCTTCCAGTTCAGCAGCAATAGTCTCTGTGTGCTGCTGAACTAGAAGCGTTCCTGACCCTTTCCCTGCTACCACCCAGGTGGGAGGAGGGATTTTTTTTTTTTTCAGGATCCAGCCATCCTCCACTTGACAGCTAAAATAAGGATTGGGGCAGTGTCTTCTAGCCGAAGGTGTCTCTCACTGCCATGCATCTCACAGAGGAGGAGGAGGGGGCCAGGATTTGAGTCAGGAGAGGTGAAGTTAATGGCGCAACTGGGATTGTACTGTGTTGCCTGTCAGTGTGCTGAACTGGGTAGGGCAGGATCAGCTGCCGACACCAGGATAAGCACATCTTACTTTGGCAGCCCTCCTCTCCTGGTGCCCACGACTGATGTGCACTCTAGGCTGACACCTACCTTGTCTTGGTAGCACTGGCCCTGCATGCTCGATGTCCAGTCTGCCTCTTTTGATCCTCTTACCAATGACCAGTAGAGATGGCCTTGCGGTTCGCCCGGCGGTCGGTTCGCGGCAAATTTTGTTTGTTCACTACCTGCCAAATTTTCGGACACATGGCGTCGTTTGCGGCGGCCATATTTGTTTACATTGGGGAGAACTTTGACCCATAACACAGCTGTCAGGTGGAACGGAACAGCCAATTGAAACATTCCAGCACATGGACAGTCCCCCTACCCTATAAATAGACCTGACCTGGCGGCCATTTCACATTCTGTTTTCTGCCAGTGTAGGGAGAAGTCTGCTGTGCTCATCAGGGAGAGTTTGCTAGACACATATAGCGCTGTGAAGATCCACAAAAGTCCTTTCCAGGGCCGATATTTCAGTATAGGCCTTCTACAGTCTCTTTTCAAGTTAGGGACAGGTATCCTGTGGTTGCTTTAGGGACAGTTAGAGATCGGCTGCAGTCACAAATCGCTCTGTCAATGTCAAAAAAGGCCTTCTCAGGGCTGGTATTTCGGTATAGGTCTAGTATCTTTTGAGCTTATGGAGAGGTATCCTGTGGTTGCTGTAGGGGCAGTTAGAGATCGGCTGCAGACGCACAGAAATCGCTTTGTCAATGTCCACAAAAGTCATTTAAAATGCTCCAATGTCGTTTTAGGGTCTATTACAGTCTCTTTAACATTAGGGCCAGGTATCCTGTGGTTGCTTTAGGGACAGTTAGATATAGGCTGCAGTCGCACAGAAATCGCTTTGTCAATGTCCACAAAAGTAATTTAAAATGCTCCAATGTCGTTTTAGGGTCTATTACAGTCTCTTTAACATGAGGGCCAGGTATCCTGTGGTTGCTCTAGGGGCAGTTAGATATCGGCTGCAGTTGCACAGAAATCGCTTGGTCAATGTCCACAAAAGTCATTTAAAATGCTCCAATGTTGTTTTAGGGTCTATTACAGTCTCTTTAACATTAGGGCCAGGTATCCTGTGGTTGCTCTAGGGGCAGTTAGATATCGGCTGCAGTCGCACAGAAATCGCTTTGTCAATGTCCACAAAAGTCATTTAAAATGCTCCAATGTCGTTTTAGGGTCTATTACAGTCTCTTTAACATTCGGGCCAGGTATCCTGTGGTTGCTTTAGGGGCAATTAGATATCGGCTGCAGTCAAACAGAAATTACTTGGTCAATGTCCACAAAAGTCATTAAAAATGCTCCAATGTCGTTTTAGGGTCTATTACAGTCTCTTTAACATTAGGGCCAGGTATCCTGTGGTTGCTTTAGGGGCAGTTAGATATTGGCTGCAGTCGCACAGAAATTCCTTTGTCCACAAAAGTCATGTAAAGGGCTGCAAATTTTTTGGTATTGCTGTGCAGTGCACTAAAAAGGGGGTGGGGGAGGGGGGTAATCCACAGTATAATATACTTTGTAGAAAGCATATTATAGTGGATTAGTACTATTATTGTGCACTGTGCAGCATTGTGACAGGTGTGGTGGTGAGACTGAGCGTTTCTGCAGCAACACTACACACAGTGACGAAAGCACTTATAATGTATTATAACTGGTGTGATAGACCAATTGCCACCCCCCCCAATGCTACATATTGAAGTGGGGTGTTATCTGAGTAAACTTTTTCAAGTGTATTTGTGTCATGCAACAATATTGCCTAGTTTGCTGAGTGAAGTCTGGTACACACTGCGCCAAACTCCCTGGCCAATTTTTTGAACTGGTGTGCTACACCAATGCTCCCCCCCAATGCCACATATTGGAGTGGGGTGTTCTCTGAGTAAGCTTTTTCAAGTGTATTTGTGTCATGCAACAATATTGCCTAGTTTGCTGAGTGAAGTCTGGTACACAAAGCGCCAAACTCACTGGCCAATCTTTTGAACTGGTGTGCTACACCAATGCTCCCCCCAATGCCACATATTGAAGTGGGGTGTTATTTAACAGTATAAATTTCTAAGAGTGTATTTTAGTCCTGCAACACACAGTGACAACAGTTACTGGCCAATTATTTGTAGAACTGGTGTAATAAACCTGTGCCCACCCCCCCCCCCCCCCCCCCAATGCCACACATTGAATTGAGGTGTTATTTAACAGTATACTTTTCTAAGATTGTATTTTAGTCCTGAAAACATTTGGCCTCTTTTGCTGTGTTAACTCTGCTACACATAGTGACAACAGTTACTGGCCATTTATTTGCAGAACTGGCGGACTGACGGACCGGCAGATAAGGAGGAGAGGCAGGCAGAACTTGCATTGCAGAAGAGGTAGAAAGCAGACTGCAAATGTATCAGGAGCGAGCTATCAACCATGTAGAGTCAAATCTGGCATTCCCAGGACGCTGGCACATGGCTCCGCAGTGTGGGCTTTTATTAATGTGTCCGTTGCTGTCACCAGTGTTGCCATCTGCAGCCTTTGCTGTCAACGCATAAGTCGCGGTAAGCCCAACAGTCACCTAGGGACAACCACCTTAAGAAGGCATAAACAGGCCGCCACCAACTTGTGTATACTGTGAACGCCTACTGTACCTCTAGCAATCATATACTATGTTCTTTGCTGTCATTTCAACCCATGTGAGCTCATGTTTGCGGCCTAAACAAGCCGCCACCAACTTGTGTATACTTTGAACGCCTACTGTACCTCTAGCAATCATATATTACGTTGTTTACTGTCAGTTCAACCCACGTGAGCTCATGTTTGCGGCCTAAACAGGCCGCCACCAACTGTGTATACTGTGAACGCCTACTGTACCTCTAGCAATCATATACTACGTTCTTTGCTGTCAGTTCAACCCATGTGAGATCATGTTTGCAGCCTAAACAGCCCGCCACCAACTTGTGTATACTGTGAACGCCTACTGTACCTCCAACCATCATATACTACGTTCTTTGCTGTCAGTTCAACCCATGTGAGCTCATGTTTGCGGCCTAAACAGGCCGCCACCAACTTGTGTATACTGTGAACGCCTACTGTACCACTAGCCATCATATACTACGTTCTTTGCTGTAAGTTCAAACCATGTGAGCTCATGTTTGTGGCCTAAACAGGCCGCCACTGTGACAGAACCCACTGTCACTGTGTGTTTTGGAGGGGACTGTGCGCAAGCCTCCTACCGACAGACTATGGGCCAGAAGATACTGGAGACCTAGGGACATTGCCTTTTATTTCATTTTATGTTCCCTTTATTCATCTTCTGAACAGCTGAAGATGGCATGACTCATGGCATTGAGTTAATGTAATGTAATGCTACAGCCCTTCTCCCCCATTCCCCCCCCCCCTCCTGTTTCTGTGTCTAATTGTGTGGATTCATGACAATGGTCTGGACTGGAGACATCTCTCCGCAGGGGGTCTGTAGCCTGTTTCAATGTACAAATATTCAGTTCACATTGGCTGGTCCTTGTCCCCTCCCCCCCCCCTTTGGCAAGGCTAAGGGGAGTGTCCCATAACTGTGTATAAAACTGTATGTCTTGGAATTTAATAAACAGTTTAAGCTCTGCATGGTTAACCCTCAACACCTGTGTGGATTGTCTCGTGATTGAGGGGTTAAGGGCTGGGTATGGCTTCTCCGCAGGCTCTGGGTGCATTTGGAGGACAGGAGACACAGGTCCGGCGGATGTGCCCACCTGGGGTACTAAGATCCGTTGCATTGGTTGGCAGCGGTGGGATGTCTCCTGCAGTCCAGGACATCCAAACCACCACCAGGATTCAAGATCTGGGCAGCTGCCGAGGAGTGATACGGGGACCAGCCAGCATGAGAGCGGAGTTCGGGAGGAGGCTGCAAGGCATGCGGAAGCACCTTCGGGGACCAGCGACAGAGCACACCATGCTCGGCTGGGAGGATGTGATCCGCCGGCAACTCTGGCATGAGGCGCTAAGCCACGAGCAGCACCATCAGGGGAAGATCCTTCCCTCCTCCACAGAGATGTACCGGACGCAGTACCGTGCGCGAGAGGTGTTCCTGAGGGAACGACCGCGAGATGAAGGGAAGACGGAGCTCGGAAGATTGGTCCAGGAGGAAATGAGGCTGGACGCCAGCTACAGAGCCCTCTGCTGGTTCGCGGCTCAACTGTGGCCAGGTACAGCAGATGGCAGCCCGACAGAAGGCGTTGGCTATGGCGGCGTGGGGCTTCTCCATCAAAAAATGTACGGAGACCCATACTTTGGGAGCGATGAGGAGTGGCGGCTGGAACACATTCTTGATTTCCGAGATGAGGTGCTGGACCTCCCCGAAGAGGCGTGCGACCTGGAGGAATTGGAGTTCCTGGTTGAGCAGGAATGGAAGCTCGAGATTGCCTACAAGCGGCTGTTTGACGGTGATCAGCAGCCTGGCATGGCTCCCGTTGCCTGGGACTGTCCGAGATAAATAGCAGACAGTCACAAAGATGAGAAGCAAATGGGACCAGGGGTGACCCTGCGTTTTCCCGTACTAACTGCAATGGAAGAAGCAGCGATGATACAGAGGGCACTGCGAGTGCTAGAATGCCGGAACTCACTGGAGGTCCCCCAAGCAGCGAGACAAGCTAATAGCATGAAGGTCTCAGAAGGGGGAGTTGAGACAGGCGCTGGAAGGCTGGGAAATGGTGATCAGCAGCAAGTCTAGAGTATCTCATCTGGTGCCCCAGCAGAAGCGCTGGCTACAGGGCAGTGTGCCCCTGGCATCTGCCCAACATCAGAAAAAGAGTTGGATCCAGAGTCTGAGAGAGGATCTGCGTGTGCTGTTTTCCCAACAGCAGATATCCCCACCGGGAGTAAAGGAAGCAATTATCCCTCCCCAACAATTCGACACTACCCCAATGTTTATCCCCCCAGCAGAAGCGCTGGCTACGGGGCAGAGTGCCGCTGGCCTCTGCCCACCCTCAGAGTTAGATCCAGGGAGTCCGAGGGATGACCTCAGTGAGCCATTTCCCCAGCACTTGGACACTACCCCAGTGTTTATCCCCCCAGCAGAAGCGTTGGCTACGGGGCAGAGTTCCGCTGGCCCCTGCCCCGTCCTCAGTATGTTTTTGGAGGGTTTGGGAGACAGCCCCTGTCAGAAGTCACCCCAGTGGCTGGTCACAGAACCGGCAGGGGAGAAAACCATTCCTAAAAGTTTGTAAGGAGGAGAGGAGAGATTGGCGCAATCAGATGGTCAGAACTGCGTGCAGTATCTATGCATAGAGCAAAATATGGCAAGGTGGGCTTTGGTACACAAAGTCCGGTGTGGCTTGCTATACACTTCGATGGCTGCCTTCATTGAAGGGTGAAGTAACCCTGTATGATCCAAGACAAGAAGAGAGAAGACCGGGCGCCGATCTAAGTGTAGCAATAAAACATTTATTAACAATAAAAGGAGTACTACTCACAGGAGTATGGTAAAAACAGGCATCTCAATAGAGTGGTGGGTATGCAGAGTTCATCCAGGGGGTCCTCCCGAGGTCCTGTCGGAGCTGGTGCTGTGGGGGATAAGCTGCGGTCTCCTGGTGCGGGACGCGCTGATCGCTCTATGGTGGTCCAGCAGCGTGAGTCCGTAGGATGGAGGGCCGTGATGTCACTTCCTGGTCGACTCTGTGTGCTCGAACGGCGACGCGTTGCGGAGCATGCGCTCCTTCTTCAGGCCGTGCAGGGGCCATATTGGATGTGGGCTTATATGCCAGTAGTGTGGGGAGCTGAGGTACGGTGGCTCAGTAGGGACAAAAGGATGATCGCACAGCAGCAAAGCGCCTTGAGGATGTGTGACAGGCAGGGAACAGTGTACGGGCCGGGATGGAGAAGAGAGCAAATGAGCAAGTGAGGGGGGGGGGGGCGGAGAGTGTATGTAGCTGAATGGGATGTTGTGGGGGTTGATCCTTAGTTGGCGACATGTGTTTTTGATTGGTCCCAAGAACAATGTGCATAAGGGTGGATCTGTAGTAGGTTTGGGAAAGGGAAGCCGATTGTTGATGGGACTGGGGATAACGGTGATGGCCGGGATTGCTAATTGAAGGTTAAAAATTGAAACAGGGAATACCACAGATGTAAGGAAACACGTACACATATAGCCACATACATATGCACAATATGCATATATATGCGCATACTTATCCACGCAAAAAAAAAAATGTATATATAAAAAATATATATATAAAAAATATATATATAAAAAATATGTAAGGAATGTATAAAAGGATATATAAAAATAAAAAATATATATTTATAAAAATGGGGGATTATATCTATGTGTAAAAAAGGGGGGGGGGGTTATATGATAGGATAATAAATTATAAAAAATATATAAAATATATAATAAAAAATTGTATGTCCAGAATGTATGTATGTGGGATTGTACATGGAAATTGGATCGTAAGGTGTGTGAATACTGACAGAAGAGGTGTGGAAAAGTGGTATACGAAATTGTAATGCATTGTATATGGGATAATAAGAAGTAGTGACAATTATTACCAGAAGTAGTGGTAATTATTGTCGGAAAGGATGACAATAAATGTGGAGAGTGGCGAATTGGCATTGGGAAAGTTTGGCCAGACAGGGGTGAGATGTTCAGGTATTGGATGTGGTCATGGTGGTTAGGATCTGTTCAAGGGATACACACTTGGGACGTCTCTGGTGGTATACAAATATATATTTTTTTTATTTTTAATGACCTATATATGGGTACTTACTTTGGAGGTTGCACTGGAAAGGGAGTTGTTGTCGGAGGAGATGATTGGATGATTGGATGGGAGGAACCGCTGGAGGAAGAGATGATGAACCTGGGCAGAAAATATTCACATTAATACGAGAAGACCAATTGGGGGTAAATACACTGTAGGGGAAGGGAGATGGGCTACAGCAGCACATTGATCTCTATCTCCTCATTGAGGCCCCCAGGAGAGAGCGTTTCAAGGGAATAGATCCAGAAAGTCTCTCTCTGGCAGAGACGCCTGAAACGTTCAGTCCTGGGCAATGTGCTGGGGATGGACTCGATCACCCATACCTTAAGTCCTAAGGGGGACTTGTCATGGGATTCTGCGAAGTGTCTGGAGACACTGTGTTTGTCCTTCCCTTTTTCAACCAGGCGACGATGCTCGCCAAACCTTTTCCTTAGTGTTCTGATTGTGCGTCCCACGTAAAGTAGTCCACAAGGGCAGGAAAGGCAATAAATGACATATTCTGATGAGCAGTTGTGGAACTGTTTTAGTAGTACTCCTTTTATTGTTAATAAATGTTTTATTGCTACACTTAGATCGGCGCCTGGTCTTCTCTCTTCTTGAGAAAACCATTCCCCCTCTCCAGCAGTTGTACCCAACTTTTGCATATGTCCCCCCGGCAGAAGCGCTGGCTACAGGAGAGAGCGCTGATGGTCTCTGCCCAGCATCAGAACAAGAGATGAAGAATCCTGGAAACAGTCCCTGCAAGATACCTTCTCAGCGGCTGGTAACTACACCAGGAGAAAAGCAAGTAACTTTTTCTCCCCAAATGCATAGCCCTACCAGCCTACATTCCCTACCAGTGGAAGTGCTGGCATCAGGACAGAGAATTATTCAGCTCCCCCCAATATCTGCAACCCAGCCCCGGATCAGAGGAGTGCAGACAGCTTTTCCCACTTTGCAGCGGCTGTTTTTAATTCATGGGAGACCCTATGTGCGGTTTTGCTCCCCAGCGCCAGAGTCGTACTTTTACTTTTCCTGGTTGCCTGGGGTGGAAGTTTGTGACTAACGCAGGTCCAGACCAGTTGAGGGTCAGCAACCTCGTTAGTCTGTTTTTAAAAGGGGAGAAATGTGACAGAACCCACTGTCACTGTGTGTTTTGGAGGGGACTTTGCGCAAGCCTCCTACCGACAGACTATGGACCAGAAGATACTGAAGACCTAGGGACATTGCCTTTTATTTCATTTTATGTTCCCTTTATTCATCTTCTGAACAGCTAAAGATGGCATGACTCATGGCATTGAGTTAGTGTAATGTAATACTACAGCCCTTCTCCCCCCACCCCCCTCCTGTTTCTGTGTCTAATTGGCTAAGGGGAGTGTCCCATAACTGTGTGTAAAACTGTATGTCTTGGAATTTAATAAACAGTTTAAGCTCTGCATGGTTAACCCTCAACACCTGTGTGGATTGTCTCGTGATTGAGGGGTTAAGGGCTGGGTATGGCTTCTCCGCAGGCTGTGGGTGCGTTTGGAGGACAGGAGACACAGGTCCGGCGGATGTGCCCACCTGGGGTACTAAGATCCGTTACAGCCACCAACTTGTGTATACTTTGAACGCCTTCTGTACCTCTAGCAATCATATACTACGTTCTTTAGTTCAACCCATGTGAGCTCATGTTTGCGGCCTAAACAGGCCGCCACCAACTTGTGTATACTGTGAACGCCTACTGTACCTCTAGCCATCATATACTACGTTCTTTGCTGTCAGTTCAACCCATGTGAGCTCATGTTTGCGGCCTAAACAGGCCGCCACAAACTTGTGTATACTGTGAACGCCTACTGTACCTCTAGCAATCATATACTACATTCTTTACTGACAGTTCAACCCATGTGAGCTCATGTTTGCGGCCTAAACAGGCCGCCACCAACTTGTGTATACTGTGAACGCCTACTGTACCTCTAGCAATCATATACTACATTCTTTACTGACAGTTCAACCCATGTGAGCTCATGTTTGCAGCCTAAACAGCTCGCCACCAACTTGTGTATACTGTGAACGCCTACTGTACCTCTAGCCATCATATACTACGTTCTTTGCTGTCAGTTCAACCCATGTGAGTGTCGGGATTCAAACCTGTGACCAGCCACATCCCAGACGGTAGCCCTGCTTACTAGGCTACCGTCCTCTCTGGACATTCCTCCCTGAACATTCCTCCCTGAACATTCCACCCTGAAGCCTATTATTTCAACCTTAGTCTTGCCAAGCCTTGCTCATCACCCTTGATTCCCCACACCTGGTACTTCCCTATATAAGTCCAGCCCCTTGCACTCCAGTTTGCTGATTATTGAGCTCCTGAGCCTTGATCAAGCTACTCCTCACCTGCTGCTCTTATCTACTACCACAAATCCAACGCTGACCAGGAATTGACTACCGACTACTCTTCTGCTTTGTCCCTACCTACTGAACTGCTACCTCTGTTCCCGATCCGGATTGTCTGACCACGCTTACTGCTGCCCGCCCCGACCTTTGGCTCGTCTGACTTCTCTCTGGTTATCCCTTGTCTGCTACTCTGCCTTCGGACCGAACCTGCACTCTGCCTGGCTGGGTGATCCTGAGGACCGCGTTCTGGTGCTAGCTTGCAGCGCAGTCTATCCCCACCATCTGGGGCTCTAGTGAAAACCAGCTAGCACTTAGTTTCCACACCTCAGGTGAACCTATCCTCATCCGGTATCCAGCACCTACTAACTGCCTGCGGTCTTTGCCACTGGGCTCCACTCCTACCTCCGGCCAGCAGTCCTCTGACTCAGGTGAGCCTGTAGGATTGTTACAGTGAGCTCATGTTTGTGGCCTAAACAGGCCGCCACCAACTTGTGTATACTGTACCTCTAGCCATAATATACTATGTTCTTTGCTGTCAGTTCAACCCATGTGAGCTCATGTTTGCAGCCTAAACAGCCCGCCACCAACTTGTGTATACTGTGAACGCCTACTGTACCTCTAGCCATCAAAAACAAAGTTTTTTGCTGTCAGTTCAAACCATGTGAGCTAATTTTTGGAGCCTATCTGAGTATACTTTTACAAGTGTATTTGTGTCTTGCAACAATATTGCCTCTTTTGCTGAGTGAAGTCTGATACACACAGTGCCAAACTCACTGGTCAATTTTTTGAACAACTGGTGTGATAAACCAGTGGCCCCCCAATACCACATATTGAAGTGGGGTGTTATCTGAGTATACTTTTACAAATGTATTTGTGTCCTGCAACAATATTGCCTCTTCTGCTGAGTTAAGTCTGATACACACAGTGCCAAACTCACTGGCCAATTTGTTGAACAACTGGTGTGATAAACCAGTGGCCCCCCAATAGCACATATTGAAGCGGGATATTATTTAACAGTATACTTTTCTAAGATTGTATTTTAGTCCTGCAAAAATGTGGCCATACTGGCCAATTATTTGTAGAACTGGTGTGATAAACCTGTGGCCCACAATACCACACATTGAAACGGGGTGTTATCTACACAGACACATGGTCTAGCAAACAGGGGCAGGGAAGGTATATCACTTTTACTGCCCACTGGGTGAACCTTCTGACGGCCGTTAAGCATGCAACCCGTGGCACCCGTGTAGATTTAGTTGTACCGCCACGGATTGCAAGCAGGCCTGCCTCTTCTTCTCCTCCTCCATCCTCCCTCTCCTCCTCGGCTGACTCCTCCTCTTCCACTGCTACCGTCTCTTCTCCTGCGCCACCCAAAATCCCCAGAACCTATTCCACATGGCACGTGAGACGTTTCTTTCCATGCTGTGCTGTGTCTGTTGTGCCTGGAAGCCAAGAGCCACACTGGTCCTGCATTCCTTTCAGCTTTGCATTCACAGGCAGATCAGTGGCTGACACCGCTGAATTTGTCAGTTGGTAAAGTGGTGTGCGACAACGGTGCCAATCTGCTGAGCGTGCTGAAACAGGGCAAAATAACACACGTGCCATGCATGGCACACATCCTGAACTTGGTGGTGCAGCGATTCTTTGCCAAATACCCTGGGGTCCAGGACGTCTTGCGGCAGGCCAGGAAAATCTCGGGCCATTTCCAAAGATCTTACACAGCCATGGCTCGCCTTGCTGAGATTCAGCGGCGACACAACCTGCCCCTCAGGCGTCTTATTTGTGACTGCACGACGCAATGGAACTCAACGTTGCATATGCTCGATAGGCTGCTCCAGCAGAAGCATGCAGTTAATGACTACCTGTTCGAACTCGGAGGCAGGTTAGGTTCTGGGGAGCTTGGGTTTTTTTCACCTCGCCAGTGGCTGCTCATGCGGGACGAATGCAGACTTCTGCGGCCATTCGATGAGATCACCAAACTGGTCAGTCACGGCCAGTGCACCATAAGTGACATCATACCTTACGCCTTCTTTCTGGAGCGTGCATTGTGTTGTGTCATTGATCAAGCCGTCGAGGAGCAGGAAGATCAGGAAGTCGCAATGTTGAATGAATTCCCAGGGGGTGCTACTCCATCTGAGACAAATCAACAGCAGGAGTCTGAAGAGGAGTCAGAGGAGGAGGATGGTGCTGGGGGGGGATGAGGAGGAGCAAGAAGAGCATGCTTTAAACCTTTCTGGGATCCCTTGTGTTATCCATGGATGGGGGAGGAGAAAGAGGATGACATTATCCTGGATGATGAGCTGGAAGCAGGCCACTATACCGCTTCCAGTTTAGTGGGAATGAGGGCCTACATGCTGCAGTGTTTTAAGGGGGACCCCCGTATAAAATGCATAAAGGCCAAGGACCAGTAATGGGTGACAACGTACTTAAACCCCCGGTATAAACACAAAATGGCGGAAATGTTACCACAATCACAGAGGGCGGTCAGAATGCAGCACTTCCAGGCCTTGCTGCGGGAAATGCTGCATTCTGCTTTTCCGTGCGCTGGCAGAGGAATTTCCAGTCACAGAGAGACAGTAGACGGTAGCAATCCAACAGCGCCTGCAAGAAGAGGGCAGTTGATGTCTGACTACATCGGGTTAACGGCGATGAACAGTGATGAATCCCTGGACTACTGGGTGGGCAGGCTTCACCTCTGGCCAGAGCTTGCACAATTTGCAATGGAAATGTGGGCTTGCCCCCCATCCAGTGTCCTGTCCGAAAGGACGTTCAGCACAGGAGGGGGATCCTGACTGATAAGCGCACTCGCCTAGTTCATGACAGTGTAGACAATCTCACAGTTATAAAAATGAATGAGGCATGGATCTCTGAGGAATTCAACACATGTGACCAGTAGACCAGGTTTCATCAAAATTCCTCCACCCACAACAATTCCTGGTCCTTGGCTTCGCTACATACAGCGGCTAATAGGCATTTCATGTCCATTGAATGGCAAATTTTTGGGGCCTTTCAGGGCCCACAATTATTTTTTCTGTGAATGCCTAATGTACCGCCAGCCACCAAATACTAAGTTCTTTGCTGTCAGTTCAAACCATGTGAGCTAATTTTTGGAGCCTATACAGGCCGACACTTACGGTTCTGTGTACTGTCAACGCCTACCATACCTCTAGCCATCAAAAACTATGTTTTTTTTTTAAATCAAAACAACTTTATTTGTGTACCAAAAAAAAACCAACACAAATTACAGACATCGAAAAACTGGCTGCAATAACAATATAAAAACTATGTTTTTTGCTGTCAGTTCAAACCATGTGAGCTAATTTTTGCAGCCTATACAGGCCGATACTTACTTCTGTACACTGTGTGAATGCCTAATGTACCTTCAGCCATAGAATACTACGTACTTAGCTGTCAGGTAAACCCATGTGGGCTAATGTTTGGGGCCTGGAATGGGCGACACTTACTTCTGTATCCTGTGAATGCCTATTGTACCTTCAGCCACAGAATACTACATTCTTAGCTGTCAGGCAAACCCATGTGGGCTATTTTTTGGTGCCTTTTATGGCAGACACTTACTTCTGTTACCTGTGAATGTCTAATGTACCTTCAGCCACAAAATACTACATTCTTAGCTGTCAGGTAAACGCATGTGGGTTAATTTTTGGGGCCTTGAATGGCCGACACTTGCTTCTTTATCCTGTGAATGCCTAATTTTTTTAGACTGGAAATGAAAAACAATGGGTCTGTAAAGGTTCTGCCAAATTGTGAAATGGATGCGGACCCATTTTACAGATGTGTGAATGGACCCTATATGTTAGACAATGTATTTACTGGCTGCTGTCAGTTCTGGCTGATTTATGAAAAAAAATATATATATATTTTGCTGTAAAAAAAAAAAAACATTTAGGGCAACTTTTTCAATTGCAATTCTTATCTTATGACATTGTCCATGTGCTGGGACTATTTGTGCACAGCTAGTACGTCTTTTGTGGCTGCAAATATGACCTAAAGGTTTTTAAAGTTCGCCTCCCATTAAAGTCAATTGGGCCCGCCGCAAACTCGCGGTTCGCGGACTCTTGAGAAAATTTGCAGCTGGCGTTCGCGAACCGCCCCGGCCGATGTTTGTCCATCACTTATGACCAGCCAGCCTGGTCTTAGTTATCTGCCACCACCCAGCTGGGTTCTCCTGACTCTATGCGAGCTGCTTAACTGGATAGTTGTGCAAAGGCTAAGTGTCCACCTGCTAATGAGTCTTCACATGCCTTTTACTGGTTACCTGTTTGGCCTGAGATTGGTTTTACGGTTGCCTTAGTTGAGTCCCTCTGGCAGTGTGTTGCTTCTACAGCGCCAAAACCTGGTGGTCCAGACATACCCTTGGTAACTGTTAACTGCATTTGCCTTTATGGCCCTGGTCGTGGTAAGCTTCCAGGGAGTACTATCTGTGCCTTGCCATGATCAGGATGCAATTGCCACAGCCACAGGGGAACCAGGTCAGGTAATCAGTGCCTCAGAGTGACCTAGGTGGCTTTTGATGTGCGGACTAACCAGGCAAACTACTTACAGTAGTTATAACTAGTCACTTCGGTGTCAGGGTTCCGGTATTGTCACATGACCCCAGCGCTAAGTTTGCAGATAACCTGCGGGACCCCAGCATAGGGGTACCTGCTGTTTTGAGGGACTTGGAGTATCGAATGCTGTACATCTCAGAGAATCTGGCCAGCAGGACACCCAGTCAGTTGCTTGACCCCAGTGGTGGGGTACCCAGTCAGTCACCTGACCTGGATGGTGGAACACTTTGCCTATTGTTGGATCTTGGCAGTAGGGCATCTCGCTTAGGACCCAGCACATCTTCAGGCTACGGGGAACTTTTACTCTGGACTTTTGTAATAGATGACTATCTTTCATGAACTTGTTCAGCTATGGCTGTTTGGAGTGTCCAGAGGCAGCGGCTTAGAGGGGGAGTACTGTTAAGAAATGGCTCACTGGCTGGTGACACTATGGCTCCCAAATCCATAGGCTGCATTTGCGGTGTCCACCAGCAGGTGTCTCTCAGCAGCCAGAAGATCATCTCATGTAATCAGTCATCACCTGGTGCTTGTTGCAGGGTGTGTATTTAATCCCTGCCTATGCTCTTCATTCCTGCCTTGTTGTTCTGTCTCCATGTGCCCCTGACCTGCGTTCCAGTGTTCCTGCATTTTGCTTCCTGTTCCTGGATCCTAATCCCAATCCTGCAGCCCAATCCCTTCCCACCTACTTTCTCCGTGTCTTGTTACCCTCTCCCTGTCCTGTCTTGCTTTCAGCTCCATCTGCTTGATCTCCCGTGTATGACCCTGGCTCTGTTACGACTATGCTTTGAATTCCCTGTTTGCTGTATATACAGGTACTTGGTTTGGGCAGTTGTTCACCGTGTGTCACTATTTATTTGGTTATCTAGTTTGTTTTACACAGTTTGGTATGTTGGAGGTGCGTTTACATTTATGTTGTTCACAATGTTTATTTTTTAAAAAAATACATTCTTTTACACTGTATTTGTGCCTTGTATTCTCTGTGACAGTCCACAAATTTTTGGTCACACCGGTTCCTGACATTAGGAATCGCTTGATGCTAAGCCTCTGCATGATGAAGACTTCATCATGTTAAATCTATCACTGGACAAGTCCTCTCCTGCAGCTTGGCCTAGGTCAGTATTTAGCCCTTAATATTGCTGCCCATGTGACTATGTTCAAGACTGGTGGCTTTGTCTGACTTGGCACCTTTCAGGGGTTTAACATAATACAAGGTTCTTAGAACCCAGTTCTTCATTTTGCTTGGTGTAGTTTCTGTCTCCTCAAACAGGATATCCTTATTCAGTTCTTTGGTCTGCATCCATTTCAACCAAAGGAGGTTTCCTTCTCTTGGTTGAATGTTATCTGGATTCCTACTTTCTTCTTGTTTTTCAAGATGGACCCTGTACTGATGCTGTATTTCTAGCTCCAACATGTCAAGATGGACCATCTGCAGACCATCAACCAACTCCATGGTCCTGTCCTGAGCATTTAGCACTCTAAATCTATAAGTGCAGTATGAGCTTTTGGTTGCACACTGTTTCTCAAATAGGCAAGGCTACCACCTAGGCTTATATCCTCACTTTCCCTGTGTTCTAAGTCCCACGAGCTTAAGGTGATTGTAGCAGGATTAGTGCACTTGCTATGGGAGCATTTGGGTGCTGTCTGTTGTCATTTTGCATCTGTAAAACAGTGAGAGAAACCTCGCGCTTATGGTGTAACTAGATAAATAAATAAATATATAGAAATCAATAACACTCTAAAGTGCCTGTGCAATAGCTGCTTGCTGCAAATAAAAGTGCATGTGCCTTTAAATAAATGTGATACCAGTGTTGCAGCGCTACTACTTAAAAAAAATGTAAAATTGTGCAAAATATATCAATTCGTGCAAATGTGCAACAATGTGCAAATATAAAATATGTGAATCACACAATATGCTTGATCAGTAATGCTAAAATTACTTAAAACATACTGTTAAAATCCATAAATGATGTGTTAATCAATAAAGCATAATAATATAACTGTTGTAATTGATAAAGGTCCATAAATATCCATCAAAATGTTAAATAATTGTGCTCCGCTGAATCAATCCAGGTGCTCACCCCCTTGTGGTAATCTACTCACCACAAATCGCTCGGTCATCTGCAGTTCAATCATAAAAAGCAGCTTGCCTCGCCAGCTTGGACACAGTGATATGTTGGGATTAGGGATGCACCGAAATGAAAATTTTGGACCGAAACCGAAAATGCAGGATGCCCTTGGCCGAAAACTGAAACCAAAAATGACTTTTTCCCCCAAATAATTTTAAATTGGATAGAACAGGGGCATACACCAAAAACAGGCAGCGACGTACACCTATCGCTGCCACCCTGTCACAGTATATGTACTGTGATGGGTTGGCAAGTGGTTAATTTAATTACCAATGGTATTAGTATTATGCAGCATGAGGGGGTTAATGTATTGCCACTGCTGGTCACTGATGCACTAGTGACCGACCAGTGGCAGTTAATTAACCCCCTTGTGCTGCATTAGTGCAACCAGTATCAGTGTTAATTAACACTGGTTGCACTGATACTGGTTGCACTAAGGCACCACAAAGGGGTTAATTAACTGCCACTGGTCGGTCACTAATGCATCAGTGACCAGCAGTGACAATACATTAACCCCCTCATGCTGCATAATACTAATACCAATGGTAAGCTCGCCTCAGTGGAAGTGAATGGGTGTTATGTCAGGTAATGGAAGTGGATGGGTGTTATGTCAGATAATGGAGTCCGGATGGATGATAGAGAAGTACACTGAGCGGATTGGCTCCCTGATCGATGACAGAGCTCTTTCTATGTCCAGCACATGTCTCTCTATGTCCAGTACATGAAGAGTGTATCTTGCTCCGCTCGCTCGGAGCGTTCCCCCCCCCCCCCTGCACGAGCCTCTCCTGCTGCCGAGAGATAAGACAAGTAAAAAAAAAGTAAACAATTCTCGAGCGTCTCATGCAAAGGAGGCTTCTCCGTGATGAGATCACAGGAGGGGGATTTCCGCCTGGATGAATCTGATTGGCAAAGACTTAATAATCCACCAATGAAGTGAGGGAGGGGCGGGTCTACTCGACCACAATGGTTTTCGGAGGAAGAAACTTCATGTACATCTGCCGCTGACAGGGAAGTAAAGTGAAGCTCACAGTTACAGCTATTAGCGGCCGCTCACCCGGTCTGTTAGTTGATTAATGCACAGATCGCAGTTTCGGCATTTTTAACCCATTATCGGCCGAAATGGGATAGGCCCATTTTCGGCCGAAAATTTCAGTGGCCGAAATTTCGGTGCATCCCTAGTTGGGATAGATCCTTATAATGGTCCTTAGTACATGATCCGAGTTCCCTCAGGCATAAGAACAAAGGCCAAACATAGTGAAGTACGTTTCACTCAAAGTTTATTAAAGACAAGGAAGTATACTCACAAACATGTATAATATAAGGGCGACATGAAAGCACGGCTCGGTGGTTTGCTGCTCTCGCAGCGTGCGCCTCACCGGCCGGAAGTGACGTCAGGTCCGCTCAGCCAATCGCTAGACGCGTTTCGCCGTCCAATCACGGCGCCTTCTGTAGCTGACGTACTGAGCGACCTGGGACCTTTTATTTCCTCATTTGCATAAGCCACTCCTCTGCTCCGATCGCTGCCGATCGTTGCCTGATCTATTTACATATACACATTCTGCATTGCTGGGCTTATGTACACATATGGGAATTTTTAAACAACTGTAATCATTAATGCTACATACTTGATTAAAACCAAATAATACTTAGGTTGCATGATTATTAAATTCTTCTTAATATATGCATTACCTCGCGCTTCCTGACCTCTACTGGTCATATTGTATACTGCAACTTAAAAATTAAGTATGTGTGTGCACCACACACATTCCAATTAGATTGTTTCCAATCCAATAAAAATATAATAGATTTAATTTGATTTCCAAAGCATTACTACATATCTCTATAAATAGGGCTCAATTAATAGCAACTTTTTCTCATACATAATTGTTATTCAATATAGGGCTAAAAATATAAATAGAATGTATTAATGCACTTAATTAAAAATCTATAAATAGAACTCATTTAATAATAGGCAACTTATTTCATATATTGTTAATATTACATATAGGGCTAGGAATAAAATGTTTTAATATACTTAGATTCAATATAAGTTAAAATATTTTTTAAAATATAAAATATATAAACTGTGGTAAAAATCATTAATAAAACAATTAATGTCCAATTCCACGTTCAATCCTTTCAGGGTCATACTGCCTAATCTATGTATCCAGCGGGTTTCGTTCTGGGATATGGATCTCTTCATATTTGTTCCCCTCCAATGTTTGTCTATTCTGTCAATCCCGCAAAACTTTAACTTGCTAGGGTCTTAACATTTTGGGGGATTGACAGAACAGACAAACATTGGAGGGGAACAAATATGAAGAGATCCATATCCCAGAACGAAACCCGCTGGATACATAGATTATATTTTATATATAATAATATATATATAATAATTGTTTTATTAGCATGATAATGATTTTTAACACAGTTTATATATTTTATATTTTAAAAATATTTTAACTTATATTGAATCTAAGTATATGAAAACATTTTATTCCTAGCCCTATATCTAATATTAACAATATATGAAATAAGTTGCCTATTATTAAATGAGTTCTATATATAGATTTTTAATTAAGTGCATTAATACATTTTATTTATATTTTTAGCCCTATATTGAATAACAATTATGTACGAGAAAAAGTTGCTATTAATTGAGCCCTATTTATAGAGATATGTAGTAATGCTTTGGAAATTAAATTAAATCTATTATATTTTTATTGGAATCGAAACAATCTAATTGGAATGTGTGTGGTGCACACACATACTTAATTTTTTAGTTGCAGTATACAATATGACCAGTAGAGGTCAGGAAGCGCGAGGTAATGCATAGACTAAGAAGAATTTAATAATCATGCAACCTAAGTATTATTTGGTTTTAATCAAGTATGTAGCATTAATGATTAACCACTTACCGCCCGCCCGCCGTCATATGACGGCGGGACGGTGCGGCTATTATCCTGGGCGGACGTCATATGACGTGACCCAGGAAATGCACGGCAGGCGCGCGATCACGGGCGCGCCGCCGTGCACTGCCGGTGTCGGCGTGTCCCCGGGACACAGCCGGTGTAACGTTAAAAAACCATACCCCGTGAAGAAACCATACCCCTCGTCACTTCCGGTCTGAAACAGCAGAGCAGCGCAGCAGAGCGCATGCTCAGAGCCCCGGAGACGTGATTGAACAAGAAAGAAGTTAACAAGTGCGCATGCTCGGAGGGTATGATATGTTAACGGCACTAATACTTGCGGCGGTAACATTAAAACAGTTCTGCTGCAACATCAATCATCTCCTCTCCTCTCCCTGTCACTTCCCTGATCTCCCCTAATAAATATGAAAGCGGCGGCGGGTGTATCTGTGCTCCGTGATCCGCTTTTATATTTATTAACGGAGATCAGGGAAGTGACAGGGGAAGGAGCGGACATGAGCCATGATGCAGAGGAGCTGTTATAATGTAACCGCCGCAAGTTAAAGTACCGTGAGAAATCCATACCCTCCGGAAGTGACGAGGGTATGGTTTTCTCACGGGTATGGTTTTTTCACGGAACACCGGTCACCGGCAGGGGGGAAACAGCCACTGGGCGTGGCTGTTTCCCACGTGATCGGCTGTGTTCCAATGACACAGCCGATCACAATGGAGGCGGCCGGGAGATGACCGCGCATGCGCGATCGGGAGCGCGCAGCGCGGTCATGTCGGTGTTACTGTGTTCCGTAGGAACACAGCTGTCACCGGCAGTAGTAAACAGTCACTGACAGTGACTGTTTACTATGTGATCGGCTGTGAATCCATTCACAGCCGATCACAAAATGTAAACAAAGAGCAGTAACTGACTGTTACTAGCTCTTCTCTCCTCATACAGTTTCCAGTATGAGGGGAGAAGAGCTAGAAATAGTGAGTTACTGCTCTGTACACCTGCAAAAGTAAAATCACACAAATAAATGTCCCCACACAGTCCTCAGCCCCCCCCAATGTCACCTGTCACCCAACAGTCACCTCATCAGTGCCCAGAAATTGACACCCATAAGGCTACGTTCACATGTGAGCGCAGCGATCGCGGGCAGAATCACTGCGATTCTGCCCGCGATCCGGAAATCATTGCAAATTGCGGGACGCCTGTGCGTTGCCCGTTTTTTGCAATAGCACCCCAAACGCTGTGCGATGTTGCCGCCATTTCCGCCTGCCGAATCGCGGTAACATCGCGCAAACATCGCATGACGCCCAAAAAAGGTACAAGAGCTTCTTTGGGGCGTCATGCGTTGTTTGCGTGATGTTACCTCGATTCGGCAGGCGGAAATCGCAGCAACATCGCACAGCGTTTGGGGTGCTATTGCAAAAAACGGGCAACGCACAGGCGTCCCGCAATTTGCAATGATTTTCCTGGATCACGGGCAGAATCGCAGTGATTCTGCCTGCGATCGCTACGCTCACATGTGAACGTAGCCTAAAATTCACCGGTCACCAGAGACTGCCATCAGTACCGCCGTGCACCATCGCCCGTCACCTGTCACCCATCAGTGACCATCGCCCGTCACCTGTCACCCCATCAATCACCGTCACCTGTCACCCCATCAGTCATCGTCACCTGTCACCCCATCAGTCATCGTCACCTGTCACCCCATCAATCATCGTCACATGTCACCCCGTCAGTGATTGTCATCTGTCACCCCATCAATCATCGTCACTTGTCACCTCATCAATCATCGTCACCTGTCACCTCATCAATCATCGTCACCTGTCACCCCATCAGTCATCGTCACCTGTCACCCCATCAGTCATCGTCACCTGTCACCCCATCAGTCATTGTCACTTGTCACCCCATCAGTCATCGTCACCTGTTTGCCATATACATGCAATCACTTACTGACCGCCTAACGACTATATGCATCGGCCATTAAAAGCTAAATGTAATATAAATAGAAGAAAAATTTCCGCGCTAGATGTGACAGAAAACCAAATGATTAAGAACAATAGTGAGCAGCTGGCACAAAATCAACTAACAGTGATTCAAAAAATACAATAAAAACCAAAAAGTGCAGCGCTGAAATCAGTATACAATTATATAGCTGAAAAGCTCATATAAAGAAAACAAAAAAGGAGAGGGGATAATGTCCAAATGAATAGTCCCAATATTAAGTGCAGAGATGTGAATCCACGTGCAAAATAACTTTCTTCCAGTGACACCAGGGAAAAGTGTAGGAAGGGGACACCCTTGTGCTTGTTATACCTGAGCACAAGGGTGTCCCCTTCCTACACTTTTCCCTGGTGTCACTGGAAGAAAGTTATTTTGCACGTGGATTCACATCTCTGCACTTAATATTGGGACTATTCATTTGGACATTATCCCCTCTCCTTTTTTGTTTTCTTTATATGAGCTTTTCAGCTATATAATTGTATACTGATTTCAGCGCTGCACTTTTTGGTTTTTATTAAAAGCTAAATACTGGGGTTATGGCAGCAGATAGCCCCCATAACCCCGGTATTTTTTGAAACAGCGGGCGGTCGGCTTTCAGATAAGGGTGGTCCCAGTGGCAGATTCGCCGCGGAATTACCCTTACGGTGCAGGGGAAGAGGTGCCCCCCCCCTCCTGCCGCGTCCCATACGGTTTCCCAGCTTACCGGACCCGCCGGCAGCTGGGAAAACTATCCGGTCCCGGATCCTCAGAGACAGGAAGTCGAGTGAGGGCAAGATGGCCCTCACTCAACTCTATGGTCTTGGAGGACTGGAGCTACGTCAAAAGACGTTGCCTAGCAACCGGTTTAAAGGGCCGCTTTTTTTTTTTTGCTTTTTTTTTTTCCTCTTTCAACAATTTTTTTTTTTGCTTTTTTTAGTGTAGTTGTGAGGTATGAGGTCTTTTTGACCCCAGATCTCCCAATAAAGAGGACCTGTCATGCCTATTTCTATTACAAGGGATGTTTACATTCCTTGTAATAGGAATAAAAATGATCAAAACATTTTTTTTTAAAACTGTGTAAAAATAAAAAAATAATAAATAAAATAAATAGGAAAAAAAAAAATGAAAGCGCCCTGTCCCCGTTAGCTCGCGCGCAGAAGCAAACGCATACGCAAGTCCCGCCCACATATGTAAACTGTGTTCAAACCATACATGTGAGGAATCGCCGCGATCGTTAGAGCGAGAGCAATAATTTGAGCCCTAGACCTCCTCTGTAACTTTAAGCTAGTAACCTGCAGAAATTTTTAAAATGTTGCCTATGGGGATTTTTAAGTACCAATGTTTGGCGCCATTCTGTGAGCATGCGCAATTTTGTAAGCATGACATGTTGGGTATCTAATTACTCAGCGTAACATTATCTTTCACATTATGGAAAAAAATTGTGCTAAATTTACTGTTTTCTTATTTTTTAGTTCAAAAAAGTGAATTTTTTTCAAAAAAATCGCATCTGGAAGACTGCTGCGCAAATATGGTGTGATAAAAAATATTGCAATGATCTCCATTTTATTCTCTAGGGTCTCTGCTAAAAAAAATATATGTTTGGGGGTTCCAAGTAGTTTTCTAGCAAAAAAAATTATTTTAGCTTGTAAACACCAAGTGTCAAAAATAGGCCCAGTCTTAAAGTGGATAAATGGACAACTTTGTGTAAAGCGCTACTTGGATGTTAGGCCTATGTATGTGGCCAGGCTGTGAAAAAGTGTTACACATGTGGTATCGCCATACTCAGGAGGAATAGCAGAATGTATTTTGGGGTGCAATTTTTGCTATGTACATGCTATGTGTTAGAAATATTGCATAAATGGACAGCTTTGTGTGAAAAAAAATGTGTTTTCATTTTCTTTCCACATTTTCCAAAAACTTGTGGAAAAAAATGACATATTCAAAAGACTCATTATGCCTCAAAAATTATACGTTGGGCTGTTTGCTTTCCAAAATGGGGTAATTTTATGGGGGTTTCCATTGTCCTGGTGCTCCAGGGCCTTCAAAAGTGCGATAGGTTGTCAGGAAATTATATGTGTAATTTGTGCTCCTAGAATGCCGGACGGGGCTACTTGAATGTTAGGCCTCTGTATGTGGCCAGGCTGTGAAAAAGTCTCACACATGTGGTATCACCATACTCAGGAGGAGTAGTAGAATGTGTTTTGGGGTGTAGTTGCAAGTATACATGTGCTGTGTGAGAGAAATAACCTGTTAATATGGCAATTTGTAAAAAAAAAAAAAAAAAAAATCTTCAATTTGCAAAGCATTGTGGGAAAAAATTACAACTTCAAAAAACTCACCATGCCCCTTATTAAATACCTTGGAATGTCTACTTTCCAAAAAGGGGTCATTTGGGGGGTATTTGTACTTTCCTGACTTTTTAGTGTCTCAAGAAATGAGATAGGCCTTCAGTACATCAGGTGTGAGCAAGTGTGATCAATTTTCAATGATTCGCACCATAGCTTTTGGACTCTATAACTTTCACAAAGACCAAATAATATACACTTACTTAGGTTATTTTTACCAAAGATAAGTAGCAGTATAAATTTTGGCCAAAATTTGTGAAGAAAAATGACTAATTTGCAAAATTTTATGACAGAAACAAAGAAAAATGCGTTTTTTCACGATATTTTCAGTCTTTTTTTATTTATAGCACAAAAAATAAAAAACCCAGTATTGATCAAATACCATCAAAAGAAAGCTCTATGTGTGTGAAAAAAGGACACAATTTTTGTATGGGTACAGTGTTGCATGACTGAGTAATTCTCAGTCAAAGTGTGAGAGCGCTGAAAGCTGAAAATCGGTCTGGGCAGGAAGGGGGTGAAAGTGCACTGTAGGCAAGTGGTTAAAGTTGTTTTAAAATTCCCATATGTGTACATAAGCCCAGCAATGCAGAATGTGTATATGTAAATAGATCAGGCAACGATCGGCAGCGAGCGGAGCAGAGGAGTGGCTTATGCAAATGAGGAAATAAAAGGTCCCAGGTCGCTCAGTACGTCAGCTACAGAAGACGCCGTGATTGGACGGCGAAACGCGTCTAGAGATTGGCTGAGCGGACCTGACGTCACTTCCGGCCGGTGAGGCGCACGCTGCGAGAGCAGCAAACCACCGAGCCGTGCTTTCATGTCGCCCTTATGTTATACATGTTTGTGAGTATACTTCCTTGTCTTTAATAAACTTTGAGTGAAACTTACTTCACTATGTTTGGCCTTTATTCTTATGCCTGAGGGAACTCGGATCATGTACTAAGGGCCATCATAAGGATCTATTCCAACATATCACTGTGTCCAAGCTGGCGAGGCAAGCTGCTTTTTATGATTGAACTGCAGATGACCGAGCGATTTGTGGTGAGTAGATTACCACAAGGGGGTGAGCACCTGGATTGATTCAGCGGAGCACAATTATTTAACATTTTGATGGATATTTATGGACCTTTATCAATTACAACAGTTATATTATTATGCTTTATTGATTAACACATAATTTATGGATTTTAACAGTATGTTTTAAGTAATTTTAGCATTACTGATCAAGCATATTGTGTGATTCACATATTTTATATTTTATATTTGCACATTGTTGCACATTTGCACGAATTGATATATTTTGCACAATTTTACATTTGTTTTTAATTAGCAGCGCTGCAACACTGGTATCACATTTTGCATCTGCACTGGCATTTTTGGGGTGGGCTTTTAGTGCATGTCCCTTTGAGGGGGTGCACTCCAGGGGCCTGTCCTGGGAATTTGGATGTTGCTCAATGGTGCTCAATTGTTTTTCTACCAGGTGGACATTCACGCTTATCTGATGCTAGCTTCTGGTATAAGAATTTTTAGGGAAGGGTCACATGCATGCAGCAGACCTGAATGGCAGCATTCTATATCAGCTCTGCACAACTGGGCAATTCAACCGTATACCCTGGGAGCTACACAGCAGAAATGGATCCATTTCAGGCCTCCTCAGGTTGAGGTAGGACCAGCACACATTTGAGTGCTATGGGGCAGACAGATAAAACAAAGCCCCAGTGCAGTCCTGAAGTCTCAGTGGCACCCTGCTACCAAGATGCTGGCAAGAGACTTGCCACTGACCTCTGGAGGGACATCAAAGATTTTGGCCAACCTATAGCCCTTATGGAGGAGCGAATGGATGCAGCCATCATGGTTGTGGATGAAACTGATCTGGAAGATCTGCAAGGTGAGATTGCATTGCTGACATATCAGTTAGAGGATGCAGAAAATAAGACAAGAAGGACTATCATCTGCATTAGGGGAATACCAGAGAAGTGTAACAGACCTCTAGGGCTCCACTCTGGCTCTATTGCAAGAACTAGTGCCTGGTATTCCTGCCGACAGGCTGGTGATCAGGGCCATCTTACCGAATGGGCACGCGGGCAGGTGCCCGGGGGCCCCACTTGCCCAGGGGGCCCACCTGCCCAGGGACCCAGCCCAAGCCAAGTATTAGTCCCGCATTCCCGTGTGCAACCCGCCACCGAACTTAGCCTGTCGGCCCTGGGCTGCTGTCAAGCCACTTGGGCCGTGGAGGGGGAGCCAAAAACTGCAAAAATGCCTGTCTGCCTCCATGGGAACAGGCACACACAGGACAGTCGAGTCTGACTCTCATCTGTGTGTGTGTTTACTGGACCCAGCCACCGAACTTGGAAGCTGTCATTAGCCTGGCACTGCTGTACCAATAAATATCGCCTTATCGATAATTTGCATTTTTATTCTCGTGGGTGATTGTGTAGGCGGGACCCCAGTGCACTGCATTGCCCGGGGACCTTTAATGCTCTTAAGATGGCACTGCTGGTGATGGACCGTGTCCATAGGGCACTGACTAGAAGGCAATCTGATGGTCCACCTACAGACATTGTTCTAAAGTTTCATTTTTTCTGAACAAAGGAAGCTGTGATGCAAGCAGCCAGGGAATCGTTGAACCTTTCCTTACAGGAACACCCCTACCAAATTTTCGCTGATCTCTCTCAATCCACCACTTTGAAGTGACGTGGAGAGCAAGAAAACCCCTATTGCAAATCCTCCAACAAATGACATGCAGTAGTGTTGAGGCTTTCCCTTTAAAACACAGTTTGAACATGGCGAGTCTCACTTTGAAGCCACCACCTTCCCAGAGCTTCAGAAATGCTTCTGGGACACAGGCCTGGTTGCTCTCGCAGAACTGGGGTCATAAAACCAAACCACCTCGCAACAACCACCTTTGCCTGACCCTGGCCAGGGTCTTTGGTACACCAGTTCTCAACGTGCTGAAGCACTTCAGCACTTACGCTCGCAGACCTTTCAGTCACAAAAGCAGCAGGTTGAGCGATAGTTGCGGCAGCTCCTATCTGGTGACTCATTGTCACCCTTTTCTCTTCCCCCTGCCTGACCTGGGAAGGAACTCCTTTACCAGTTGCCTGTTCTGATCTTGTCCAGCTGCCCCATACAAAGCTAGCCGACAACTTAGCTTGTACTGGAATCTCTCCTTTATTGAACAATTTCACACTCAATTTATACACACATGAGGACATCCCCCTCCTGATCAGATTACCACACACAGGTCAGGGGTTGCCTGATTACATTATCATATGCAGATGAAATTGTATACAGAAAGAGAATTGACTTGAACTAATTATCTAGTCATCTGGACAGAAACAATGTGAGTTCATTAACATTTAACAATGGAACAGACAGGCTTAACAGAATACACGTCTTACCTCAATACACAGACAATAGGGAGAGCCTATCTCTGACATTGAAGTTCAATACACATTATCATAAGTAAACACAGAACCCATTTGAAGCAATCCAAACCATTAAGTATCTGTTTTTCATTTCACTACCAGTGACGGTGAGTACAGTCACATATCCCCCCCCCCCCCAAAGGTAGGCTAACCAGGTACCAGACCTCCAATTGGTCTGTGCCTGAGTTAGTTGGGTAACAAGTCCAAAAGAGTCAATCCATCATGGCAGCTTCCTTGACAAAGTTCCACATAGTTTGTCAGTTTGTCCCGGAAGTGCGCATGGAGCTCTCCTAGCCGATCAGTCTGTGGAAGTCTGGTTTGGGCAGGCCAGACTGGGCTTCTTGGTCACCCTGTGTCCCTAATAGACACAGGGTGACCTAGACATAAGAGTGGTACATATACACAATGTTCGACCTGCGCCAGTGAAAGAGTCAAGTACATTCGATCTTATGAAAAAGTTTCAACTGTGGCTGTAGGTAGTCTTTTTAGGAGGTATGCAGGATAGTTCAATCCCTGGGGTTAGTGGAGATGGATGGTGGAGGTGGCTGCAGGCTTCATGCAGAGCTAGAGGAACTCTGCAACAGACAAAAAGGGGTAGGTGAAGAAAAGCAGTGCCACCTCAGTGTAGATTAGAAGGTTATTTATTACATAAAAACAATGTAGTAACTCACACAGAGGAAATAGTTGATCAGCAACACTGTAGGGATGTTAGGGAAGTACACTGTAGCGGCCGTGGTCCTGGATCGCCTGAGGAAGGAGCACGCATGCTCCGAACGCGAGCACCCCCCCCCCCTGCCACTATTGGATGTAAGCCTGGATACTGAACGCTGCCAGAAACACAGGAAGTGTCAGACTGCACCGGCACAGCCAGGACCACAGCAGCCACAGTGTACTTCCCTAACATCCCTACAGTGTTGCAGATGAACCATCACCATTTGCTGATCAACTATTTCCTCTGTGTGAGTTACTTCATTGTTTTTATGTAATAAATAACCTTTTAATCTACACTGAGGTGGCGCTGCTTTTCTTCTCCTACCCCTTTTAGACATAAGAGTGGCCTAGGGGGCTGAGAGAGGGATTTTCCAACCTCTCTAAGGTAGGCTGTGTTCCATGGGCCCTCCCAATGTGTGCACCCACCCAGTACCCCAAACAAATTGTCCAGAAAACAGCGTTACTCACCCAGCCAACCTCTGCCTCTCTTGTAGAACATACCCACTGCTGCGGATAAGTGTGGACTGGCCCTTCTCCCAGGAGTCCTTTCAGCCGCTGGAGAGAAGCCAGGGTGGGGGGACTCACTTCGTCAGGCTGTTGGGCATCTGGGCTGACTGTCCAGCATCCCTGGGATATAGAGGTGAAGACCGCAGTCCCATCCACTACTACAGGAACTCCATCTTTTGTATATTGAGGGCAGAGGTCAGCCGAACTCTGCTCTGTTGCCAGCTCTTCTGCTGGGTTGGTTTCATCATTCTGGGGCACCAACTGCTGCTGGGAAGGGGAGTCAGCTGCTTAATTTTCCTTACCCTCATCTGGCGGTTTAGACAACCTTTCTCTGGTACTGTCTCCCAGATGTACAGATCCTGGCTGGGGAGGGAAGACAGTTTCCTCCACTCTGGTTGGGGAGGGAGGACAACAACCTCCTCTCCCTTCTCACCCTGGGCCACCGGAACTGCCACAGGTGTGGGGCAGAAGTTGTTGACTCTGTCTGGCTGCCAGTACTTCAGCTGGGTATAGAAGCTTCACTTCATCATCTTGTTGCTGGGGCGAGGGGCCAATGTCCCCAGCTTCCTGGAACTCTGTAGCTGTTGCAGGTGCTAGGCAGAGGTTGGTAGCACTCTGCCCTGTTGCCAGAACTTCTGCTGGGGACTCCACATAATCAGCTCCGGCAACTGTTGGGGAGGGAGACTGGCTTCCTCTACTCCCAGACTGTGGATCTCTCGCTGGGGAGGAAGGATGACCACCTTCTTCTCTGAACTGTGCAGCTGCTGTTAGGGAGTTATCACCACCTTCTCAGCCTGGGCCTCTTCTCTCAAGGAGGCTGAAGCTGCTGTTGGTGTTGGGCAGTTCTCAGTGATGTTAGGCCCTGATGCCAGCTGTTGTGCAGGAAAGTAAAGATAGTGGCCTTGCACACATCTTCCTGGGTAACCAATTGTTGCAGGTAGAGGTGAGCAGTGCTATGCCTGGATGCCTGCTCTTCTGCTGTAGGCTCACTGAGATGTTCCTCCTCAGCAGAAAAGTCTACTAAATCCCCAGCCTCTGGAATTGCTGAAAGTCCAGGGCATGGGCTGGTGGCACTTGGGCCCAGTGTCAACACTTTGGCGGGTGATTTATCATCCATGTCATCCTCCGGTGAAAAGTCAATTGAATCTGTGATCCGTGGTTGGGAAATGAAAATGGCTTCCTCTTCTCCCATACCTTTATCCAGAGCTGGACAGATGTATTCCTCTGTAGCAGAATTGACACTGAGAGTGTGGTTTGGATTGCTTCAAGTGGGACAGTGATATTTTTTTCAGCCATGTATCTCAAGAAAAACAAACGATAGGTGAGGCCAAAGGCCCTTCTCCCCTCATGGACTCAATGACAGATTCCAATGTATAAAAAATTATACATTTATTAGACAAACAATATAAAAAATATATACATTATACATATAACAGAATATGTCCCACATAGGAGACCATAGACATGTATATATGAACAATCAATGAAAACGCATGTATGGCATGAATGCCACAGAATACAATTCGCCTTACATGTTTCGGAATGTTAAGGGGTCACGTCCTTCTTCATAGTCTGTATTCATATTCGCATACATGTATCTAGGTAAAAACAGATGTAAATACAATATCCAACAAATTTGCACAAAACACTATAGTATGAGAGCATTTTGTAAGACAGTACTCACAAAGCCGTGAAAGATTGATATGCACATTATCCTTCAATGCAGACACGGAAAGATTGCTGATAGAGAGATACTGCTGATAGATGGAGGTTGGAGCCAACAAAGGTGCTGCAGAGCATTGCACGAAATGGACCGGGTCATGTCCCACCTCACTGTGTCACGAGGACCCCAAAAACTGGTGAATACCAGTGACCAACTCTGCATATGCTAAAAAAGGCATAAATAGTCACATTATCACCTTAGTGCTGCAAGAGTGACTGTGTAGTCAGACCCAGCAACAAGAAGGGGAGAGGGGATGTGAATGTCTGTAGCCATCAAAAATGTCATGAGAAGACGATATGAATGGCTGAAAGACAAATAGTATGCACATCCAGCTGGTCATGGTAAGACCAGATGGATTAATATATAAATGTACATAAAGAGGGGTATCAGCAAAAACCCAATTCTCAATGAAGGTACATACCTTGATAAGTATTGTGTGGCATGAACAGCATAAGTGTTCCTGTGATCAGCTACCTCATACTGATCAACAGGCTTAATATATGTGCTGAACAGATTGGTGATTAGATATCAATAAAGAATAAAAAAATTAGAATAAAAAAATTAAAAATAAAATCAATAATAAACAAATATATAAAAATTAAAAATAAAATAAAAAAAGGATATTAAAAAAAAGGAAATAAAGATTAAAAAAAAAAACTAAAATTAAAATTAAAAACGAACAGATTTGGTGCTGGCTCAACATTACCTTTGCCCTACACCTTTCTCTTTTTACAGAGAAATGAAGTTGTATGTTTGTTCAAAACAAAAAAAATCAAAATGCTTGTAAACTTTGCAGCTATTCAAAAGACACTCCCTGTATGGTAGGGAATTACCATATCAATTAGTCTTCTTTTAACATGACTGTGTAAGTCAGACTTTGAAAAAAAACAAAACAACCCCTGTGTAATTCAGGCTTTGAACAACAAAAAAAACGTACAGAGAGAAACTCTGGTTTATGAAAGAGACACCAAAAAAAAATATATTTTTGAATGTAGGTAGGCCTGACGGTAATTACTCCAATTCAGAGGCTTCTCCTTAAAGCACGCATAAAAAAAACATGCTATACGGTCCTCTGTGTTATTTTTATTCCTAAGCAATATTGTCATGTCTGGGACATATTTGCCTTGTCCACCGATGTTGGTTTGTGTATTGTTCCTAAAATACATGACTAAGAGATGATTAATAACACCTTACTCAACCTCTTATGAGAGGTTCTTAATAACAGACTTCCAGCAGAGGTAATGAATCAGTCTCGACAGTACATTCATTAAAAAAAACACATACTCTGTTGGTAAAAGGAACAAAAAAAAACAAAAACACAAAATATAAGATGCCATAAGGTACAAAATAATGTGTTATGTAGTTTCTGAGTATCAGAGTGAATGAAACTTCACTCCAAGCCCCAGGAAAAGACAAAAGAGAAACAACAAAAAAATTCCTACAGTTTCTGCATGTTCTAATGATGGAGATCTCATATCTGTGCACAGGTTTTTGAAAATTTAGAAACTTTTTGGTACCAGTACTGAGCTCATTATAAAAGAAATAAAAAGCATGGGCATTATTGTGATCACAATTCTTATTGCTGGTCATTGACCCATGGTATGTTCAGACCCCTGAAAAAAAAATGTTAGTTTACCCATAGACAGTTCATACATATCCATTACATCACACAGACACACCCATTCATTGAGATTGAATGCAATAAGTTATGGGTAGGGAGTAGAGAAAAGAACCATACATTAGGAAATAAAACATGGAAAAAAAACTTACATGTAATTTAACTATGGCATAAAAGAAAACAGACACAGCTAGTCTGTTGTTTTGCCAAATTTTTAACCTTTCTGAAATAAAGAGTACCTAGTCTAGAATACATTACCTTTGTTAGGTGTGTGTTTTTAGGTATATATATATACACATCTCTATAAACATCTGCTTTATGGGTAAGTATTTTTTTTATGAATTCACTGAGCCTGTAAAATATAAACTTATAGATGAAAGTTAGTAATCTAGCTGTTTTCCATAAAACATACTGAAATCAAACCGTACAACATTCTAGACCACCGAAATAGACGTTATATTCTCTGTTTCCCCATTCCTGTCTGGGATCTTTCCCCTGTGCAAATTCCTCCTTCCTTATCTTTCCAATTCAAGGATTCAATAAACGTTTTTTAAGTGTGGAATTCTCTGACAAATTCATCTCTTTCCACTTTTAGCTGTTGAATTTCATACCGCAAAAATTCATTCTCAGCGTGCATAGTTGAGGAAGGAATGCCTGATCTGATCTTTTCATATTTAGTACTTTCAGGCCATGTTCCCCAGCGTGGTGAATACACTTCAACTTCCCGCCTCTGGGTTCTATATTGATTGGGTGTCCCTATCTTTTCACCAAGAGACAAACAAAATTTTGCAATGTGGCCAAATAATCCACATGTGTCTTTTGTAAAGTTTTAAATGGTCTCTTAACCACTGGTGTAGTTATAGACTGTGAATATTCAATGCCTACAACTGGATTAGCAACTTTTTCTGGCAGTGTACCAGATAGTGGGGCACTTTCATTAGAGCTCCCCCCTTCCACTGAATTGCTCAGCCTAGCACAAGTTTCAGATGGGGATACTTTCCTGTTGCCTCTAGGAATACCCAAACCAGTTGCATTGCAATCACTGGTATGGGGAAATTGTACCAGCCGCTCTTGACATGAGGGTGCAGACAACCATTTACATTTATTATCTGCCTCTGTCTGACTATTTGCTATCTGGTCACTATCTCCCAGGCCTTTATTGTTGTCTCTGGTTGTTTGCTGGTGGCTGACATTAGAATTTGTTATAGCAACTTGTAAGTTACTAATAGTATTTTTGGCTAATTCAGATCCTCTTTTAAGGATGTATTTTGCACTATTAAATGTTTGTAGTTCTTGGCCAACCAGCAGGCAGCAAAAATTAATGCAGTCTTACCCTCACGTTTGCTGTATTTTTTCTCTGTTAGCTTTATATTTACATACTGCACTTATATTTGCATTCCCATGGGTTTTTAGAAACCTCCATGGCTTTTATCATTGGCTCTCTATCCCTAGCTTTATCAATCTTGGCAATCAATTTCTCCATGTTTTGGAGTAACCCCACAGATGTTTAAACTAGAATATGCAACTGGGTAGAGACACAAAAATTAAGATAACAATAGTATCTCCTTGACTCGGCTGACTCTCCTCCCAAAACACAATAGAGCAAGTACAATAGAGCACGTAGCCAGCTACAAACAATAGGGAGTTCCCCAGAAACCAGCTTCTAGGTAGACAATAGAAGGGTAAACAATGTGGTGTTTATACCAATAGGTTACCCCCCAATTCAGTTTGCAAAAGCTAAACAGACTTAAAGCGGAGTTCCGGGCACAAAAAATATTTTTTTTTTTTTGTGCCCCTCCGCTAGGTATGCCTCACCTGAAAAGGAATTGGATAGTTATTTTTTTTTTTTTTGTTTACTCACCTTTTTATTGAAGATCGTAAATACTCACCTATGACAGCTTCCTCCTCCAGCGCCGAGGCTCACCCCGTCACTTCCTGCCTCGCGATGATTCCTGGGAGCTAAACGTCATAGCTCCCAGAAATCAATGCGCCGCACCGGCCCCGCTCGTCATTTCCGGGCGACGCCGCATTCCCCTGCTAAACAGCTTCTGGGCATGCCCAGAAGCTGTTTAGGAATGCGGCGCCGCACCGGAAGTGACGAGAGGGGCCGGTGCAGTGCATTCTGGGACATGAAGACGCGGAAGAAGACAGAGAAGAGGACCGCGCCGGCTTCAGCTGCCCACAATCGAGATGGAAACGCTGTGGAAGAAAATTTCTAAGTAAGTATTTCTTCTTACAGGTAAGTGCGAACCGGGACAGATCAGAGGCTAGCCATTGTGGAATGTGCTAGCCCTGACTGTCCCGGGGGTATGTTCAGAAAAAAATCGTTTCTCTGCCCGGAACTCCGCTTTAAATCTACTACAACTGAAATTTATCAAGTACTCGGCAGGGTGACCTGTGTTTAAAAAGAAAATCAATGTCTAAAAGATTATGCTGAATGCAACCTATTTTAGACTTTTCTAATTATTAAAAAAACTTTCTCTGTCGCTCATTGAAAGACGCAGTCCTCTTTGATTAATATCAAATTGGGTTATACTGCCCTCTACAGGAGTAGGACACTAGGCAGAAGAAAACGTTCTGGCCGCACCTTAGGGGCAGTCCCAGAGGGTATATCCTCTCTCTCTCTGCTACAGGATGTTCGTTTTTTTCTGTCTAGTCAGGAGTAAGGACCTAAGTTCCTTGCTGGGATCTTTGGTCCTGGCAAGATTTTTTTTAGAAAGATTCTTTTTAAGTTAGCTTTTTTTCTTCAGTTGTTCCTGTGAGATCTTCAAGCAATTATGCCGGATCTGGGCGACGGGCTGGATGTTGAGGTCCAGTGGTCACCCCAGCCGGCCTACAAGCGCGTGCAGATTCCAGCTCCATGCTGGATCGGCCGCGACACATTTAAACAATTTTGCTGGAGCTGGATGATGGGCTGGATGTTAAGGTGCAGGCCCTAGCTTCGCGCTGGGTCGGCCGCGACACATGCAAGCAATTATGCTGGAGCTGGGCGACGGGCTGGATGTTGAAATCCAGTGGTCACCCCAGCCGGCTTGCGAACGCGTGCAGGCCCTAGCTTCGCACTGGGTCGGCCGCGACATAGTCCCACTGGACGGGGACTGGCCCTGCAAGTTAAACATCTCGCCAGGACGCCTATGACCAATCTGTGTTGGAGTCGCGGCATCTGTGTTGGCCGACAGCCCCCCAGCCACGGTGGAGAGTTGGTGCCCGCCTGTTCCGGTATGGTGAGTAACATGTTCCCCTCTCCCTCTGTCGGGTGGACGCGGGCCCCCTCCGTGGGATAATCGGACCCTCATAATCTCGGGTTCCCCTTTATCCGGTAAATATACTCCTCCAATCTCCCCCACCGATATAAGGTTGGTAAGTAAGACCTGTCTTGTAAAGCCAGGAGGCTTGGTTCAAGAGCTTACTATCCTGTAAGTCACGACAAGGGTAAAGGTGGAGTATTACTCCACCTTTACCCTTGCCGCATTACTAGTAACTCGGTCATACAGTTTGTCAAAGACACTTACCGTTCATTCGCTAAGGTTGTCAGAGGCACGTAACAACATCCCTTCGAGATTGTCAGGGATGGGGATGGCACCGCAGGCATTCTCACTGTCAGATACCTACCGGTGGTTCGGTCGGTTGCAGCATGGAACACTGGCTCTTGGAGAAATCGGTCGGCTGCAGCATGAACCCAGGACGCCATCAGGCGTCAGTTTGAAGGAGGTATGGGACCGCGGGAGTTACCAATGTAACTCGGTCGGCTGCAGCATGTACTCAGGACACCATCAGGCGTCAGTTTAAAGGGGTCAGGAGTTACTGATGTAACTCGGTCGGCTGCAGAGCGGTCATGGCGCGTGGAGCGCCATGCTATCGTGGGCCACGCAGGGCCACCATTTTGGCGTAGTCCAGATGTCCCCGCTATGGCGGTGGCCATCTTGGATCCACCCAGACTCGTGGAGCAGCGGTGGGAGTGCTGGAAAGGGCGGGCCGCTTCCTTTACCCGGGTAAATCAATCTCAAGACTTCCTGTCCTGTAAGACAGCGCTGAGAGCAGTTCGATAAGGAACTTCTGTGCAACAGGTGGTAAGCCTTGGGGGTATCTCTTCTCTCGCTGAGGGGGCTCCAAAGCAAGTGGTCACTGAGGGGCGCTATTGCGCTGAGGGATTACCTTAAAGAGAAAAAAGTTTTTTCCTTAAATTGCAAATTTTTGTCATTTGTTTGCTGACAGGTGCCTGGCTTTGCCATGGACCCTGCGACGCATGTATCCCCACCTGATCCCCTCGAGGTGGCCGCGGGACCCTCCAACTCTCCACTCACTATAGATGCATTATCAGCGGTCCTGGAGTCTTTTTTATCCCGGGTGGAGTCTTTTGTATCCCGGGTGGCCTGTCGGGGACGGGGGGCGAAGAAACGACCCCCGCCTACCCCTATTTCATCTGACATATCAGATACAGATTCTGAGCCTGTCGCTGCGGCTGCAGGTCCCTCTTCGGGGGCTTGTGTCTCAGGTACCGTCTCCTCAGATAGTGAGGAGGACGTAGCACAAGAAGAGGCGTTGGTGGATGCACTAGTTGTATCTGTCCGGGAAACCTTAAGACTTGAGGTTACACCGGCAGAAGTAGCTGATATTGAAATTCCTTTTGGTACTAACAAGCCTACCAAAACGGCGAAGGTGTTTCCCTTGCCCAATTGTTTTGGTAATATAATTAAAGAAGAATGGGGTCGTCCGAAACGAACCCCTGGTATTTCCAAACGGATTGCTAGGTGCTATCCCTTTGAGGAATCTCTACTTAAGAAATGGACGGTACCACCATTGGTGGATTCACCGATTTCCAGACTAAATAAAGCTACTGTTATCCCGTTGGAGGACGCTCCGTCCTTTAGGGATCCGGTGGATCGTAAGGTGGAAGAGCTATCCCGCTCCATTTTTTCCCTGATATGGTCAGCCTTTAGGCCAGTGGTTGCCATTGGTCTGGTTTCACAAACTCTGACAGAATGGACCAAGTTGTTACGCCGTGACCTAGAGGGGAGAAGTATCCCCCCGGCAGTATCAGATTTGCTGGAGCAGATGATACAAGGGCTACAGTTCGTCTGTGACGCTGCTCTGGACGCCACTCCATTGTTGGGGCGTTCATCGATTTCAGTAGTGGTCCTCAGGCGTGTGTTGTGGTTAAAGTGCTGGTCGGCGGATCAAGGTTCCAAAAAAGCTTTGGCTAATCTCCCTTTTCAAGGGAATCGCCTGTTTGGGGCCACCTTGGATGAGATTATCAAGGATCTCACTGGGGGCAAGAGCACTTTTTTGCCACAGACTGCTAAAGGTAAAGGACCTCGCCACAGACGGGGACCTTCCTTTTCCGCTCATAAAAAGTTTTTCGTTCCGCTGGGGCGGGCGATAAGGCAAAGCCCTCCAAAGCCCCTCCAGGGGGTTTCAAAGGGCGTTGGTCGGGTAAACAAAAGTCCGGCTCTTCCAGAGCTGAAGATAAAACCACAAAAGCCTGAAGGTGCGCCCCCACCCATCTCTGGGGTGGGGGGACGTCTTCACCGGTTTCCGGATCCATGGCTTTCCAGAATCCAGGACAAAGGGGTTCGCGAGGTCATATGGTCAGGATACAAGATCGAGTTTCGATCACTTCCACCGGTGCGATTCTTCCCTTCCAATATTCGACTATCCCCGGATCGCTTAAAAGCTTTGCGGGGGGCAGTGATGGACTTGATGCAACAAGGAGTGGTAGTTCCCGTTCCTTGGACAGAACGTTTTCAGGGGTTCTATTCGAACCTGTTCACAATACCCAGAAAAGAGGGCAAGGTGCGTCCGATTCTGGACTTGAGATCGCTTAATTGTTTTGTCCGGGTACAAAAATTCAAGATGGAGTCCATCCGAACAGTGGTGGCCTCCCTGCATCAGGGGGATTTCCTGGCGTCCATAGACCTCAAGGATGCCTATCTTCATATTCCCATTTTCGCAGGACATCAGCGTTTCCTTCGTTTTTCCGTGGGAGAAAACCATTATCAGTTTGCGGCGTTACCCTTTGGTCTTGCCTCTGCTCCCCGGGTCTTCACAAAGGTGTTAGCCCCAGTTTTGGCGCTGTTGCGACAGCGGGGCATATCGATTCTAGGTTACCTAGACGATCTTCTTCTCCGTGCGGAGTCTCCGCAGGCTCTGTTGCTAAACTTGGAGATCACGATGATCTCTTTGCAAGAGTTCGGGTGGCTGGTGAACCTGCAGAAGTCATCTCTGGCTCCCACCAGGAGGCTGGAATATCTAGGCCTAATTTTAGACACATCCCTAGCAAGAGTGTTTCTCCCTGCAGAGAAACTCCAGAAGATTCAGTCAACGATTCAGATGTTACTGTCCGTCAACTGGCCTTCCCTTCGGACTTGCATGAGGGTCCTGGGACTGATGGTGGCCTCCTTCGAGGCAGTACCGTTTGCCCAGTCTCATACCCGAATCCTTCAAAAGGAGATTCTTCTCAAATGGAACCGGAATCCCGATTCCCTGGACAATCGGATCCGGCTGAGCGAGCGGACCAGGGAGTCTCTGGTCTGGTGGCTTCGGTCTCCGATGTTCAGCCAGGGAAAGTCATTTCTTCCGATATACTGGACAATTGTCACCACGGATGCCAGTCTATCCGGGTGGGGAGGAATTTTCGGCAAATTATCTGCTCAAGGGCTCTGGTCCCTGGAAGAGTCCAGGTTACAGATAAATGTGTTGGAACTGAGAGCGATCAGACTTTGTCTGATTTATTGGACCGAGCAGCTCCGGGGCAGCCCGGTGCGGATCCAGTCGGACAATGCCACAGCAGTGGCTTACGTCAATCACCAGGGGGGCACCAAGAGTGTCCTGGCGGCCATAGAAGTGGCCAGCATTCTTCGTTGGGCGGAACGATTCATTCCAGCTCTCTCTGCGGTATTCATTCCGGGGGTGGAGAATTGGCAGGCAGATTATCTCAGCCATCAGATTCTGGATCAAGGGGAATGGTCTCTTCATCTAGAGGTATTCCACCAACTGTGCCTTCGTTGGGGCACCCCGGAGGTGGATCTGTTGGCATCTCGGTTCAACAGGAAGGTGCGGAGGTTTGTGGCTCGCTCCCGCGATCCTCTAGCAGACGCTGCAGACGCGCTGGTCGCCCCGTGGGGGCAGTATCAGCTACTGTATGCCTTCCCTCCTCTCAAGTTGCTGCCGAAACTTCTTCGCAGGATAGAGGTGGAGGGAATTCCAGTCATCCTTGTGGCTCCGGATTGGCCCCGTCGGGCCTGGTATGCCGACCTAGTCAGGCTGATCGCGGACGTCCCTTGGCGACTTCCTCTCAGGGAGGATCTGCTGTCTCAGGGACCGATCTTCTATCTTGCTTTACGATCGCTGGCTTTAACGGCCTGGCTGTTGAGACCCAGGTGCTGAAGGACAAGGGTTTGTCAGCTTCAGTTATTCCTGCTCTAATTAAAGTGAGGAAAGCGACTTCTAGAAAAGTCTATCATCGCACATGGAAGTCTTATATTGCGTGGTGTGAATCCCTTGAATTTCTTCCACGTGCCTATTCGGTGACCCGAATCTTGGCTTTTCTGCAACAGGGGGTTGAGCAGAAGCTGTCCTTGAGTACCATCAAGGGTCAGGTTTCAGCGTTAGAAATCTTCTTTCAGAAGCCTCTGGCTACTAATTCCTTGATGCAGAGTTTCACCCAGGGAGTGTGGCACCTGGCTCCGCCGGTGCGCGCACCCTTGCCGCCCTGGGATCTTAATTTGGTGCTGTCGGTTCTTCAGAAACCTCCCTTTGAAAATATCAGGGAGATTCCCTTGCTTACTTTATCCCAGAAGGTGGCCTTCTTGGTGGCTATCACTTCTGCACACAGGGTGTCAGAACTGGCCGCATTATCCTGTCGTTCCCCATATTTGGTGGTTCATAGGGATAAGGTTGTTCTTCATCCGAATCCATCCTTCCTTCCTAAGGTGATTTCAGAGTTTCATTTGAATGAGGACATTGTATTGCCTTCCCTGTGTCCTAAGCCCACTCATCCTCGGGAATTCGCGTTGCATTCCTTGGATGTGGTGCGGGCGATCAGGGCATACTTGAATACTACAGATTCATTTCGTAAGACGGATTCACTTTTTGTGATCACGGATGGCCCTAAGAAGGGGTTGCCTGCATCTGCCACAACTATCTCCAAATGGATCAGACAGACGGTGGTACAGGCTTATTCTATTAAGGGTCGGAATCCTCCGTTCCCTGTTAAGGCGCACTCCACTCGGGCGCTTAGTGCTTCCTGGGCCTTCCGCTATCAGGCGTCGGTGCTTCAGGTTTGCAAGGCGGCTACCTGGTCGTCGGTTCATACCTTTACAAAATTTTATAAAGTTGATGTGATGGCAATGGCGGATGCCTCTTTTGGCAGCAAGGTTCTGCAGGCCGCTGTTTGAGGGGACCGTTGGTCTACCTCGAGGGTTTTTTTCTGTTGGGTTTTCAGTTGAGCTCATCCTTCTGTCCAATGAGCCTTTAAGACTTCTGGTTGGCTCCGGTTGGGCCTTCCGGATTGGATTTTGATTTCCGTTATCCCACCCCTCATTTGTGGCACTGCTTTGGGACGTCCCTACTGATATTAATCAAAGAGGACTGCGTCTGTCAATGAGCGACAGAGAAAATTGTATTTTTGACTTACCGTAAAATCCTTTTCTCTTAAGCTCATTGACAGACGCAGTACCCGCCCCTCTATCTTGAGTTGGGTTGGGTTAAATTCTCTGACACTGCTTTGTGACATAACTAACATCCTGTAGCAGAGAGAGAGAGAGGATATACCCTCTGGGACTGCCCCTAAGGTGGGGCCAGAACGTTTTCTTCTGCCTAGTGTCCTACTCCTGTAGAGGGCAGTATAACCCAATTTGATATTAATCAAAGAGGACTGCGTCTGTCAATGAGCTTAAGAGAAATGGATTTTACGGTAAGATCTTACAAAAATCAATTTTTTCCTGGTATGAGGTTCAATAACCAACCTTCCGCAGTTTGGTATTTTAATGTGGTTTTAACCCAGATCAGACTTACTATACCAAATTCTGCAAGGTAGTTTTCAGTCTGACCACAAAGAGAATATTACCACAACATATACAAAACAAAAAAAACAATATAGAGAACACCTAATCTATCGTGTAGCTCAATTTGCCTGTCCTACACAAAAACCATGTTTTTATAGGACACAAACCCTACATATAATCCAAGACTTGTTGAACATTTTCATCAACATAACCAAACACAAGAAAAGACCAGCTTATCAAGTTTTTTTGTTATTAAAACACAAACAAAAAAAATTATAATAATAATAAAAAGATTACCAAAAAAAAATCAAAACCAGCTAAGACTTGTTGAAACTTGTCAACAAATAACACAAGAGAGAACAAGAATCAAGTAATTCCTTTGCGTCTTTAAAAACAAAAACAAAATAGTTAAAAGACAAATAACAAAAAAGAAAAAAAAATATTAAAAAATTGAAGAAAAAACTATTAAAACTAAGAACACAGATTTGTTGAACCTTCTTCAACAAAAGAACACTAGAGGCAGCCTGAATCAAGCTAGTCCTTTGTGTCTTTAACCGCCTTAGCGGTATCCCCGAGCGTGACTCGGGGTAGGAATTTTCTGCTATTAGCGGTATCCCCGAGTCACGCTCGGGGTCAATGGGCAGAGCGTGCAGACAGCGCAGCGGAGCTTCTCTTACCTTATCCTGGCGATCCAGCGATGAGCAATCATTGCTGTGACCGCCAGCCGAGATCTCCGCCGCTCGTCTGTCGGTAGGAGGACTTCCTAGTTCCGTTCCCTGCAGCAGCAGTAATGCTGCATGGGAGCGGAACTAGGGAGGGAAATTCAAAAAAAAAAAAAAAAAAAAACGTTGCACAAAACACATAACACATTTTATATTATATATATGCATATATATATATATATGCATATATATATGCATATATATATATATATGTATATATGTATATATGTGTATATGTATATATGTGTGTGTGTATATATATATATATATATATATATATATATATACCTATATACACACACACACACATATATATATATATATAAATAAAATTATTGATTCGATTATAATTCATGCGTTATATATATATATATATATATATATATATATATATACACACACACATATATATATATCTATATATATATCTATATACACACATATATATATATATATATATATATATATATATATATATATATATATATATATATATATACACACATATATATATAATATATAACACATAAATTATAATCTAATCAATAATATAATTTTATTATATATATTATATATTAAATAATAAAATAATATTATTGATTCGATTATAATTCACTTGTTTGTGTTTCAAATTTATCACATCTGGGATGTCTACTAGAGACTTGTTTTGGTCAGGTTTTAGTCAGTAATTACTAAGAATTGTAGGCCTATAATACATAACGCCAAATTTCCATGAATAGAATTGTACCGCTTTTGGAACAGAATTCCTGACAGAATCATACCGCCAGGGAGGTTAAAACAAAAAAAACTAGAAATTGTGAGATTTTTCAAACTCAACAATAAAAACGACACCCTTTCAGTGGTTTTCAAATAACTTCATCCATGAAGCCACCGCAAGAAATTATGCTTGGTAAGCTTTCACAGAACAAAACAAAAAATAAAAACAACATTTTCCCGCTAACAGATATAGCTTCCCAATTACATTGACCGGTATGCAAAAGTTCATCTGATATATATATATAACCATAATTATGGGATTATGGGAATTTTTTTTTTTTTTAACTCTGTGGTGTATCCTCTTCTAATACCCACTAAAACAATTTTTCATTGTTTTTCCTAGATTAAATTGCTGTGGCCTTCAGACTACCGGGAAACTTCCTCAGTTTAAACCCAGCTCAATAACCTTACACAAATCTCGGTATTTGCTGTATTAAATATTTCCAGACTGGTCAATTCTTCATGGTCGCCAATTATGTTACCCTAACAATATGAGAGTTAATTTATCTCAGACAATATTTGGGTTAAAAATGAGAGTTCTATGACTCTGAATGAAAACTTTAACACAGCAATTATTTATTTGTATATAGTTTGATAAGCCTACTTAATTTACAACAATCTAACTATTGTACATACTACAAAATGTAAAATATTCCTAGTTTAACTGAACAAATACAATGCATAGAGTATATACTCATATACAAACACACTATGACCGACACAAAGAATATACAATGTGAACCTTAATCTTTCATAATTACCCTTAGTGCGTCCTCCTGCTCTCCCATGCCAAACAGGAAGTCACTCTATCTCACCTTGGCTAATATAAACCCATATCCCAAAGCCTTGTATAGGGCTATTCTCATTGGTTCCGCTATCATGCCCTATTCCTCCCTGTGGGCGTATCTCCTCCGGGATTGGACACTTTCCTCCTCCCATAATAAGGCCTCTTTCTAACCACTCCTTCTCTGTTGGGGGGGGGAATTTATTCATAACTGTGGAGTAGCTCTGAAATTGCTACTTAAAATATGCAAGATTTATACTTGAGGCCTGTGGCCCACCCCTCAACAGATGGCTTATCCTCATTGCATATCTTAATGAGAGTCCTTTGAGATGGAGGTATACAAATCAGGGCGGGCATGTCAGTCTATTCATCCTAGCTCATTGGCCCCAGAATGTCTAGCTCCCAGAGATGTAATCGCAGGGTGACACTATCAGTATGTGTTTACATGTAAATAGCAGTTGCCCTCTGGTAGCTCAGGCATGCATTTTACATGGACTTGTTAAACCGGTTCCTAGAACTGACTGCCGACTGACAGTCACACAGCTTCATATAAGTGACACTCATATCTCAGCTAAATGTAAAATCAAAACTCGTACATGTATATATTTACATTAATATTTACAATCTCTAAAATGGAGATTTATACATAATCTCCTCATCATCACAACACAGTAAGGGAGATTACGCCTAAACGCCTAAGGCAACAGGAGGGAAAAATTGATGCCCATTTCTTACAGTTCCCAGCATCTCAGACTGCCACACTTGATTAAGGGTTTCTGTGTGTCTCTAGTAAAGCCTGCTTCAATGTAGCCAAAAAAACAAAACTTGTTACAAAAACTTGTTACAAAAACTTGTTTAGTGGGTGCTCAATTATTATATAAGATTGATGTAAGATCTCCAAGTCTTTTTTCCTATTGATATTTGATTGATGTTTTCCTATTTGGTTTAACCACTTTACCACCGGAGGATTTTCCTGCTAAAAGACCAGGGGTTATTTTGCGATTTTTTACTGCGTGACTTTAACGGACAATCGCGCGGTCGTGCGACGCTGTATCTAAACGAATTTCACGTCCTTTTTTTCCCACAAACAGAGCTTTCTTTTGGTGGTATTTGATCACCTGTGCGATTTTTTGATCACGCGCTATAAACAAAAAAAGAGCGTAATTTTTGCAAAAACAACAATATTTTTCACTTTTTTTTATATGAAATTCCCCCAAAAAAAAATGTAAAAATCAAAATTTTTTAAAATTTTCGGCCAATTTGTTTTACGCTACCTATGTTTGGTAAAAAAAATCGCAAAAAGCGTATTTTGATTGGTTTGCGCAAAAGTTATCGCGTTTACTAACAAAGGGAAAGATTTTTGTCATTTTTGGTGTTTTTTTTTTTAACGAGTAATGGCGGCGATCTGCGATTTTTTTTGCGGTACTGCGACATTGCGGCGGACAGATCGGACCCTTGACTGACATTTTTGACACTTTTGGGGGTACCAGTGACATTACTGCAGTAATCAGTGCTATATATATGCACTGTTACTGCAAAAATGACACTGGCAGGGAAGGGGTTAACAGTATTGGACAGGGAGGGGTTAAGTGTGTCCTAGGGGCGTGATTCTAACTGTGCAGGGACAGGTCTACTAGTGTAAAAACAAAGATCAACAGTTCTACATAGTAGAACTGTTTGATCTTCACTTTTACACAGGGAGAACTGACAGGTGGCTTGTTTACACAAGCCGCTCTGTCTTTCTCCCGCTGTACCGGCGATCGTAGTGTGACCGGCGGACATCGGGTCCGCCAGTCACACTCCCGCACTCCTCCGTGAACGAGCCGAGGCGGGCGCGCGCCTCAGCGGGCGCGCGCCCGCCCGCTATTGGCTCTGGAAGGAGTGACAGGCGAGCGACGTAGACCTACGTCACTCTGCCTGGCCGGGGCCGACTGCCGCAGTAAATATACTGTGCGCAGTCGGCAAGCGGTTAAGAACGGTACACTCCCTAAAAAATAAAAGAAAATACAAACATTTGAAATGTATTGGATTTTGCAGCGCACAGAATGTGCACAATACGCGCCAGATCTGGGGGTTTACCGTTACATATACAGAATGAGGTGACTGGCCTCAGGTGATAAACAAAGATGAAACATGTTCTACATAAATTGTATTTGTATATCTGCAGTCTTCTAATCAATTATTCAAAGTGCTAAAAAAATCTATAAGCCTTGTCTGGGGGAAAAAAAGGGGCAGACAGCTCTACAGCGCTCAGTAAAAGCTGATTGAGGGAAAGAAACATGCCCCTTCACACAGCACACAGGAATAGAGCTAAGGCTGTCAATCCCCCTCCCCGTCACTAATTTTCTTTTGGTGTCAGGAATAATTGGCAGAAGTGCTGCATGCTGACAGCTGCGAACAGAAATTACACTTCATTCATTCATTCATTCATTCACTTCACAAGTATAAGGCTCCATGCATACTTGCTTAAAAAATGCCCCTACCTATTGAGCATTTTGTATTTCTGCTTCCAAAAGCAAATAATGTCCAGACACACATTTCTTTTTTAAATCAGAAATGAAGTTTATTAGGCTTTGACAAACAAACACAGCCAAAATGCAAGTTAATAAAAATTATTTCAGGGCCTATATTTTCAATATATGCGCTATACAGGGTATACTACAATCAGAACAGAAATTACTATTCTGGTAACAGTCAGTAAGAAATGCAAAAACCTAGCACCAACCAAGTCCATGGGTGCACGACCAGGTACTGCTAGCCCAAGCACACAATTTTAGCCTAGAGACATTTAAGCTTCAGCAAAAAAATTTTAATTTTTTTTGCATTGACTGAATCAGACTGTTTGCTACATCCCACAAACCCACTCAACACACACAACATGTGGTGCAATTTTTCAGTATTTAGTAGGTGACACTACCTTTAAAAGACCACGTTTAAAACAGGGAGAGCTCATATGCTGCCATGAATTGCCATCAGGAAAGGAAAATGAAGGTAGGTATTTTAACCATTTTCCATTTTCCTGATGCCAACATGGCAGCATACATAAAAAGGAGGGCTAAAATGTAATCAAACTTTATTACAATGGACGTAGAAGCCTGGACCATCATTCCATTGAAGTCCATGCCCCAGGATCTTCCTTGTAACGCTGTTGGTAAGTGCACCACGCCAACTTGCCTGCTGTTTTGGAGATGTCTCCATAGGCAAATGCCCGAATTTAAAGATATAAAAATGGACCCAGCTATAAATGAGCCTGTATCACTTCTGGAGGCTCTTGCCTGTAAGTTTTCTGGATGACCTTGACTCTCTGAAATGACAAGGTTTTGCTGTAGGTTCCTCCTCTGAATTAGCCAAATGGAAACACCTTCCAGAGAATTTTAGACATCCAGTGTAGGTTGGTGTAGGTCTGCCGGAAAGGATGGAACCGCCACCCTGGGAACAAGGGAGCTCAAAGAGATATAGGCCCCAACTTGTCCAGAAGGAATAAGATCTAGGACTCTATAGATAGAGCATATACTCTGCCCCCTGAACTTATTGAGCCTCTTGATCTCTCACCCCACTAAGGAAATCAAGGACCACAATAAAAACCTACTGGGAAATGTTATTCCTCCTCAGGGCCTAGAAGAGGGTCTCAGGACCAACCTCGTGAAGTTGCGTTTAATGTTTTTTAAGTAATCAAATCTATTATGTTTCTTTACAAACACTGGAATATTCTGCAGAGAATAGTAGGTAGGAGTGGAGGGGAGAATCACAGTTCACACACAGACAATGAAACGACAGGAAGAGAGGGAGAGGGAGGAGGAGGTCCACTTTTATTAGTGTATTTTGCAAGAACCTATCATTAACCAAAAAAAATAACATTTATAAAAAATATTGCTAAAAATATGCACGTACAGCAGTGTAAACTTTCAGAGCACAAATAAATAAAATGTAGTACTGCCCTTCTAAAACTCTGCTGCTTTTGTTTTGGTTTTGTTTTGATAAACATTTAGCCCCCATTCACACTGGGGCGGCGCTACTTGGAGGTAGCGGTGCGAGCAGCGCGCCGCTACCTCGGAGCGGCCGCCGCGGACTTCGTAACATTGAAGTCTATGGCGGTCGCCTCCTGGTCGCCCCAAAGAAGCTCCGGACCCTTTTTCTGAGTCGGAGCGACTTGTGTCGCTCCTATCAGAACGGGTCTGCAGCTTCCCTATGGGAGGCGACCTGCGGCAACCTGTGAGGCGACCAGGTCGCCTCACAGGTCGCCCCAGTGTGAACGGGGGCTCAGGATACATAAACTAAGTAATTTATTTTATTAAAAACATCCCAGAGATTCTTCTAAAAGATACATTTTTTAACATGATTTGAAAAATATTTGAAAAGTAAAAAATGGTTAAATTGGTCAAAATCTTAAAGTCTTCTTTATGGACACCTGACCTCACCATAGTTACATTTTACTTGAAACCTTGTGTCAAAGATATACAGCCTTTTTACAAAATTAAAAAATAATGGTAGGTACTATGCTTTATTAATTCTTAAGCCAATTCTTACACACATTTGTGGAAACTGCAGAATTTAGCCAGAACATAATATTCATCTGCGTTTATCTGCGTTATCCCTTTGAAACATAAATAAAAAACATTATGTGATGTAAAAATTACACATAGCTTTGGTTTGAATGCCAAGATAATAATAAAATAAAAATACATAATATTTCACTGGTTGGTATTTATTACAGCATTCATGCATAATTCCCAGATCAGATCATCCTTTGCAGCTGTGTTAGTCAAAGGAGGGAGGACACATGACTGCACAGCAGCACTTCAGTTAGTTAAAAGACCTATTAGGCTGCCTGCAGCAATACACTGCTACTTAGCATTTTCAGCCTGCCTTAGAAAGCGCTATTGCAAGGTAAGAAACAGCATCAGATTCATAGTAAAAATAAACAGTTTGTTTTAAAACAAACTATATTACTGATTTAGGGTTTGCATTATGTGATTTTTTTATTTTGTGAAATGAATGCATGTACTTAAATTATTATTATAACTATTAAATTAGATGTTGTACTCAACCATTAAGATGTAAAGGTTGATTTATCAAAGGCAAATACACTTTACTTTAAGAAGAGATTTTACACTTTGCAAGATATTTTTTTTCACTGAAATTTCTGACTGACTTACATGATGTGTAGGCAAATTTGTATTTTTTTTTTTCAATTGATTTCACATATTATGTACAAAGTGACATTTTTCACCATTACCTCTGAAAAAAATCCTTTGTAAAGTGCAACTTCTCCTTAGATCATTTAGCAATCAATCGTGCTAAATCTACAAAGTTAAATCTATGTTGACATTATTTATGCTCTGAAAACCCCTTTAATTAAAGTCCATTGTGTAAGATAGTATTTATTTAAGATAGTAATTAATTATACTATTTATATATATATATTATTTTCAATATAATTAAAAGCTGTTTAAATAAGAAAATGTGATGTTTTTGTTAAGGCCTTTTTCCTCTGCAGTAAGTTAATGTAGTAATGTAGTTTTCTACATAAATTAGCAGTACATGGTCATTACGCTTTTTTATTTTATTTATTTAATTTTTTTTAGAGGCAGCCTGGCTTATAGTGAACACTCACTAAGTTATGGTCAGCCTTCAAATGTATTTATAATAAAATATATATATATGTTTGAGTAAAATAAATGATTTTTTAATATAAAGTGACCATGAAACAGTAATAGAAAATAAAAGAAGAAAGCTTTTTTTTACCGAGAGGTTTCACAGTTTCTTTTGTAATTTTTTTTTGTCTTCATGCTAAAAACACATGTGGCCAATTGTTTGATGTAAGTTGTCTGAATATTCTGAATCAATTTTATTTGATCTCATCAGGGAAGAATAAATAAATGGATTTAGGTACTTGGGGGAAATGAAAATACTGGGCTGGGAGGTATAAAAAGTTTCTACTTAGCTCTGAGAAATATGGGAAATTATCAATATCAGAGAATGTTATGGTATGGTGCTTGTTTTCAAAGCAACAAAATAAAGGGAAAAAAAACGTAAATATGTAAATCTAAATATTGCCGATTTACCTAAAATATCTTACTGATTAGCGTAGCTGGGAAAAAATAAATAATGCGATGTTGAGAGTAAGCATCAGACGTAATTAAATATTTGTTTGTACAGGCCAGTATTTAGCAAAATAAATATAAAAGAGAGAGATAAGACTGGAAAGTGAACAGAAGGAAAGTAATAGTGAGTTCATTCACCATCGGTCTAGGAAGTTATTATATTCTCAGAAATATACACCTAGAAGAAGAAGATAATTGTAGTCTAGCTTAACTTGGGATAAAAAAGTATATACGTAATATATATATATATAATATAATATAAAAAAAGTTTAGAAGAGTTTTAGAAAGTTGCAAAAAAATAATTATGTTGTGTCAGTTTTATACTTCTTATTTTTCTGCAAATGTTTATTAGATATTTTATAATTTTAGAACATTTTGGGCTTAGAACATTTTACTATAGCTATAAATGTACTTAGGGAGTTAGCAGTTAGTATTGTGTTGATCAACTGTTTCCTTTTCTGAGGTTATTACTGACACTCCTTTTTCTTCTGTTTTTCTCTGTTTTTTATTTTTTTTATTTCTTTGTTTACAGGAGGGGAGTTAATATTGCCCATAATTACAGAAGATTCCCTAGATACCCCTCCCATTGCTACTCGCTCCCCATTTATACCTCCTCCCCCTACATACCGAACTGTCCTTACTCTGGACACCACCAAAGATTCATTGAGTGTTCCTTCCAACCTGAGGCCACCATGCCCATCTGAGCAAGAAGATAGTGATTGCGAGGAGGGGATAGAGGTTTCTGGTTATGCCTCAGGGGAAGTATTTGAATCAAGTTTTCCTCCAACAGATGATGAGGACTTCTATACCAGTTTTCCATTGGTAACAGAAAAAACCCCACCATCTAAAACAGAGAGGAGAACTCCTGGCTCTCGTCCAAATATAAAGTCAGGAGGCTCAACGTCTTCTCCTTATGACCTTCTCACCTCCACCACATCCCCAGACCTTGTCCGGAACATCCCTGCGGGCAAAATGAATAACAGGGAACCCCTAAAACCCAACATAGACCAATATCCCAATATCCCTACCTCTTTCCAACTGGACAAATTAAATAAGCAAAGATTTCCATCTATTACATCATCTCCTAATTTCCACAATTTCCCAACAGCAAATCCTACAGGCTCAGGGGAAAAAGGATCACCTGGAGCCGTGGAGGTTATCAGGGAGTCCAGCAGCACCACGGGAATGGTTGTCGGAATTGTGGCAGCAGCAGCCCTTTGCATTCTCATTCTTCTCTACGCAATGTACAAGTACAGAAACCGGGATGAGGGATCATACCAAGTGGACCAAACCCGAAACTACATCAGTAACTCAGCCCAGAGTAATGGTGCTGTGGTAAAAGAAAAGACAGTGCCTGCCACAAAAACAACTGCTAAAAATAAGAAAAATAAGGACAAAGAGTATTATGTGTGAAACCCTAAAATAGATTCTCCCAACTATGGGAGTGGGGTTGGTCATCATCAAGCCAGCCATTCATTTGAGAAACTAGATTGGACTATGCTGTGACCAACCATTGACTAATCAACAGGTTAAAAAGTTCCTAGGTTACAAAAGCTATCCCCAGGGTTTACAAGATTACATTTGGTCAGCATTTTGAATGTCAGAAATTGCCAACTTATTGTACTGACTCTGCAGTATCTTACATGGAAATATTCACCGGCCTACAATTGTCCAAAGCTTGAGTGAATATCAATCTTCTATTACTTAAACAATCCAATCATCTAATGAAATCAATCAGAACAAAAGATGCATCCTGCACTCAGTACAACTAAGTGCTCAGTGCCTCCCATCTAAATTTTTATTCTCAGTCTCAAATTTAAATATATCCCTTGCCAAATATGTCTCTTCATATTCCTGTTTTCATGTGGATAAACAAAAATTCAAGATTTTCCCTTGTGATCTACCTGTCTCAGATTATTATAGAAAAAAACTATAATAAATGTTGGTTACTGCTAAATATAATACTAACTAAAAACACATGCAGGTGCCAGAGACTTTTTACATGGAAAGACTAGTTAAAGCCAGGGGGATGATTATTCCAATGTAATTCCTTACAACATGGAGTCATTATTGGGAGAAGATGGTAGCATGTTCAAGAGTTAAAGACTCACAAAAATGGTATGAAGACTGAGACCTTGGACTCTTCCTTCCTTTTTCCCTATAAATTCCCTGAAATTCTTCTCAAAGATCAAGGGTATTTCTATTCCGGTTTGTGTGGTGTTGTCTTGGTTTTTTTGAACGCTGAGCCGTGCGTTTGACTTGTACATGAACTAAATTTACTGCTCCACACCTTGAAGAAAATGTTTATCCCCCAGGATGTCCCCTGTATCACATGGAAAAGCTTATACCCCAGGATGTCTCCTTATATCCAGGAATTTACATAGACAATTAGAGGGGCTGGGATATTGGGGAACAGATCATCAGAATATCAATAAAGCAAATGTTACGGCCTCGTTCAGATTGTTGATGCAATTTATTTTTATTCTCTATTGGGATAACGTGTACAACCTATTATTTGCAATAGCGTTTAAAGGTGAAGCGCAAACTCACTAGAAGAGATTTTCCTACAAAAAAAAAACACAACTGTGCGCTGAAACTAATATGCTAAATATTGTTTTACCAAATCTAATCTTCTTCCAATTTAATAGTATTAGCTTCCGGTCGTTCAGTTTTTCAGATGTTCTAATTTTGTAAAAATTACACCTTAAAGCCGAGCAACCAATATTTCTCTTTAGTTCATCAACAGACACAGTGCTCCATAAACTCATGACTGCAGGAGTAGGACTTGGCAGAAGAAAAAAAACTCGACTCCTCGGCTTGCATATCCCTGCTATAGGCAATCAGTTTTTTTCTGTCTATTCAGACTAGGCTCCCTGCTGGGACATGCATACAGGTTCTGAGTCTTGTGGTGTTCACCTTCAAAATTCTCTGTCTGCACAGTCCTGTATACAGTTCTTTTAGCAGGAGAATACCAAGGTTTGTGGCAAGGTCACGGTTCCTTGGGCAGACACTGCATACGTAAGGCCAGTATCATCCTTGGCTCAAGCGTCTTTCATTGTTCCTGTAAAGGGCGAGGGTCTGTTTCTGTTGGCCATAAATGTCCCTTGGGAGCTACCCTTTCAGAGAGGACCAGTTTTTTTCTAGGGCTGATCTACCATTATGCTTTACAGTTGCTTGTTTTAATGGCACCACACCTGAGGGATAGCAGTTTGTCCCTACTGTGTTGAAGGCGAGGAAGTCAACGTGGAAAGCGTACATTTAAATCGTTTGGCACCTATCCTCGCTTTTTTTCTGTAGCTCGAATCTTAGCCTTTCTTCAATGAGGCATTGAGCAGAAAATTGCCTTCAAGAGCCATCAAAAGCCAGGTATCTGCCTTAGCCAATCATCTTATAGCGACCCCAAGCCAACTCTTTAGTTCATACCTTCTTTCAATTAGTTCAACATATGGTTCCGCGTGCAGTCTCTTTTGCCGCCATGGGATTTAAACAGATGTAATATAAAAAAGGTTTAGAAATGTTTTAAAAAGTTACAACAGAATTATGTTGTGTCAATTTTATACTTATTTTTTGGCAAATGCTTCTGTGTGTTTGTCCAGAAACCTAAAGTTGAGAATATTCAGGAGATTCCCTTGCCTACGTTATCCCAGAAGGAGGCATTCTTGGTGTCTATTACATTGGCCCGTAGGGTGTCTGATTTGTCGTCGGTCATTATTTGGGGATCCATAGAGATAAGATGGTTCTTCGTCCCTGTCCACCGTTCCTACCTAAGGTTGAAAGAAGACATTGTGTTACATTCCTTGTGTCCTAAGCCGACTCATCCCAAGGAATTTGCTCTACAAGTCTTGGGTTTGGTTTGAGGGATTCGGGCGTCCTTTCAGAGATCGGACTCGCTTTTTGTGGTTACACAAGGGCCAAGGAAAGGGCTGGTTGCTTTTTCAGCTACCACAGTGACTCAGATATTAAAGGTCTTAACCTTTCCAGGGCATTCTACTTGGACGCTTCATACTTCTTGGGCCTTCTGTCATCAAGCATCAAGTTTGCAAGGCGGCTACATGGGCGTCAGTGCATACTTTCACCAAATTCTACCAAGTAGATACTTTGGCTTCTGCGGATGCTTCTTTTGGCCGCAAGGTTTTGCAGGCTGCGGTTTAAGAGGGCCTGTTCCCTCTTGAGGAGTGTTTTTCTTTAAATTATTATTTTAGATGGGGCTCCTGTGACCCTGTTAGGGCTCTTGTGTTTAGCATTGTTTTTTTTTTCCCCACCCTTTTTTTTTGCTTTTGGACATCCCTTTAGTGATGGAGCGCTGTGTCCGTCAGTTAACTAAAGAGAAAAAATTTAACTCACTCAATTTCTCTGAGTTCGTCGGACACCCCTCTAAGAAGTTTTTTTATACTGCTTGTTATTAAGCTGAATGCCTATAGCAGAGGAATGCCTATGGGTGTAGCCAGTTTTTTTTTTGTTCTGCGATATAACCATACATGATATATGGAGTGTTGTGTTCGTAGATGAATGCAGAAAAATTTATTTTCCGGTGAGTACAAAAATCCAATTTTTAAAATGTGCAGTCAAAAATTGTCAATATTAGAGTCAAACTCTAACAAAACTCTGGTCAGCCATAATCTGATTTAGTTTGCTGCTCTTAAAAAAGCAATACATACTAATACAAAAAATACAAAATCAAATTCTAAAAGTGCTCATGTGCTCGGAAAACTAAAACAGCGTGAATAACGCATATGTAATAAAAAATGTGTGTGTGTGTACATGTTTGCATCCTTAAAAACAAGACATTTGACATAAAAAAATTTGTAGCAAATTAATATAAATAAATAATAGCATATATAAATTAAGATTTTGTACCTTGCTAAGCGAAAATACTAGATCTTGTTTTGATTTATCTGGACATCTGGAATGTAAACTTGCACATTTGTGGTCCTAGGCAAAATGATTTATTATGTTGTCTTTTTTTTTTTTTTTTAAACTGTAAATCAGAACTGGAAGAGTAGCGGAAATAAAATTAAATAAAAAATACACAAGTAAGAATAAATAAATAAACATATTTTAGTAAACTTGATATAAAATGCTAAAAAACAAAAAATATATATTATATATATTTTTTTAAATATAAAAGAAAAAAAACTTGCATAAATTTAATTCCTAGAGTCTGCAAAAAGAAATTAAAAAAATAATAAGCTGTAAATATTTATGTTTTTGCAAGTTATCAAAAACTTTGTAACATTGTTCAAAGGTAAATCTTCACAGATTACAGGAGGAAAAAAGTATGGTCAACCTGCGGCAGCATTTTTTACATTATAAAAAAAATACATGGATATTAAAATTAGAGAACATTTTTTACAACGTTTGATTAAATTTTTGTTTTTCAAAATAACCAAGGCACTTCAACAAAAAAAAACTTTATTTTGTAGAAAACACAATGATCAAAATTAGAGAACAGAAATGACTTTAGGATGGAGATTGCAACTAAAATTTCTGAAGGTTAAGTACATCTGCGGCCACAGGAAATCACTAATGTCACTGCTGTGGTGTAATGCTGTTCCACTCTACTTTCAGTCTCTTCCACTGACTGTAGTGTAGTTCTTGGCCATAACTTTCTGTCGCATAATTATTGAAAAGGATTTTCCAGAAGTTTAGATAATTTCATTAATTTATTGTTTTCCACTTCAAAAAGCTTAAGTGAGACATTGTCATGTATAATCATACATCAGGGTGCCAAGATTAACACTTGGAAGTATCTGAATGTGTTCTCTAATTTTGATCAATATTCTTTTTCAAATCGCATTGTCCTCCTATTGTCAGAATCTCATTCTGTACATTAAAATGTATGTAACTCATGAAATATGCTTAACAAAAGTGCTCTTTAACTTCTGTTTAGATCATTTTAAATAGGACTAAGTGACCTTGAAATTTAGGAGAATATAGGTTCTCCGGTGATCAAGCACATGAACATGAAAAAAGCACAACACACATATACAACGCCCTATCGCACTGCGAAAAATAGATATATACTAAGCGCTGTGAGCTTAGCGGTCAACATTAATTAAGCCTTTTCAATTTGTTGTTAGCAATGAGACAACTGAGGTTTGAATGTATTGCAAACTATGTTTTTTTATGCTTATAGTTTGGTACGATATGTTGGATAATTAAAATTATAGTTCATGCTTATAACACGAGCAAGAATAGAAAAAATATCCTCAAATAATTTTTGTTTTATGTCATAATTTTGACACAGATTGTGTAAAAAAATTTAACCAAAAGAACACTTTTAAAAAATCTCGAACTCACAGCACCATAGCAAACATAGAAAACGCAAATTACTACACCGGTGAGACTCATTTAAAGTTTGGACACAATTCCAAAAAGGATCCTTGGGACTAGAACTAAAAATTGAATATGTTTACATTTATTGCATATTAAACTGCAAACTAAACCTGGATCTTAAAAAAAAATACAAATCTGGAGAGGTTGTCTTATGAGAAAAAGTCATGGTTACATTACATTAAATAAGATATTATATATGCTATAAATTTGGATAGGAAAAATCTTTGCTTTAACTTACACATGTTTGATACTGTTCGCTACATAGAATACGAAGCAGAACTCTAGCATAGAGCAATTTTTAAACATTCCACATTGAAAAATTAACATACTGTATAATTTTCTGAGACCCTGTAGACACTAGAGTAAAATTGGAAAAGGACAGAGTAAAATTGACATATTTTGAAAAGCAGTAAAAAGTATTGATTTTATTTCACATTTTTGTAACAAGTTTATGATTTATTTGTTATCATTGTTTAAAAAGTATTTTTTCAAGCCCTCTAGATTATGGAAAAACATTTTGTATAAGCAACAATTTAATTTTTTAACTTCATTTTACTGAAAGCTGCGGAGACACATACATGTTCATTTCTGTCTCCTGAGAGATCTGTGATTCAGAAGATTGGCATAAATAAGTGTGATAATGATGTATACTCGTTGATCATTTTTGTCTAGTGTCGGTACAAAAAAAGAGATGACACGAAGAGCCAAAAAAAAGAACAATATGTATAATGTATGATATTAAATGTTAGTCGTCGTAGAAGACGATCTCAGGTTTGAGAAATTCCAGGAATGTGTCATTTGGGAAAAAATTATTTAAAGGTAAATGATATGGTCTGGAAATTGGAGGGCATAATAAATATGTAGAGAATAATTGTGTATCTTCACACAAATGCTCCCTCTCACGTACATATATTATCATCCTCTCTCATATCACTCTCCTCTCATGTGTGAAAGGGAAAAGGGTAAAGATGTGAGTAAAAATGGAGCGAGGATGTAAAAAATAATCTCTTTACTAACATCTTTTAACGCTTAATTATATAAAATGTAGGTGAAAGGGCTTGATAAAAGACACAAATTCTAAATGTAGATATTCTAGTGTAAAAAGATGAAATGAGATAAGAGTGAAGTAAGGGGGGTAGTAAAAAATGACATATGTATGACGATGTGAGTCAGAGGAAGAAAATGGGCTTGAGTACAGCCTAAAAAGTGGAAATTAAATAAGAAAAGGGTTTGAAATAGGGGTTTTGGAGAGTTTGTGTGTAAGTTTTGGAAAGTTTATTAAAAAATCTTCATCCGGACTTCTCCGCTCTGGTCTTCTCCTCTCCGCTCTTCTTGTCTTCTGCTCTTTTGCTGTCCGCTCTTCTGCTGTCCAATCTTCTGCTCTTTTGCCCTCGGCTCTTCTTCTTCCTCCGGTCCTCCTCAGACGATGTCTCCGGTGATGTATGACATATGTATGATGCCATTGGGAGGCCACGCCCCTAATGGCTATATAACAAGCTCCGGAGACCGGCATAATCACCGGAGACATCGTCTGAGGAGGACCGGAGGAAGAAGAAGAGCTGAGGGCAAAAGAGCAGAAGAGCGGACAGCAGAAGAGCGGACAGCAAAAGAGCAGAAGACAAGAAGAGCAGAGAGGAGAAGACAAGAAGAACGGAGAGGGAGAAGACCAGAGCGGAGAAGTCCGGATGAAGATTTTAAATAAACTTTCCAAAACGTCTCCTGTCGTTATTTCCATACATACATTTTCATCTTTTTACTATATTTGAGACGGGAGTATTGAGCCCTGTGAAGGCTGAAATGATACCGGAAAAGGTAAGGTGTAAAGCGAATTTCACAAGAAACACACAAACACACAAAAACACAAAAACACCCACACAGATGTAGCGCTGTCCCGGGAAAATTATTGGCAATTTTCCAGAACGGCTCATTAGAAAATGGCATCACAGAAACAATACCTGTTAGGAAGGTACATAAAAGTATAATAGTATATAATGCTCATCAAAGGTCTGGAAACTCGTCCAGATTTTCAGATTTGGATCAGTGTAGCCCCTGCCCTTCAGCTCTCCAGGTAGCCAGATTTTGAGGAGACGCAGTTCAGCGGTTGCGTTCACCTCTACGATCGCAGATTTTCTGCATCAAGTGATAGGTAGCTTTCATAGAGATGGTCCTAAAGAGTTGCAATAGACAGTTTCTGCAGAGTGTCAAACCATAATCTTTTTGACCAAGATGGAGCTACCAAAATTATTTTCACCTTTGAGGACTTGGGGCCTCTGAATAAACTAGGTATGCTCCTAAAAAGAGTAGAGAAGATCCTACAACCATGGCAAATGCTTTCTCACATAGACCATATTTTCGTGATCGTTGTGAACACTTCCATGAACTCCATAACGTGTGACAAAATTTTCACTGCTCATAAAATCTGCCAGCAATTGAGGTGAATGGCAGATTGACTTATTTTATTCTGTAATGCCAAGCATAAATTGGATATACTAAATCCATGAGTGACGTTGCTTGTTTGTATACTCAAAAAACTGACGCTACATTACTGCGGAAAGCACATGTTATCCATTTTATGTTGGAGGTGAAGGAGAGCATTTCCATATTGCTTTAAGCTCCCTCAATTTGAAGGGATAAGCAACTATATTCTAGTTGTTCTATCGCATCGGTACAAAAATGTAAGGCCCTGGCTCTTTTTGAAAGACCGGAATGATTTCAAAATTCCTGAATTTCTGGTATCCAACAATTTTGTTAAATCTAGTTAAATCATCTATAGAATCTTTATAAAGAACTTTTTCCCCTGGGGAAGATGATAGCTTTAGTTTGCATGAGACAACATTTTTTTTTGGTAGGTTCAGCGGAACCGCTTCATATTTTTGGATAGATACATGCCATATCAAGCACAAAGCGCTAAGGAAATTGAAGAGATCATGTTTACTGGAAAAAAAAGCTTAAATTGCACTCGCTCCTTCCACCAGTGTCAGGTAAAAAATAAACTGATGCACTATCACTCCTTTTAACTATATCACTATAATTACCCTTAGGGCAAGGAATAGCCAGTGTTTCTCTATAGCAGCCATCTCCTTAAGTGCCCACGGAACACCCGATTGGCAGCGTGGATTGGGGAGCTGGTATGATGCTGTAATGTTTGCCACTCTTCTCCATGCCGCCGGAGACTTTGGTCATGTCATTTTGGGCTGCAGACGGCATTCAGGGCACCACCGAGCGCTAAACGCAACCAGAAATGCAAACCCAGCATTCCCCCATGGACAGGGGGCTCCCCCTGAAGGAAAAACGAGAGGGAGAAAGGGTCCCTCAAATCCCCCCCTCCCATGACCTGCTTGATAATATTTGAATGCATCCTGGATAGCCACCCCTCCATAATATTTAGGCAACGTCAGAAGGTGTTTACAAAGTCTAGGACGTTTATTGGCCTATGTAAACTTGGTGAAAATGGTGTTAAATTGTCAGAAGAAGGTAGAGATAAGGGAAATCGGTAATGTTTGGAAGCGATATACAAAACTTCGGAATCTTAATGACGTTACAACGACCAAACCTTGTTACCACTTATCTAGAAGGACACAAAGTTTGCTTCAAATTTCCTACCTTTAATGACCAAGGGTTTTGAGGAATGAGAGTACCTAAGTATTTTAATGCCGAAGAAGCCCATTTAAAGTTAAAATTGAGTTGTAAGGTGCGGAGCAATGGGGAGGATAAAGCAATTCCCATTGCTTATGATTCAGGTAAGATACAGCACCATAAAAGTCAAATTACTCCAAAAGATTGCGTAATGAAATATGCGGATTAGATAAGGAGTAGAGCAGATCATCTGCATAAAACGAGACTTCATGATTAGGTTCTCCTACTGTACTTTGTTTAAGAAGGATAACATAGGTGATAGGGGACAACCCTGTCGGGTACCGTTGGATATAGAGAAAGGCTCATATATCCCAAGTGCCAAGGGTGCAGCCGGAGACTGTCCCAGGGCATTGAACAGTTTGAGCATATGTGAACCTAAACAAAGGCAATACTACCAGCGTTTTATAGTATTGTAAGGTAAATCCATCTGGGCCGGGTGCTTTTCCGGGTTTGGCAGCTTTCACTGCTGTTTGCAATTCTTCAATGGAAAAAGGGGCTTTTAGGTCCTGATGATCCAGGGAAGAAAGGCGAGAAGAGAGGTAGTCCTCGATAAGAGAAGGAGACGTGGGAGAGGATGAAAGGTTAAACAAGGAGGAATATAATTCCCCATATGACCGTGCAATATCTTTAGGAAAAGAAAGCTTTTGTCCCTCGGTGCCCTTTATGTGGGAACATACATATGCCGCTGTGCTTTTGCCAGCAGTTTACCACATTTATCTCCAAATTCTTAGGACAATTTCTTGCAAGATTGCAAAGCCGCTTTTGCTTTGAAGCGAAGCAGGTTCCATACCTGGCGGCAGAGATGGGCAAGTTCGTGCATCAAAGAAGGGACAGGTGTCTTACTATGTTCAAGAGTCTGTGTGTCAGCTAACTTTGTCAGTTGTGCTTCTCATTCTATCTTAATGTGGGAACGTGTTTGCTCAGTATCCCATGGATAACAGGTTTGTAGGCCTCCCACACTATAGATCTACCTGGGATTTCATTCGTCTGGAAATACGCTGTGAGTTCATTAGAGACATCAGCTAAGGACCTCAGAGGTTTGTAACAAGCTTTCATTTAAATGCCATCGCCATTCTGTGGTGCAAAGTTGAGATAGTCAGGGATAAATACAACATGATCGGCGCATGATCTGACCAGGTTATGTGTCCTATAGAAATTTCTAGAATGAAAGAAAGGAGTCAATAGGGGACCAAGGAAAAGGTCAATACGTTAATATAGTTGGTGGGGAGATGAAAAGAAATTATAATCTCGTTCCCCAGCGTGCAAGATGCATCAGGCATTAATCAATTGTAGGTCATGTAATGTTTGTAGGATACCTTTCCTGGAGCCGAAAGGAACTGAGGAAGCGTCAGAAGAGGTGTCCAATCAGGATACAGTCTACTCCGAGGATCAACTTACCTTCCTCAAGTCCCTACATTTTTGTCTAAGAGAGACCAAGGGGGAAATCAGTATGGAGACGCCTTTAGATTTTGCTTCCTGAATAGAAGCATGAGAAGGGAAGAACAGGTCCCCCCCCCCCCCACTTTAAAATGAGTTTCTTGCACAGATGCTACGTCTGTACGAGAGCGTTTAGGTCATTAAGAAGCATCCTCTGATTCTCGCGAACATTAAGTCCCTTTGCATTTAATGAGGTGACACACCGTATGCATCACATTATGGGGAGAAGAGGAGAGAAAAAAAAACTTGGGGGGAGAGAGGGGAAAAGAAAGGCAGGGAAAGGAGAAAAAAGGGGATTAGAAATAGGGTAAGACTTGAAAAGAGTAGTCTAGGAAGCCAAACGAAGGCACTCAAATGGAAGTACAGAAGTACATACCCCCAGGGGGTTTTTAGCAGCAAAGGCACTTTGTGTAGAGTTTAGAAAACTGTATTTTCATTTTTTTTTTTTAATTCCTTTATTTGTGAATAGAAAAATGTATAAAACATACATAGTAAAATTCCCAAAACAGGATAGAAATATATTATGAGATCTGGTTACAAATGGAATGACATAATGTAACAACAAAGGACTGATAATCGCATATGATAGATCATCACATAGAAAATACAAGGACCCCCGACGCGTTTCGACCTAAGAAGTAAGGTCTTCCTCAGGGGGTCTGTGATGTCTAGAAGAAACATGTTTGTCAATTAAACAGCATACATGAATTGTATCATATTACAAAATATACATACAGACATGTGCAATATCTTTACCAAAATGGCGATATCAATTGAAGACCAGAGAACATATTAGTGACTAGAAGGTCATCTTCCAAAATGGAGGCATGAGTCCTCCCTCCAAGGGTGATGCAGAGAATGCACAGGACTCTACATTACATGTGTTGGTTTCTTTTGCTAACGAAGGCACTCAATGCCTACACGGGGTTCACATGAGTGCAGGCCTATGTAGGAAAGTGGTTGGAAATAACCGAAGAGCGGGACTCTATGCCAGCACAAACAGCAACTTGTGTGAGAAATAAACCTCAATCATACATCAATCCTCTGGTGAACTTTAGGGAAACTAAAATGTGGAGACCCCAACACCACACCTCTCAGCCAGGGTTGGAATGTCCCTAGACCCTTAATATCTCACAAGGCAACTTCATGTAAGATTCTGGTACCTTCGGTACCCTTCCAGCCCATTTCTTCTGCATTGCGTCCCACCTTTTCAGCTAGGTGGAACGCATATAGCTACCTGTCCCTTTAAATCTCATGACGTCATCACTAGGCGCCGCTCTGAGCGGCTATTTCAATCGCCGGCTTTCACTCACAAGGTGTTCGTTCAAACCGCTTGTTACACAGCCTTGTCTGACGCTGCCGAAGCCTCCAGCTATTTCCTGTATCTCGCTACTGATCCTGTATCTCGCTACCTGATCCTTATCTCATTACCGGACCCCTCATCTCTCTAAACCAACTAGTGATAAGTACCCCACAGGGGATTCCTTCCTATCAACTTACACTATCTACTCTTGCATACTAAAGACTGTTGCTATCTATGCATTACTATTTCTATCATCTGCACTGTTACATAGATTGCTAGCTCTTGAGTCTACTACCATCTATTTCCTTGCACTGAGTTAGCAATTCCTGTACACTTCATCTGCTGTCCCCTACCACCTGTTATTGTACATGATTGCTAACCTATCTGCATACTATCTATCACCATCTGCTAACACTCCAGAACATTACTATTCAGTGCCTATCATTGCAATCACTACTCACGCCTGTCCTTTCAGCACATCACCTCTATACTATCGTATACAACCTATCACTCCAGGAACATCTTATCTGAGTGTCTGTATATTTGCATGGTGAGGCAGGCTGGGCCACGATGAGTCTGGAGAGTTGGATATGGTAATTCAACACATCTCTACACGACTACTGAGTGGAAATTCTGCAGCTGCAAATCCAGTTCACTAAACAAACGCCGGAGCGTTACAGATTGCACGAACCTGGAAAAAAAAATGGATTCAGCAGAATTAGCCACTCATGTGTTACAACTAACACAAAAAGTAGATGCATTAATCCTTTCCCTTGCTGAAGTGAAAAATGAAAATCAGACTTTGAGACAGCAGATAGCCCGTGTTTCACAGCTCACTGCTGCTCAACCTCGTGAGCCCAAAATAAATCCTCCTCTAGTGTTTACAGGTGATCGGAAAAAATTTCGTGAATTTAAAAACGCATGTCAATTGCTTTTTAGTTTAAAGCCTCGTACTTACACTACAGACCAGATTAAAGTCTGCACCACTATCTCATACTTGTCGGGTGATCCACGGGCTTGGGCAGACTCTCTCTTTGAGAAAAATGACCCTCTTCTTAACTCCTATCCTTTATTCTTAGCAGAACTCGCTAGCTTATATGAAGACCCAAATAGGCAGAGTACTGCTGATAGCCAATTGAGGGCTTTAAAACAAGGAAGGAGACCTGTTGAAGACTTCGTGGCAGAGTTCAAAAGATGGACCCTTGATTCAGGGTGGAATGATGCATCTTTGCGAACCCAGTTCAGACTCGGGTTATCAGAAGCCGTTAAAGACGAGCTCGCCCGAGCGGAATTACCTGGCACTTTGGATGCCTTAATACAACTCAGCATCAATATTGACAGGCGACTGCGAGAAAGAAAGGCTGAGAAAATGGGAGTACCATTATCCAATCCTTCTCGGGTTTCGCCCGTTGACCCTACTCCTATGGAGGTAGGAACCATACGCCCACCATTATCGTCTACTGAACGAGCCAGGAGAAGATCTGAAAATCTCTGCATGTACTGCGCCTCCCCGGATCATTTGATAAGCGTCTGTCCCCTTGTCCGCAAAAAAGAGGGTGAGTGTTCACATGTCTTGCTAGGGGGATTAACGACTTCTTTTTCTAATCCCTATCTTTTTATTCATTTGACCTTACAGTGGGACCACAATAGGATCACCACCAAGGCTATGATCGACACAGGATCTTGTGGGAACTACATTGACACTAGTTTTGTTACTTTAAATAAAATACCTATTATTTCAAAATCTAAACCTGTCTCTGTTAGTTTTATTAACGGTATTCCGTTATCTTCTGGTCCAATTACCAATCAGACACAAGCACTCCTTGTTACTGCTAACGAGTCTCATGCTGAGACCACCACTTTTGATGTATTACCTTCACCACATTTTCCCATTATTTTGGGACTTCCTTGGTTACACATACATCAACCAATCATTGATTGGAAAACACGGACTCTAACCTTCCCCTCTCACTACTGCGAGACCACGTGTAACTCCAATCTCAAAAAAAAATTCTGTCCATGGTGTCGGATGAAATTACACCTCCATCATGCTATCAGAATCTATCTGAAGTCTTCCTTCCTCAGGATGAACTTTCTCATCTCAAGGAATACTTGGATGAGAATTTAGCGAAAGGGTTTATTAGACCCTCTACTTCTTCCACAGCTGCAGGACTATTCTTTGTCCGCAATAAGGATTTAAGTCTCAGGCCTATTATTGACTATAGGCAATTAAATACCATTACGATAAAGGATCGCTATCCTTTACCTCTCATTCCCGAACTCATTGAACAAGTGCGCGGAGCTACCTACTTTTCAAAATTGGACCTAAAAGGGGCATACAACCTCATCCGAATCCGTAATGGGGATGAGTGGAAGACGGCATTCAGAACCAGATATGGATTATTCGAATATCTAGTGATGCCTTTTGGGTTGTGTAATGCTCCCGCAGCATTTCAGCGATTCATAAATGACATCTTCAGAGACTTACTTGATGTTTGTGTTGTGGTATATCTGGATGATATACTCATTTATTCTCAGTCCTTGTCTGAACATGTAAGACATGTAAGACTTGTGCTATCCAGATTACTCGCACACAATTTATACGTAAAATTGAAAAAATGCCTATTTCATAAGGAAGAAGTACTATTCCTAGGATACATCATATCTAAGAATGGTATCAAGATGGATATGAGCAAGATATCGTGTATACTGGATTGGCCTGTACCAACAACTCGTAAGGCATTACAACGATTCCTTGGATTTTCAAACTTCTAGAGGAAGTTCATCAAGAACTTCTCTTCTATTGTGAGACCGCTCACACAACTTACAAGTGTAAAGAAACCATTCAAATGGTCTGAAGAAGCAAATAAAGCTTTCCGCTTGTTAAAATCAAGCTTCACTTCTGCTCCCATACTACGCCATCCAGACCCATCCCTCCAATACATCCTGGAGGTAGATGCGTCAAATATGGCTGTAGGAGCAGTTCTTTCCCAATGACCAACGAATACTTCACCACTCCACCCAGTTGCTTTTTTCGTATATCGTATACAACCATTTGCATGGTGAGGCAGGCTGGGCCACAATGATGAGTCTGGAGAGTTGGATATGGTAATTCAACACATCTCTACACGACTACTGAGTGGAAATTCTGCAGCTGCAAATCCAGTTCACTAAACAAACGCCGGAGCGTTACACTTCAACGCCTGGAGCAAAAAAAAATAGGGTAGAGTAAGGCCCATAAAGGGCTACACCTCCCCCAATAAAATCAATCTATGTCCCAACAACCTAGGGTGGCTAGGTGTGCAGTCCAGATCCCCCAAGGGGGCGACCCACCAAGAAAGTGTGTTTAATGTTTGGTACCTGCATGGCATGAAACATTGGTTAAAAGTAACTTATGGCCTGGTAATGCTGACTTATAACCAATTAAAAAAAGGAAAAAGCAAATAATAAAACATGGAACAATATGCTGAAAATGATAGGATATAAGCCCGGAGGCTATCAGGGACAGTAAGCCCTAAAGTTATCAGGGACAGTAAGCTAAGAGCTATCTGTGCAAGTGGAAATATTTCAGTAGGGACCACTGCCACACTCATGAGATCAGTTTAGGATGGCAGGGGACCCAGGAGTAAGCATGTGTTACACCAGGAGAAGTAAAACATTGAGGAACAAAGCCCTCTTAAGCATTGCAAATTCACAGATTAATTTTGGAGCATAAACTCAGTTACTAGAAGATCGCCAGTCAGCACATTGAGACTGTAAAAAATCAAGAAACAAAGCCCTTCCACAAGCAAGCTGGTTAGGGGTATATAAGACTTGTATTGGTTAGGGGCCAGCAACCCCAAATCAGCAACTAATCTGCAGTGGATTAGACACCTAATTAGAAAAGATCTACAACATCTTATAAAAACGTTCCTTTGGTACCTTAAGGCTGGCCATACACTATACAATTTTCTTATTCAATTTCCTTTAGATTTACCTTAAACTATGTAGTGCAAGGGCCTGCCTGACTGCATACAAATTGAAAGTGTTTAGGTTTGACCCTATATTACATGGTTTTGGTAAATCTAAAGGAAAGTTGAACAAGAAAATTGTATAGTGTATGGCCAGCCTAAGACTCACCTTTTCCAGGCTGAGAAGCAATGCTAGGTGTCTGGCGGTCGAGTCAGGGGCCAGCCAAGGAGGTAGTGGATCGCTTAGTAAATGATAAGCCAGTTCAGTCCTGGGATAGCTTCAATCTCTAGGAAAGCAAATAGGTCTGGCAGGTTTTCAAGGTGCAAAGTACACATAGGCCTTTCCGCATATGTCCGCGAGATGGGAAATCCCCAGCGGTATGTGCATCCCAGCTGTCTAAGCTTGTCAAAATGAGGGCACAGCAGTGCCTGAAGGTGATTGGCTCAACCCCTCCTAAGGTAATCCCTGACTACCTATAACTCAGTCAAGTCAGTTCTGTGCAATGGTGGAGTCTCCAGGAGAAAACCTCTGCCTCTGAAATAAATCAAGCTAGTCAGAGTATGGTACAAAGGTTTATTACGTTTGAAAACTATATATACATGCATCATCAAAGAGGGGTACATTCCTTATAAGGCATAAAAAGGACCCAACCTGCCCACCTAAATGATGAGGTTCTTTCTTCTATTTTTATATTGTAATCCCTATAATCTGGGGAGGGAAGTTGGGTTTGTTTCAGGGGGGTGATCTGTTCAGGTTTGCAACATTATTATAATACATTGATAGATTATCAATACTTTTGCTAAGCATTTTCTTAAAGCAGGGGACTACACAAAGTATTATGACACCTATTAACAAATATAATAACAATGATAATCCCTAGCTGCACTAGGGCTTGTTTTCAACTATTAGACCATCCAAAATACTGATCCCAAGGGTTGTCAATGCCAGAATTCTTCTTTAGTTCCACAGAATGGCCAGAGTGACCTTCCCTTTGAGGCCAGTATTATCAGGAATGTAAGTACAGCATCCAACTAATCCATCTACTTTATCAATATATACACAGGTATCATATCCAGAGCCATTCTGTTCTGGAATGTCATCTGGGAAGTGGCTTCTAGTTGTTCTGCTATGCCCTTTAGGGCATTTCTTGTATAGTTAACAAATCTCTGCTGATTATAATAGATATCATTTATCCAATCTACATTTTTATTTATGGTGACAAGAGGAGAGATAAAGGACTCAAAACTGGCTTTAACCTGATCTCTTTTCTTGAACTCATTAGGGACCCCTCTTGGGACCCCAATGGCATCTATATATATATATATGTGGGTCAAAACTTCCTATGGGAACCTCTCTCTTTTGTTTCCCTGTAGTTCCAGTGTTCCCCTTAAGTAGATTTGCACTCCTAATCGTCTCCTGTGTTCCAACCCACTGATTTCCATACATACATTTTCATCTTTTTACTATATTTGAGACGGGAGTATTGAGCCCGATGAAGGCTGAAATGATACTGGAAAAGGTAAGGTGTAAAGCGAATTTCACAAGAAACACACAAACACACAAAAACACCCACACAGATGTAGCGCCGTCCCGGGAAAATTATTGGCAATTTTCCAGAACGGCTCATTAGAAAATGGCATCACAGAAACAATACCTGTTAGGAAGGTACATAAAAGTATAATAGTATATAATGCTCATCAAAGGTCTGGAAACTCATCCAGATTTTCAGATTTGGATAAGTGTAGCCCCTGCCCTTCAGCTCTCCAGGTAGCCAGATTTTGAGAAGACAGCAGTTCAGAGGTTGCGTTCACCTCTACGATCGCAGATTTTCTGCATCAAGTGATAGGTAGCTTTCATAGAGATGGTCCTAAAGAGTTGCAATAGACAGTTTCTGCAGAGTGTCAAACCATAATCTTTTTGACCAAGATGGAGCTACCAAAATTATTTTCACCTTTGAGGACTTGGGGCCTCTGAATAAACTAGGGATGCTTCTAAAAAGAGTAGAGAAGATCCTACAACCATGGCAAATGCTTTCTCACATAGACTATATTTTCGTGATCGTTGTGAACACTTCCATGAACTCCATAATGTGTGACAAAATTTTCACTGCTCATAAAATCTGCCAGCAATTGAGGTGAATGGCAGATTGATTTATTTTATTCTGTAATGCCAAGCATAAATTGGATATACTAAATCCATGAGTGACGTTGCCTGTTTGTATACTCAAAAAACTGACGCTACATTACTGCGGAAAGCACATGTTATCCATTTTATGTTGAAGGTGAAGGAGAGCATTTCCATATTGCTTTAAGCTCCCTCAATTTGAAGGGATAAGCAACTATATTCTAGTTGTTCTATTGCATCGGTACAAAAATGTAAGGCCCTGGCTCTTTTTGAAAGACCGGAATGATTTCAAAATTCCTGAATTTCTGGTATCCAACAATTTTGTGAATATAGCACTAGATTCTAGTTAAATCATCTATAGAATCTTTATAAAGAACTTTTTCCCCTGGGGAAGATGATAGCTTTAGTTTGCATGAGACAACATTTTTTTTGGTAGGTTCAGCGGAACCGCTTCATATTTTTGGATAGATACATGCCATATCAAGCACAAAGCGCTAAGGAAATTGAAGAGATCATGTTTACTGGAAAAAAAAGCTTAAATTGCACTCGCTCCTTCCACCAGTGTCAGGTAAAAGATAAACTGATGCACTATCACTCCTTTTAACTATATCACTATAATTACCCTTAGGGCAAGGAATAGCCAGTGTTTCTCTATAGCAGCCATCTCCTTAAGTGCCCACGGAACACCCGATTGGCAGTGTGGATTGGGGAGCTGGTATGATGCTGTAATGTTTGCCACTCTTCTCCATGCCGCCGGAGACTTTGGTCATGTCATTTTGGGCCAGAAGACGGCATTCAGGGCACCACCGAGCGCTAAACGCAACCAGAAATGCAAACCCAGCATTCCCCCATGGACAGGGGGCTCCCCCTGAAGGAAAAACGAGATGGAGAAAGGGTCCCTCAAATCCCCCCCTCCCATGACCTGCTTGATAATATTTGAATGCATCCTGTATAGCCACCCCTCCATAATATTTAGGCAACGTCAGAAGGCGTTTACAAAGTCTAGGACGTTTATTGGCCTATGTAAACTTGGTGAAAATGGTGTTAAATTGTCGGAAGAAGGTAGAGATAATGGAAATAGGTAATGTTTGGAAGCGATATACAAAACTTCGGAATCTTAATGACGTTACAACGACCAAACCTTGTTGCCACTTATCTAGAAGGACGCAAAGTTTGCTTCAAATTTCCTACCTTTAATGACCAAGGGTTTTGAGGAATGAGATTACCTAAGTATTTTAATGCCGAAGAAGCCCATTTAAAGTTAAAATTGAGTTGTAAGGTGCGGCGCAATGGGGAGGATAAAGCAATTCCCATTGCTTATGATTCAGGTAAGATACAGCACCATAACAGTCAAATTACTCCAAAAGATTGCGTAATGAAATATGCGGATTAGATAAGGAGTAGAGCAGATCATCTGCATAAAACGAGACTTCATGATTAGGTTCTCCTACTGTTCTTTGTTTAAGAAGGATAACATAGGTGATAGGGGACAACCCTGTCGGGTACCGTTGGATATAGAGAAAGGCTCATATATCCCAAGTGCCAAGGGTGCAGCTGGAGACTGTCCCAGGGCATTGAACAGTTTGAGCATATGTGAACCTAAACAAAGGCAATACTACCAGCGTTTTATAGTATTGTAAGGTAAATCCATCTGGGCCGGGTGCTTTTCCGGGTTTGGCAGCTTTCACTGCTGTTTGCAATTCTTCAATGGAAAAAGGGGCTTTTAGGTCCTGATGATCCAGGGAAGAAAGGCGAGAAGAGAGGTAGTCCTCGATAAGAGAAGGAGACGTGGGAGAGGATGAAAGGTTAAACAAGGAGGAATATAATTCCCCATATGACCGTGCAATATCTTTAGGAAAAGAAAGCTTTTGTCCCTCGGTGCCCTTTATGTGGGAACATACATATGCCGCTGTGCTTTTGCCAGCAGTTTACCACATTTATCTCCAAATTCTTAGGACAATTTCTTGCAAGATTGCAAAGCCGCTTTTGCTTTGAAGCGAAGCAGGTTCCATACCTGGCGGCAGAGATGGGCAAGTTCGTGCATCAAAGAAGGGACAGGTGTCTTACTATGTTCAAGAGTCTGTGTGTCAGCTAACTTTGTCAGTTGTGCTTCTCATTCTATCTTAATGTGGGAACGTGTTTGCTCAGTATCCCATGGATAACAGGTTTGTAGGCCTCCCACACTATAGATCTACCTGGGATTTCATTCGTCTGGAAATACGCTGTGAGTTCTTTAGAGACATCAGCTAAGGACCTCAGAGGTTTGTAACAAGCTTTCATTTAAATGCCATCGCCATTCTGTGGTGCAAAGTTGAGATAGTCAGGGATAAATACAACATGATCGGCGCATGATCTGACCAGGTTATGTGTCCTATAGAAATTTCTAGAATGAAAGAAAGGAGTCAATAGGGGACCAAGGAAAAGGTCAATACGTTAATATAGTTGGTGGGGAGATGAAAAGAAATTATAATCTCGTTCCCCAGCGTGCAAGATGCATCAGGCATTAATCAATTGTAGGTCATGTAATGTTTGTAGGATACCTTTCCTGGAGCCGAAAGGAACTGAGGAAGCGTCAGAAGAGGTGTCCAATCAGGATACAGTCTACTCCGAGGATCAACTTACCTTCCTCAAGTCCCTACATCTTTGTCTAAGAGAGACCAAGGGGGAAATCAGTATGGAGACGCCTTTAGATTTTGCTTCCTGAATAGAAGCATGAGAAGGGAAGAACAGGTCCCCCCCCCCCACTTTAAAATGAGTTTCTTGCACAGATGCTACGTCTGTACGAGAGCGTTTAGGTCATTAAGAAGCATCCTCTGATTCTCGCGAACATTAAGTCCCTTTGCATTTAATGAGGTGACACACCGTATGCATCACATTATGGGGAGAAGAGGAGAGAAAAAAAAACTTGGGGGGAGAGAGGGGAAAAGAAAGGCAGGGAAAGGAGAAAAAAGGGGATTAGAAATAGGGTAAGACTTAAAAAGAGTAGTCTAGGAAGCCAAACGAAGGCACTCAAATGGAAGTACAGAAGTACATACCCCCAGGGGGTTTTTAGCAGCAAAGGCACTTTGTGTAGAGTTTAGAACACTGTATTTTCATTTTTTTTTTTAATTCCTTTATTTGTGAATAGAAAAATGTATAAAACATACATAGTAAAATTCCCAAAACAGGATAGAAATATATTATGAGATCTGGTTACAAATGGAATGACATAATGTAACAACAAAGGACTGATAATCGCATATGATAGATCATCACATAGAAAATACAAGGCCCCCCGACGTGTTTCGACCTAAGAAGTAAGGTCTTCCTCAGGGGGTCTGTGATGTCTAGAAGAAACATGTTTGTCAATTAAACAGCATACATGAATTGTATCATATTACAAAATATACATACAGACATGTGCAATATCTTTACCAAAATGGCGATATCAATTGAAGACCAGAGAACATATTAGTGACTAGAAGGTCATCTTCCAAAATGGAGGCATGAGTCCTCCCTCCAAGGGTGATGCAGAGAATGCACAGGACTCTACATTACATGTGTTGGTTTCTTTTGCTAATGAAGGCACTCAATGCCTACACGGGGTTCACATGAGTGCAGGCCTATGTAGGAAAGTGGTTGGAAATAACCGAAGAGCGGGACTCTATGCCAGCACAAACAGCAACTTGTGTGAGAAATAAACCTCAATCATACATCAATCCTCTGGTGAACTTTAGGGAAACTAAAATGTGGAGACCCCAACACCACACCTCTCAGCCAGGGTTGGAATGTCCCTAGACCCTTAATATCTCACAAGGCAACTTCAACGCCTGGAGCAAAATAAAATAGGGTAGAGTAAGGCCCATAAAGGGCTACGCCTCCCCCAATAAAATCAATCTATGTCCCAACAACCTAGGGTGGCTAGGTGTGCAGTCCAGATCCCCCGAGCGGGCGACCCACCAAGAAAGTGTGTTTAATGTTTGGTACCTGCATGGCATGAAACATTGGTTAAAAGTAACTTATGGCCTGGTAATGCTGACTTATAACCAATTAAAAAAAGGAAAAAGCAAATAATAAAACATGGAACAATATGCTGAAAATGATAGGATATAAGCCCTGAGGCTATCAGGGACAGTAAGCCCTAAAGTTATCAGGGACAGTAAGCTAAGAGCTATCTGTGCAAGCAGGAAATATTTCAGTAGGGACCACTGCCACACTCATGAGATCAGTTTAGGATGGCAGGGGACCCAGGAGTAAGCATGTGTTACACCAGGAGAAGTAAAACATTGAGGAACAAAGCCCTCCTAAGCATTGCAAATTCACAGATTAATTTTGGAGCATAAACTCAGTTACTAGAAGATCGCCAGTCAGCACATTGCGACTGTAAAAAATCAAGGAACAAAGCCCTTCCACAAGCAAGCAGGTTAGGGGTATTGGTTAGGGGCCAGCAACCCCAAATCAGCAACTAATCTGCAGTGGATTAGACACCTAATTAGAAAAGATATACAACATCTTATAAAAAAGTTCCTTTGGTACCTTAAGGCTGGCCATACACTATACAATTTTCTTATTCGATTTCCTTTAGATTTACCTTAAACTATGTAGTGCAAGGGCCTGCCTGACTGCATACAAATTGAAAGTGTTTAGGTTTGACCCTATATTACATGGTTTTGGTAAATCTAAAGGAAAGTTGAACAAGATAATTGTATAGTGTATGGCCAGCCTAAGACTCACCTTTTCCAGGCTGAGAAGCAATGCTAGGTGTCCGGCGGTCGAGTCAGGGGCCAGCCAAGGAGGTAGTGGATCGCTTAGTAAATGATAAGCCAGTTCGGTCCTGGGATAGCTTCAATCTCTAGGAAAGCAAATAGGTCTGGCAGGTTTTCAAGGTGAAAAAGTACACATAGGCCTTTCCGCATATGTCCGCGAGATGGGAAATCCCCAGCGGTATGTGCATCCCAGCTGTCTAAGCTTGTCAAAATGAGGGCACAGCAGTAACTGAAGGTGATTGGCTCAACCCCTCCTAAGGTAATCCCTGACTACCTATAACTCAGTCAAGTCAGTTCTGTGCAATGGCGGAGTCTCCAGGAGAAAACCTCTGCCTCTGAAATAAATCAAGCTAGTCAGAGTATGGTACAAAGGTTTATTACATTTGAAAACTATATATACATGCATCATCAAAGAGGGGTACATTCCTTATAAGGGGGTATAAACTGATCAATTCCAAGCTATAGGAAACGCTCCATTTACGGAGATTAACTTATTCAGTAGATTCTATTGGTTAAACAAGAAAGCTTAGACATTTCTGATCTCAGACTAAGAAAGAGGAACTAAAGGCAACAGCATCTACAGGAAACAGATAATTAGAACATGCTATAATGTGTTAATTGCGAGATACGTGCAAAAATCTTTATCTGAAACGGAGTTTAAACACATAGCTAAATATAGATATACAAAATGGATACAAAATGGAGGACCATGCTCCACGCTCCTACAATCCCCTCTAAAAAATCATAATTTTATCTGCATGATTTTTCCTGTCATTTTTATGGTGTCATCGGGGGAAACACAGTCTCCCTGGAATGGGGACAGCAGGTTGGGCGACAATTGTCCTTGGATTCCTTGGCATAAAAAGGACCCAACCTGCCCCCCTAAATGATGAGGTTCTTTCTTCTATTTTTATATTGTAATCCCTATAATCTGGGGAGGGAAGTTGGGTTTGTTTCAGGGGGGTGATCTGTTCAGGTTTGCAACATTATTATAATACATTGATAGATTATCAATACTTTTGCTAAGCATTTTCTTAAAGCAGGGGACTACACAAAGTATTACGACACCTATTAACAAATATAATAACAATGATAATCCCTAGCTGCACTAGGGCTTGTTTTCAACTATTAGACCATCCAAAATACTGATCCCAAGGGTTGTCAATGCCAGAATTCTTCTTTAGTTCCACAGAATGGCCAGAGTGACCTTCCCTTTGAGGCCAGTATTATCAGGAATGTAAGTACAGCATCCATCTAATCCATCTACTTTATCAATATATACACAGGTATCATATCCAGAGCCATTCTGTTCTGGAATGTCATCTGGGAAGTGGCTTCTAGTTGTTCTGCTATGCCCTTTAGGGCATTTCTTATATAGTTAACAAATCTCTGCTGATTATAATAGATATCATTTATCCAATCTACATTTTTATTTATGGTGACAAGAGGAGAGATAAAGAACTCAAAACTGGCTTTAACCTGATCTCTTTTCTTGAACTCATTAGGGACCCCTCTTGGGACCCCAATGGCATCTATATATATATGTGGGTCAAAACTTCCTATGGGAACCTCTCTCTTGTGTTTCTCTGTAGTTCCAGTGTTCCCCTTAAGTAGATTTGCACTCCTAATCGTCTCCTGTGTTCCAACCCACTGATCCCCAATAGTCACAATTGTCTCCTCAATATTTGTCCTTGACACATATAAATACAGTTCCTGGGCCTAATCTCCTATCATACCGTATAGTATCATCACTACCAGGGAGTATCGCTTCTTAAGGCACTATAAAAGTAGCTACTTGTGTGTTAGAGGAATTCTACTAAAATTGTGTCATGCCATTTGTTTGTGTGAAGGCTATCTGGGAGGGTGAACTATGGGACAGGGCTCTTTTATTCCTTTTCTGAGGTGTCTCTGATACTATGTCTGGGCTGGTGGCGTTAGGGGTCCCACAAATTCCTCCAAGGGGCCCCAGATCCGCTGGGTGATATATACAGTTAGTCACAGTCCATACAAGGGAAAATACTGAAAATGTAGTCAGTAGGATCAGCAGCCATAATTTGCCTGAATCCGGTGAAATTAGAAAAGTCATTTTCTACAGGGTCAGGGATATCTGCCAACGTTAGTACCCCCTTTTCTTGACTGTCCTGTTGGTGGTCAGGGCTATCTGCCCCCGTTAGTACCTCCTCTCTTGCTTCCGGATCCTCTGGCTCAGGTCCTTTCCATACCAGCTTCACTCTCGTGGCATGGATCCAAGTAGGGTTGTGCTCAGTCAAGACGGTGGTCCTGGTAACGGCTACCACGATGGTCTCAGGGCCATAGGCGAAATCCTGTTGTTTCTTTCCTTTGGGCAGCAGCTTCACCACCACTACGTCTCCTTCTTTGAAGGGATGGGTTTTTTCCTTTCTCTTTTGGTCCAAAACGAAATCCAGACTTGATCTTGTGATGTGGCGACAGCTGGATCACTACTTCATCTCCCTCTTTCAAGGGATGGGTTGGTACCTGTAAAGAGAAAAGAAAGGTGTGAGCAACTTTTCGTTCCGTTCCACTTGATTCGAAGTTTCAATTACTCTTTTCTCAATTTGTCTTTACTTGTGCTATTCATCCTTTCCATCATACCTGAACTCTGGGGATAATAATCTATTTTCAGGATTTTAACTAGTTCCTGGCATATTTTTGATATGAAAGCTGGACCATTATTAAAACTAATTCAAAGCAGGCACCCCCATCCAGGAATAATCTCCTGATTGAGAATGCGTGCCACCGTGTGGGTATCTCCCTTTTGTGGTCCTAAAAGCTTCCATTCATCTGCTGAACAAGTCCACTATTGACTAAAAAGAACTCGTATTTCTTTCCTGCTTTGGGCCTATATGTGAAATCTATTTGTAGATGTGTGAATGGGTTTCATGGGTATTGGAGATGCTCATGTTTGGCCTTATATGTTTGGATTGTTTGTTCCTAATACAGGTGATGCATCTAGCAACATATGTTTGCACTAATTTAGATGGGCCTGCAAATATAAAAAAACTGTTAGTAATACTTCATATGTTCTTTCCCACCCCGTGCCCTATTCCATAATACTAGGCAATAAACAGTGGGGCGCTAGCTGCGGGGATACACACAAGAGCTCCCCTCTTTTAGAAAAATTCTCAACTTTTTCTTAATCATCACGCACTTCCTTAAAACTTGTTCTGTAGCATGCGTTTATAGCTCTCACAATGTGTGATCTTTTGGCCTGGAGCAGGAATCATCTACAGAAACATCCTCTGCTCCCTCTATGGCTGTGGAGGACACATCCGCTGGAGACGTGTCCTGATATATTATGTCTATACAAGCATATTGTGGTGTAACACACACTTTACTCCCAGTAACTCATATAGAACTGGGGCCTAACTAGGTTAAATCATGTGGCCATCCCCAGTACCATCACATAAGATGCTATGTTTGGAGTCCCTTCAGGCATGCCTTTAGACCTGGACTGCAACCATCTTTGAAAAAAAAACTATAGGGCAAAGTTTACCACCATACTACTGGGCAAGTACACCTGTCATGGTCTTACAATTGTCCCTTGCATAAACAAAACATTTTTCCATAATGTTGGAGGCCCAGTGCAGGCGCTACAACCATAGCAGTTTTCAGATACATAAACGCATTTAACATTTCTTGTGACATTTCTGGACCTGTGGTTTGTCTCAAAATGTTATTATAGATAGGAGCAGTCCTGATCCATAACAATCAATGATCCTGGTTTGTGGGCGGGCAAGACCCACTATGGGCTGGCAAGACCCACTGGAGCCGCAGCTCTTTTGTGACTGACTCTCCTTTCTCCCTCTGTGAGAACAAAACCAAGGTAAACAACACTGTCCTAACACCATTGTCAATATTTCTGTGACACTGTGTGTCCACATAAATGTACATTCCTCAATAAACTCACTCGGTCTGACTGGCCTCCACAGAGTGACTACATATGTCATCCACATATTGTAGCGGGACTGACCCATGAGCAGATGCCCATCCCCTCTTGCGTGGTCTGCAGAACTATAGAGCAGACAACTGAATTGTCAACATAGCCCTGAGGCATTTTACACCAGGTCAGTTACTCGGACTGAAAAACAAGAAAGCAAAGATGGCTGTGTCTCCTCGTCCACTAGGACGCTTAAAGAAAATGCATTACTTAAACCAATCACTGTAAAGTGGGTAGCATTGGATGGTATGGCTGTCGGTAGAGATGGCACATCAAATACCACTTGCATGCTATAATCAAATAAAAAACTAAAAACTTTTTTGCTCAGTGCCAATCTTACAAAAAACGTTTGGCCTTGTGCCAATCTATCAAAAATCTGGCCAGAGGTTCCCCTCCTTTAATAGAGGGTAGATACCCCTAAAATATCACTCAAAAACTATAATCAGATAAAAAGTTAATCTGATTTGAAACTTTTGGCTCTGTGCCAACATGGTCCAATGGTAACACTAATTGTGGTAACCCTTTCTGTCCAAAAATAAATTCCATAACTATAAAAGGAACAAAGATGTTTACATTTGAACCCTTTCTTGGCAAGTAGCCAATTTTTTAAAATTTGCAGCAAGGCTTCCCTTCACATAGGGAACCATTTGCAAAATATAATTTTTCATTATCTATAATTCTATAAAAAATAACCTCAAAATATCCTGCCGACTATGGCAATTTATGTTTTGCCTAATAAAATAGTGTTTTTATTCATTATTACTACGCTCATACAAGATAGGCACAAATGTATAAATGGCAAAACTTCAAGAAAATTCTATAAAAATAATTGTATATGTATGGGACAAACTTTTGAATTAGAAACTTCTGCTAGCTGTGATTGCAGAAGTGACCCCCCCTCTCACACGGAAGGAAATGTAACAGCTTCAAGCGTATCTGACACACAAACATTTCTGCTTGTCTGAGATAATATAATGGCTGCGAAGAAAACAACATCTGCCCTGGAAAATGAAACCGTGGGATGCAGGCGCTCAGAGTGACGAGGGTCAGGGGTATTTGTAAGGTAATATTATTTCTTTAAATATACCTTCGGCCAAAAATCTCTTTAACATAGGCCTGACTCCATCCTCCTCTTAAGAGGGGCATAGAATCTAAAAGGAAATAATTATTCTATGGACTCGGGACAAAAATGGGCATTTTTTCCAATGTCCCTGTGAATCCACCCTCTGATGTGGCAGCTACCATTATTGTTGTTGTGGCTGTGGTTGCGAGTTGGCAGGTAACTTTATCTCAGGCCGTTGTGAGGCTGTTCAATTGTGGTTTATTATTATTGTGGGGGGCCTAGGTTGAAAATGTCCTACCCTTTACTCTGCCTCTTCTGATAATGCCCTTGGAAATGTGCGTTGACAGGCTGTTTTTCTTTGGCATATCAAAACTGTCGGCCGCATCTCTCTCTGTTATGGCTTTTGGAAAACCTTCCTCGGTTTTAGTAGCCCAATCAGAAACTTGCTGTTTTACAATTAACATGTACTGTGACTTTAAATTACCAACAAATGTTTGAGTCATAAGACTACTCAGCAGTGACACTTAACCTCAGCCTCATGAGTCCAAAACTCTGATACAGTTTCACCCATCTTCTGTCTACAGGCGATTGCTTTGGGTAAAGACCTTTCACTTTCACCACTTGTAATAACTCTAAGTAGCTTTTTTCTATTCTATTGTACTAATACGGGGCATAAGTAAACCAATTCTCCCCGCCTTTTCCATGTACTTCATATTACAACTCTCTATCTTTCCTGACCATCCTACTAGGTTTTTCTATCCGAGGGTTAATATATGTGCATCCACCAGAGACCCGGGCGACATATGACCTGCACGTCTCGCCTAGATCGGGGGATAGGATTTGTTTGATTTGATTCTTCCTCATTCTAAAGATATTACAAATAACAATTAATGAAAGAGAATGCGGACAGTCTACAAAAATCTCTTTTCTGTGATCTACTTGTCTCCTAATATCTCTAAGGCTGGCCAACTCTTTGTTGTACAATCTTCTGTTATATCCACCACAAACCACATAATAAGAGGTCAAAGCTAAACAACACTTTCACTTGTATCCAATTAGGCAGGCGTTTGTACTACACAGCTGAAGGTAAATTTCAAGAAAACTGCACTAAAAATTGTAAGAAAATTGTATCATGTATGGCCAGCATCAGACCTAAACCTTCAGTATAATTTCACAAAACCATAAATAAAATCCAATATTCTCTCACTTAATAAAACATGTCTCTAAGATTTACACATTCACAAAATCACTTGTTATGTAGATGTAACCCTGTATGATTTCAAAACCTTTTTTTTCAAGCCACTAACGTATACAAATTAAACCTCATACTTTTGGACTCTGGGTCTCTCTTCTGGAACACACAAAAAAAACCTTTTCCGAGTCTTGACTGATATTCCCAGGTATAGTGGCTATCAAGAAGGTTATCCTACCATTATAGACAAACAAACAATACACATAATAAACATTTATCTTATACTTCTATGTGACAGAAAAGATAAACGAAGGAAAGTAAAAGATCTGAGTCTCATAGGTTACGATCCATCAGTCAATTTTATAGTAATAATGTGACTGTCACTGTCAGGTTCAGTATGTTATATTAACAGTCCGCAGGCGCAATTTTTACAAGTCATATACAATTATACACGGCTTCCATATATGTAAAACCAGTAATCATGACAACTCACTTCCTCTCATCAGACATAAAATAAATGAACTTAAATCTCTACACATAAGTGACAAACCGGTTCATTCACTTACCAACTGAACCTCTGGGTCACACAAACAGATTATCTTATACTTTAATCCTTATAGTTCTTATGCGATAGGAAGATGTGTGTATGTGTATATATACATATATGTGTGTGTGTGTATACCCCTATACAGAAGTTCAGATGTTATGCCTGCTTCCAAAGCTTTCAATGCACAGTGACCAGCGTGCCCCCTTTCAATGCACAGTGACCAGCGTGCCCCCTTTCAATGCACAGTGACCAGCGTGCCCCCCTTTCAATGCACAGTGACCAGCATGCCCCCTTGCAATGCAGAGAGACCAGCATGCCCCCGTTCAATGCACAGTGACCAGCATGCCCCCCTTTCAATGCACAGTGACTAGCGCTGCGTGCCCCACTTTCAATGCACAGTGACCAGTGTGCCCCCTTTCAATGCAGAGAGACCAGCCTGCCCCCTTTCAATGCACAGTGACCACAGCATTGCCCCTAATAATTGCAGAGTGCCCACAGCATTGTGCCCAATGATTACAGAATGCCCACAGCATTGCCCCCAATGATTGCAGAGTGCCCACAGCATTGCCCCCAATGATTGCAGAGTGCCCACAGCTAAGGATGATAGAACTTTTGAAAAGTTCGGTTCGACCAGAACACCCGAATTTTCCAAAAGTTCGGTTCGGATTTCAGAACCCCATTGAAATCAATGGGACCCGAACTTCGGTTATCAAAAAACACCATTTTGAAGCCCTAAAACCCAATAAATGCCCCTAAAAAGTGCCTAGGGTTCTGGGTCATGCCCCATTAACTATTAATCACACAAAAAAAGTTCTTAAAAATTGTAATTTTTGATAAAAAAAAGCCAATTATTGAAAAAATTTAAAAAAAGAGAGATTTTTTGATTTTTACTTTGGATTTAGTATCTGGGGGGTCTAAAAGGTGTGCATGTGAAGTTTCAGCTCTGTAGCATGTCCAGAACCATGAAAAAAAAAAAGATAAATTTTCAGTAGAACAGGGATGTGGGTCGGGACCCTCCTTTAACTTTAACACCTATATGATCTTTTTTTCTGGTTCTGGACATGCTACAGAGCTGAAACTTTCTAAAGGTCTAAACTTTTCTAATACAAACAATCTTTTTTTTCTGGTTCTGGACATGCTACAGAGCTGAAACTTCACATGTACACTTTTTAGACCCCCCCAGATCTGAAATCCAAAGTAAAAATCAAAAAATCTCTTTTTTTTTTTTTTTTTTAATTTTTTCAATAATTGCCTTTTTTTATCAAAAATGACAATTTTTAAGAACTTTTTTTGTGTGATTTTGTGTCTGGGGGGTCTAAAAGGTGTACCTGTGAAGTTTCAGCTCTGTAGCATGTCCAGATCCAGAAAAAAAAAGGATTGTTTGTATTAGAAAACTTTCTGACAGGGGGTTGGCTCCGCTCCTGTAACACCTTGCCGGTTTAATAGAAGGCATTTTTTGGGGATCTTTGCAGTCAGGAAAAACATCTGAACTTCTGTATAGTGGTACTGTGCACAAGTTCAGATGTTTTGCCTGCCTCCAAAACCCCCCAAAAAATGCCAGCAAAAACACACCTGGGCAATTTTTTTTTGACGCTAGTGGTTTTTTTTGGCATTTTTTGGGGTTCTTTTGAGGCAGGCAAAACATCTGAACTTGTATATAGTGGTATATATACACACATAGATATATTTATATACACACCTAGACATATATAGGTGTGATAGTAGCAGAAATATATTACTGTAAATGATTTCATTAGCGCAAGCATATATTTCTGCTACTATCACACCTATATATGTCTAGGTGTGTATATAAATATATGGATGTGTGTATATACACCACTATACACAAGTTCAGATGTTTTGCCTGCCTCCAAAACCCCCCAAAAAATGCCAGCAAAAACACACCTGGACATTTTTTTTTTTGACGCTAGCGTTTTTTTGGCATTTTTTTGGGTTCTTTTGAGGCAGGCAAAACATCTGAACATGTGTATAGGGGGTATATATAGACATATATGTCTGAATATATACCCCTAGACATATATAGGTGTGATAGTAGCAGAAATATATTACTGTAAATGATTTCATTAGCGCAAGCATTTATTTCTGCTACTATCACACCTATATATGTCTAGGGGTATATATACACATATATGTGTATATATACCCCCTATACACATGTTCAGATGTCATGTCTGACATCAAACATGTCCTCAAAAAAGCACTGGCAGTGGCAGCCCCTGCAGCATAAAAAATGCTTGGCTGGTGAGAAGCCATATGCCTGTGCCGAAGCTATTCAGAGAAATGATCATTTCTCTATAGCGGTCACCCTGCTATGGAAGGGTTTGTCACCCTGCCATAGCAGTCACTGCCAGTTAACCCTACACTACACTACGGTCCCCTTACACTTAACACTTTCCCTACAGAAACTAAATTTTTGAAGCTAACTAAAGTGTAAAGGAGCACTCTAACTACACTAGATATCCCTTTCCTCACACTAATAAATAGCTAAATGACACTTTTAAAGTAAAATTAACAGAACTGCTTCCACTCTCTTCCATGTCCAGTATAACAATGCTAGGAATATGGCGGGGGCAATCTTATATACTGGGGGGCGTATTCACTAATGATTGGTCTAGGGACCCCCTAGTCACTCCAATCACATTCCTAGCATTCTCCTGCCCCCTCAATTGGCTTTTGCTAATGGTTCTGGTCCAATCACGGGCTTTTAAAGCCCATTTCCTGAAGCATTGCATTTTGGGCGGTTCTGGTTGCCGAATTCCGAACTTTTTGGGCAAAAAGTTCTATATTCGGCCGAACCTCGAACACCCAATGTTCGGGCCGAACCGATGGTCGACCCGAACCGTTCGATCATCCCTACCCACAGCATTGCCCCCAATGATTGCAGAGTGCCCACAGCATTGCCCCCAATCATTGCAGAGTGCCCACAGCATTGCCCCCAATAATTGCAGAGTGCCCACAGCATTGCCCCCAATAACTGCAGAGCGCCACAGCATTGCCCCCAATGATTGCAGAGTGCCCACAGCATTGCCCCCAATGATTGCAGAGTGCCCACAGCATTGCCCCAATGATTGCAGAGTGCCAGCGATCCCCCCGCGAGATCCATGCACTTACCTCACGGACGGTTACGCAGCTTCTCTTCAGTCCCCGGCTCCCCATGTCTCCGAGTCCTCAGTCCTCCGGCCTCCTCGTCCAATGGCACGGTGTTTGCCTTTCGGCCAATCAGGAAGCGAGAGGACCTGCTCCCTGATTGGCCAGGAGGAGGATCCGTGTGACAATAGTGAATTTTCATTCGCTATTGTCACAGAATGGTTGGGTCGGGGCGCTCTGCTCTGCTCCCCAATCGCCACGTCTGGGGCTGCGCGGTCCGAGCGCGGGACATTCAATTGTACTGCGCATCCTTAGACGCGCAGAGGCAACAGCCGGTTCTGCGAACTTGCAGAAAGTTAGTAACCGGTTCTATGGAACCGGTGCGAACTGGCTGAATCCCACCACTGCATATATGTATATATTCACATACACACATATAGGTGTGAAAGTAGCAGAACCCCATCCATGCGCTTATGAAATTATTTGCAGGGATGTGGCTCTGCTCCTATCACACCTATATGTGTGTATGTGTATATATACATATATGTGTGTGTGTATATATACCCCTATACAGAAGTTCAGATGTTATGCCTGCCTCCAAAGACGCCCAAAAAACGCCCAATAAACGCCTGCAACAAAAACGCTAAGGTGTGTTGTTGCAGGCGTTTTTTTGGGCATTTTTTGGGCATATTTGGAGGCAGGCATAACATCTGAACTTCTGTATAGGGGTATATATACACACACACATATATGTATATATACACATACACACATATAGGTGTGATAGGAGCGGAGCCACATCCCTGCAAATAATTTCATTAGCGCATGGATGGGGTTCCGCTACTTTCACACCTATATGTGTGTATGTGTATATATACATATATGTGTGTGTGTATATATACCCCTATACAGAAGTTCAGATGTTATGCCTGCCTCCAAAGACGCCCAAAAAATGCCCAATAAACGCCTGCAACAAAAACGCCCAGGTGTGTTGTTGCAGACGTTTTTTTGGGCATTTTTTGGGCGTCTTTGGAGGCAGGCATAACATCTGAACTTCTGTATAGGGGTATATATACTGTGGGAGATTAGCTCGGTGGCAGGTATGGATGACCCCTTGAGGGGGTTTGTTACACAAGGAGATAGCCGAGAAGTGGTTGCAAACAGTTGGGTTTATTCATGCAATTTTCTTCACCAGACTACAAGCGTAAAAAACATCAAAATAAAATAAAACACAAAATAAATCCTTGCCACTGTGGGCGGCTACCTTCTCACATACAGGAACCTACCTACGGAGTCTGTCTCCAACCTATTGTTGGGCTGATCCTACAGCAGACACTCAATAGTCCATTTATTTTCTCTTCTTACAGCACATGTTCATTGGACTTTCCTTTCACATAGAAAACATCCCATTGTTTGTCTCTTCACACTCTTCACATAGCAACCATTCCTTTGCTTGTCTCTTCACATAGCAAACAGTTCATTTATTTCTTCCACATAGAAATAGTCCAAGACCTCACCTTGAGTAGTCTTCAGTCTTAATTAATTTCCCCTTCACACAGGAAATGTCCATTGGTTTCTTTTCACATAGAAACGATCCAAGACCTCACCTTGAGTAGTCTTCACACTTGTTACCCTCCTCAGCGCACATCGCTTCAGGAGGTCTTCCCCATGCTCACACAGCTTTCAGGGGGCACACATCTGACTGTCCTCCTCTCCCCATGCCCACACAGCGTCAGGAGGCAGCAATCTATAGACTTCCTTTGGACAAATTATAGAGGCCTTAACTTCCTCATTCCGAACAGCTGAAGGCCTTTCAACTTCCTTAAGCCAGTTCTGGCTACCTTTTCAGCCGACACCCTATAGTAATTGGTGAATTGTCTAACCCAAGCAGAAGTGTATCTCCTGTCTGTGACAACATTCACAGATTTACATGACTTCCTGTCACAATACACACACACATATATGTATATATACACAAACAGACATATAGGTGTGATAGGAGCAGAGCCACATCCCTGCAAATAATTTCATTAGCGCATGGTTGGGGTTCCGCTACTTTCACACCTATATGTGTGTATGTGTATATATACATATATGTGTGTGTGTGTGTGTATTGTGGGGATTCAGCTCGGTGGCGGGTATGGATGACCCCTTGGGGGGATGCGTTTACACAGGGAGATAGCCGAGAAGTGGTTGCAAACAACAGTTTGGTTTATTCTTGCAATTTACTTCACACAAGTGTAAGCCTCACAAACATCAAAATAAAAATAAAACACAAAATAAATCCTTGCCACTGTGGGCGACTACCTTCTCACATACAGGAACCTACCTACGGAGTCTGTCTCCAACCTACTGTTGGGCAAACTTTGCTGATCCTACCGCAGACACTCAATAGTCCATTTATTTTCTCTTCACACAACAAATGTCCATTGAACATGTCCCTTTTCTCTTCACATAGAACACATTCCTTTGTTTGTCTCTTCACATAGCAACCATCCCTTTGCTTGTCTCTTCACATAGCAAACAGTGCATTTATTTCTTTCCACATAGAAATAGTCCAAGACCTCACCTTGAGTAGTCTTCACACTTTTTACCCTCCTCAGCGCACATCGCTCCAGGAGGTCTTCTCCCATGCTCACACAGCGTCGGGAGGCACACATCTGACTGTCCTCCTCTCCCCAGCTTCACACAGCGTCAGGAGGCAGCAATCCTTCTCCCAGGCTTCACACAGCGTCGGGAGGCACACATCTGACTGTCCTCCTCTCCCCAGCTCACACAGCGTCAGAAGGCAGCAATCCTTAGACTTCCTTTGGACAAATTATAGAGGCCTTAACTTCCTCATTCTGAACAGCTGAAGGCCTTTCAACTTCTTTACACCTTCCTGCTGCCTTTGCAGCCGACACCCTATAGTAATTGGTGAATTTTCTAAACCAGGTGGAAATGTATCTCCTGTCTGTGACTACATCCACAGATTTACCTGACTTCCTGTCACATACCCCCCCCTCTTGTTTAAACCCTAGGGTTGGGACACAGATTTCTAGGCACGCATGTGTCAGGCACTTCTCTTGACTCTCACTGATAAGCCTCCTAGTATCTTCAAGCTTCAGGATTAAAATGTTTCTGTCCTCTTCATTGACAGATTTCTCATAAATGTCAGACAACTTGTCCCTCATCTCATATACACATTCTTCAACTGCATTTTTGGCATCTCAGGTTTGTCCTGCATAACCGTCTGTCCTATCCACCAAGGAGGACCGTGATCCAAAGGCAACTCAATTGTGCTAGTCTTAAAGTCTTCAACATTCTTGAGCCGCCTCTCTCTGCAATCAATAAATGATTTCCACAAAACTTTGAGAACCTCTGCTTCACTTGGCTTTGTTCCAAGAAATGCCTTCTTGCTCTAAGATGCTGTGCAGAAGGTCTTCCATTTGCGACAACAGGCTGTCACACATTTCTTCAAAGTGACCCCTGTTCATTTTTCCAGCGACATCATCAACTTTCCTTCCATCAACATATCAAAGGCAGTAGCTTCATTAATTAGCTGTAGACAGTTGAACCCAGCGATCTGGGTGGTATCCATTACAGACCTCCTCTCTGCATCAGTGAAGAAGCATGGAACTGCAACACAGTCTATTACAGGTTTCTTCAATGCACTGTCTGCTATTGCATTACTTTTCCCTTGTAGCTCCTTTTCTTTATCTGAACTCCACATGGAATGTATCTCAAGATTACGCTCAAACTTCTGCCACCTGTCTTTCACCAGTTCCATTTTGGAAATATTCCCTGAAAGGCACTTGAAATTCATTTGCTTCACATGTTCACCAACAGCCTTAGTTTTCTCCACTAGGTGGTGTTTGCTTTTTTCTCCAAGTTTTATATCACTTGCTTTAGTTTTCTCCACTAGGTTTTCAGCCTGAACTGAGAAATCATCACATTTCTTACAAAGCTCCTTTGTTTGCTGAAGCTCTAATGATACATTTTCCAATGCTTAAAGTTTTTGAAGGAACTGTTTATTCCAGAGGGGTGATTCAAACAACATGTGATCAAATTTCTGATACTCACTCAGGAAAGACCCCAAAACACTGATCCTTTAATAAACTGCATCAGGCACACTATCCCCTCTTTGGGACAGATCCTCTGTTGCCTGTAATTCCTCTTCAAGTTCCTGCAACGGAATCTTCATCTCTTCTACTTGCTGTTCTAAGGCTCGCTTAGACTTTTCTAGCTCCTGAACGCTTTTCCCAACATCATCCTTGGAGCTGACCAAATCTTCCATTTCTGTACACAGCTGTTTGTTAACTCTTTCTAGTTCAACCTTACACTCCAGAGCTTCCTCCAAGGAGCGAGCCAAGAACAGGGCTTTGCTCTCTTTATCACGCGTTTCTGCACGGTCGCGTTCTTCTGCATATTTTGCAGACACAGTCTTCTCCTCACCAAGCATCTGATCAAACTTCTTTTTCACATCTTCAACACTCTCTAATGAACCAATGCTTTCTTCTATGCGTTTTTTCATATCTCCTATCTGAGCTTGCAATGTTGCGACTTGCTCTGATAGGTTTTTCTTTGCTTCCTCCTCCTCTTTTAATTGTTCCAGGAAGCCTTTTTTCTCATCTTCCATTTGTTTGAGTTTTGTGCTTAAACTCAGCCTTTGACACCTCTCTTCCTGTAAGAGTTCCTGCGTGTCTTGCAGCTGCGATTCCAAGATAGATAAATCTTTGGCATTTTCTCTAGATTTGCTGTCTGCTTGAGAAAGCTGATTTGTGACATTGTCCAAATCAACCTGCAGTTGGTTTGCCTTCTCTGACAGCTTAGCACACAATCGGTCACCTTCTGACACCTTGACTTGCGATTCCTGCAGCTGTGCCTCTACTTTTTTTCTCTTGTGTTCAGAATCTCCTTTTCCCTGCATAAGAGCCTTCACCTCATTGGCTAGTTTCTGGGAATGAGAATGTAATTCTGCCACACAGGCTTCTTTCTCCTTTAACTGCTGCTGGAAACGTTGGGCTTCATCTTTCCAACTTTCACAGTCTGCACGTAATTCATCTATCACATTGCTCAAAGTGGTGAGTTCATACACAGTACTCAGAAATTTAGCCTCTCTCTCATCTTTCTCCTTGTAGCTGAGAGACAATGTCGTTTTCAGAGCGACATTCTGTTCCTGCACCCCCTGCAGGTCTATTTTGGTAGCTTCCAAAGACTGAAGACTTTTTTCCAGCTGATTACGCAACTCCAACATATCAGCCATACTTTGCTTGTGCAAAGTCTGAATTTCAATTTCCTTTTCCATGAGGATGGTATCTTTATCCATTATAATCTCTCTACGTTTTTGCAACTCGGAAAAAAGAAGAGCAGTGGATTCTTCCCACTGTAACATCTGAGCCTGCAACTTTCTATGCTCCATTCTAAGCAACTCCAGGGCGTGTTCCTTTTCTTCCATTTTCCGTTGTAAGGCATCCAGCTCAGCCCTGCACACATACTCGGTTTCCTCCAAACCGATGGCCTCCATTTGCCACTGGCGTCTCTGTTTCCAGCCTGCCATGTTCTCTTGGTGAGCCTTTTGTTGAGCTGCAAAGCTCCGCTGAAAATCCACATTTGCCTGAGTGTTGCTAGGGACAACAACCTTTCTCTTTAGCAGACTTTGTTCAGGCATGGATGGGGCTCGTTCAGGCGGTAACATCCCCTCCATCCATAGAATCCGGTCTCTCATTTCAGCTATCTTTGCATCTTTCAGGCGTTTTGATCGCCCCATCTTCAATTACTCCACAATAAATTTTTCACCTTCCAGCAAAAAAATTTGAGACCACTGTCTCTTTAAAACTAGTAGTTTTTCTCTCTTTTGTCTCCTTTCCTGCAGACACAGTTTGTGCAATCTCATGCACCAGACAAAGTTCATCGAAACTTTTTGAGACCACTGTCTCTTTAAAACAAGTCGTTTTTTTTTCTCTCTTTCAGGATTTCCTCTCCTGCACACATAGATTGTGCAATCTCATGCACCAGACAAAGTTCATAGAACATATGCACTTCTTTGCAGGGATCTCTGCTTCTGCCCACTGCATACCTCCACCATATGTGGGAGATTCAGCTCGGTGGTGGGTATGGATGACCCCTTGGGGGGGTGCGTTTACACAGGGAGATAGCCGAGAAGTGGTTGCAAACAACAGTTTGGTTTATTCTTGCAATTTACTTCACACAAGTGTAAGCCTCACAAACATCAAAATAAAAATAAAACACAAAATAAATCCTTGCCACTGTGGGCGGCTACCTTCTCACATACCTACGGAGTCTCACATACCTACGGAGTCTGTCTCCAACCTACTGTTGGGCAAACTTTGCTGATCCTACCGCAGACACTCAATAGTCCATTTATTTTCTCTTCACACAACAAATGTCCATTGAACATGTCCCTTTTCTCTTCACATAGAACACATTCCTTTGTTTGTCTTTTCACATAGCAACCATTCCTTTGCTTGTCTCTTCACATAGCAAACAGTGCATTTATTTCTTTCCACATAGAAATAGTCCAAGACCTCACCTTGAGTAGTCTTCACACTTTTTACCCTCCTCAGCGCACATCGCTCCAGGAGGTCTTCTCCCATGCTCACACAGCGTCGGGAGGCACACATCTGACTGTCCTCCTCTCCCCAGCTTCACACAGCGTCAGGAGGCAGCAATCCTTCTCCCAGGCTTCACACAGCGTCTGGAGGTACACATCTGACTGTCCTCCTCTCCCCAGCTCACACAGCATCAGGAGGCAGCAATCCTTAGACTTCCTTTGGACAAATTATAGAGGCCTTAACTTCCTCATTCTGAACAGCTGAAGGCCTTTCAACTTCTTTACACCTTCCTGCTGCCTTTGCAGCCGACACCCCATAGTAATTGGTGAATTTTCTAAACCAGGTGGAAATGTATCTCATGTCTGTGACTACATCCACAGATTTACCTGACTTCCTGTCACAGTATATATACCCCTATACAGAAGTTCAGATGTTATGCCTGCCTCCAAAGATGCCCAAAAAAAGCCCAATAAACGCCTGCAACAAAAACGCCCAGGTGTGTGGTTGCAGGCGTTTTTTTGGGCATTTTTGGGTGTCTTTGGATGCAGGCATAACATCTGAACTTCTGTATAGGGGTATATATACACGTACACATATATGTATATATACACATACACACATATAGGTGTGATAGGAGCGAAGCCACATCCCTGCGCTAATAAAAATTCTAAGAAAAATTATCATTTTTTTCTGGTTCTGGACATGCTACAGAGCTGAAACTTCACAGATACACTTTTTAGACCCCCCAGACACCAAATCCAAAGAAATCTCTTTTTTTTTTCAATAATTTTTTCAACAATTGGCTCTCTATCAAAAACGACAATTTTTTTAGAACTTTTTTTGTGTGATTAATAGTCCCTGGGGCATGACCCAGAACCCTAGGCACTTTTTAGGGGCATTTAGCAGATTTTAGGGCTTCAAAATTGTGTTTTTTGATTACCAAAGTTCGGGTCCCATTGATTTCAATGGGGTTCTGGAATCCGGACCCAAACTTTCTGTAAGTTCGGGTGTTCTGGTCGAACCGAACTTTTCAAAAGTTTGATCATCCCTAAACACTAGGGATGATCGAACTTTTGAAAAGTTCGGTTCGACCAGAACACCCGAACTTCACTAAAGTTCGGCCCGGATTTCAGAACCCCATTGAAATCAATGGGACCCGAACTTCTGTAATCAAAAAACACCATTTTTAAGCCCTAAAACCCAATAAATGCCCCTAAAAAGTGCCTAGGGTTCTGGGTCATGCCCCATTAACTATTAATCACACAAAAAAAGTTCTTAAAAATTGTCATTTTTGATAAAAAAGCCAATTATTGAAAAATTAAAAAAAAAAAAAAAAAAGAGAGATTTTTTTTGATTTTTACTTTGGATTTAGTATCTGGGGGGTCTAAAAGGTGTGCATGTGAAGTTTCAGCTCTGTAGCATGTCCAGAACCATGAAAAAAAAAAAGATAATTTTTCAGTAGAACAGGGATGTGGTTCGGGAGCCTCCTTTAACTTTAACACCTATATGATCTTTTTTTCTGGTTCTGGACATGCTACAGAGCTGAAACTTCACAGGTACACCTTTTAGACCCCCCCAGACACAAAATCACACAAAAAAAAGTTCTTAAAAATTGTCATTTTTGATAAAAAAGCCAATTATTGAAAAATTAAAAAAAAAAAAAAAGAGAGATTTTTTTTATTTTTACTTTGGATTTAGTATCTGGGGGGTCTAAAAGGTGTGCATGTGAAGTTTCAGCTCTGTAGCATGTCCAGAACCATGAAAAAAAAAAAAGATAATTTTTCAGTAGAACAGGGATGTGGGTCGGGACCCTCCTTTAACTTTAACACCTATATGATCTTTTTTTCTGGTTCTGGACATGCTACAGAGCTGAAACTTCACAGGTACACCTTTTAGACCCCCCAGACACAAAATCACACAAAAAAAAGTTCTTAAAAATTGTCATTTTTGATAAAAAAGCAAATTATTGAAAAATTAAAAAAAAAAAAAAAAAAAAGAGATGTTTTGATTTTTACTTTGGATTTAGTATCTGGGGGGTCTAAAAAGTGTACATGTGAAGTTTCAGGTCTGTAGCATGTCCAGAACCAGAAAAAAAAAGATTGTTTGTATTAGAAAACTTTAAGCACAGGAATATGGCTTCTCTGCTGTAACACCTTGCCGGTTTAATAGCAGGCATTTTTTTGGGTTCTTTGCAGTCAGGAAAAACATCTGAACTTGTGTATAGTAGTACTGTGCACAAGTTCTGATGTTTTGCCTGCCTCCAAAATTCCCCAAAAAATGCCAGCAAAAACACACCTGGGCATTTTTTTTTTTTGACGCTAGCGTTTTTTTTGGCATTTTTTGGGGTTCTTTTGAGGCAGGCAAAACATCTGAACATGTGTATAGGGGGGATATATAGACATATATGTCTGAATATATACCCCTAGACATATATAGGTGTGATAGTAGCAGAAATAAATGCTTGCGCTAATGAAATCATTTACAGTAATATATTTCTGCTACTATCACACCTATATATGTCTAGGGGTATATATTCAGACATATATGCCTATACACATGTTCAGATGTTTTGCCTGCCTCAAAAGAACCCCAAAAAATGCCAAAAAAACGCTAGCGTCAAAAAAAAAATGCCCAGGTGTGTTTTTGCTGGCATTTTTTGGGGGGTTTTGGAGGCAGGCAAAACATCAGAACTTGTGCACAGTACCACTATACACAAGTTCAGATGTTTTGCCTGCCTCAAAAGAACCCCAAAAAATGCCAAAAAAAACGCTAGCAACAAAAAAAAAATGCCCAGGTGTGTTTTTGCTGGCATTTTTTGGGGAATTTTGGAGGCAGGCAAAACATCAGAACTTGTGCACAGTACCACTATACACAAGTTCAGATGTTTTTCCTGACTGCAAAGAACCCAAAAAAATGCCTGCTATTAAACCGGCAAGGTGTTACAGCAGAGAAGCCATATTCCTGTGCTTAAAGTTTTCTAATACAAACAATCTTTTTTTTTATGGTTCTGGACATGCTACAGAGCTGAAACTTCACATGTACACTTTTTAGACCCCCCAGATACTAAATCCAAAAAAATCTAAAAATCAAAAAATCTCTTTTTTTTTTTTTTTTTTAATTTTTCAATAATTGGCTTTTTTATCAAAAATGACAATTTTTAAGAACTTTTTTTGTGTGATTTTGTGTCTGGGGGGTCTAAAAGGTGGACCTGTGAAGTTTCAGCTCTGTAGCATGTCCAGAACCCCAAAAAAAGATCATATAAGTGTAAAAGAGGGGTCCCACCATCCCTGCTCTACTGAAAAATTATCTTTTTTCTGGTTCTGGACATGCTACAGAGCTGAAACTTCACAGGTACACTTTTTAGACCCCCCAGACACTAAATCCAAAAAAAGTCATGCCTGCCTCCAAAAATGCCCGATAAATGCAAGAAAAAGCGCCGTAGAGAAGCCGTATTCCTGTTCTAATAAAAATTATAAGAAAATGCTAATTTTTGGGGGGTTCTGGACATGCTACAGAGCTGAAACTTCACATGTACACTTTTTAGACCCCCCAGATACTAAATCCAAAGTAAAAATCAAAAAATCTCTTTTTTTTTTTTTTTTTTTTTTTTAATTTTTCAATAATTGGCTTTTTTATCAAAAATGACAATTTTTAAGAACTTTTTTTTGTGTGATTTTGTGTCTGGGGGGTCTAAAAGGTGTACCTGTGAAGTTTCAGCTCTGTAGCATGTCCAGAACCATAAAAAAAAAGATCGTTTGTATTAGAAAACTTTAAGCACAGGAATATGGCTTCTCTGCTGTAACACCTTGCCGGTTTAATAGCAGGCATTTTTTTGGGTTCTTTGCAGTCAGGAAAAACATCTGAACTTGTGTATAGTGGTACTGTGCACAAGTTCTGATGTTTTGCCTGCCTCCAAAACCCCCCAAAAAATGCCAGCAAAAACACACCTGGGCATTTTTTTTTTGACGCTAGCGTTTTTTTTGGCATTTTTTGGGGTTCTTTTGAGGCAGGCAAAACATCTGAACTTGTGTATAGTGGTACTGTGCACAAGTTCTGATGTTTTGCCTGCCTCCAAAACCCCCCAAAAAATGCCAGCAAAAACACACCTGGGCATTTTTTTTTTTGACACTAGCGTTTTTTTGGCATTTTTTGGGGTTCTTTTGAGGCAGGCAAAACATCTGAACATGTGTATAGGGTGTATATATAGGCATATATGTCTGAATATATACCCCTAGACATATATAGGTGTGATAGTAGCAGAAATATATTACTGTAAATGATTTCATTAGCGCAAGCATTTATTTCTGCTACTATCACACCTATATATGTCTAGGGGTATATATTCAGACATATATGTCTATATATCCCCCCTATACACATATTCAGATGTCATGTCTGACATCAAACATGTCCTCAAAAAAGCACTGGCAGTGGCAGCCCCTGCAGCATTAAAAAATGCTTGCTGGTGAGAAGCCACATACCTGTCCCGAAGCAGAGAAATGATCATTTCTCTATAGCGGTCACCCTGCTATGGAAGGGTTTTGTCACCCTGCCATAGCAGTCACTGTCAGTTAACCCTACACTACACTACGGTCCCCTGACACTTAACACTTTCCCTACAGAAACTAAATTTTTGAAGCTAACTTAAGTGTAAAGGAGCACTCTAACTACACTAGATATCCCTTTCCTCACACTAAAAATAGCTAAATGACACTTTTAAAGTAAAATTAACAGAACTGCTTCCACTCTCTTCCATGTCCAGTATAACAATGCTGGGAATATGGCGGGGGCGATCTTATATACTGGGGGGCGTATTCACTAATGATTGGTCTAGGGACCCCCTAGTCACTCCAATCACATTCCTAGCATTCTCCTGCCCCCTCAATTGGCTTTTGCTAATGGTTCTGGTCCAATCACGGGCTTTTAAAGCCCATTTCCTGAAGCATTGCATTTTGATCGGTTCTGGTTGCCGAATTCCGAACTTTTTGGGCAAAAAGTTCTAAATTCGGCCGAACCTCGAACACCCAATGTTCGGGCCGAACCGATGGTGGACCCGAACCGTTCGATCATCCCTACTAAACACAAGGCCAAGTCGACCTGTCATTGGCTACAGCAGAAAAAATGGAAGGTTCTGGATGGGCCATCAGTCTCCTGACCTCAATATCATTGAGTCACTCTGGGGAGATCTCAAACGTGCAGTTCATGCAAGACAGCTCAAGAATTTACAGGAAGTGGAGGCTCTTTGCCAGGAAGAATGGGCAGTTTTACCATCTGAGAAGATAAAGAGCCTCATCCACAAACACCACAAAAGACTTCAAGCTGTCATTGATGTTAAAGGGGGCAATACACGGTATTAAGAACTGGGGTAAGTAAACATTTGATCAGGGTCATTAGGGTAGCTTCTATTGTCATTATGGTTTAAAAAGAGTAAACACAGTTGATTGATAATAAATGGCTTCAGCCAAACACTAACCATGAGTGAATGAAAAGTTTATGTGTTATCATTCATGTTCTCTGAAAAATTGCCAAGAAATCATGAATTCTGCCAGGGTATGTAAACTTATGAGCACAACTGTATATATATGATGATAGTCACTGGAAATGAAAGACAGACATTATATGTTGGCCCCTTGGAGTAATGTTACCTTGGATTCAAGTCCATGTCTCCCCAAGACAGTCTGACTCATAGCAGATGCTAATATCATCAGCTCAACTCCATGTCTTGCACACATTGTTGATTATGCTGATTTACTCACATATTATTTATGTCCAGATGGCTGGATAATTAATTCAGGTTAATTGTATTTCTGTACACAATTTCATCTGCATGGCATTATTTAATCAGGCATCTGACCTGGTGGGGTAATCTGATCAGGAGGGGATGTCCTCCTGTGAGGTTATATATTTGGTGTGGGTTTGTTCAATAAAAAGGTTCCAGCACTTATACAAGCTAAGTTGTCAGCTAGTTTTGTATGGGGGCAGCTAGAATATCTGATATTTATGTTCAAGACTGGAGGAAGCAGTAACTGACAAAAGCCCACAAACACAGTGTGTGTGTTACATTGGTTGCAAGTGGTGGAATGCTTCCTGCAGTCTGGGACATCCAAACCTCCACTGGGATCCAAGGTCCAGATAGAAGAAGAGCCACCATGAAAAAGGAATTTGAAAGGAGGTTGCGAGAGATGCAGATACAGCACAGGGGACCAGTGTCACAGCAGGTCCTGCTAGGATGGTATGATTCTGTGCGCTTGGATCTCTGAAAGAAAAAGCTAGCCCATGAGCAGCGCAACCAGGGAAGAATCCTCCCCTCCATCCAGAAAAGGTACTGGTCACAGTATGGATTGCGGGAGCTGTTTTTGGGAGATACACCGCACAAGTTGCAGACAGCTGAGTTAAGCAGGCTGGTCTGGGCAGAGATGCAGTTGGAAGAGAGCTATAGAGCCCTCCGGTGGCATGTATCCCAAACATTCCCTTGGATAGCGGATGACAGCCCAATGGAAGGCTTTGGCTACGGCGGCCTGGGACTGTTGTACGTGAAGCTGTCAGGGGACCCTAACTTTGGGAGCAATCTGGAGTGGCGGTTAGAGGAAATGATGGATTACAGAGAAAATATTCTGAACATCTCGGAAGTGCACTGGGCACCGGAAGATATGGAATTTTTTACCATTCAGGACTGAGAGCTGGAGATCGCCTACAGATGGCTGCTAGACTCTGCTCAGCACCATGGCTGGGCTCCCCTTACTTGGGAATATCCAGAAGTACCAGCTGACTGAAGAGTTGACAACGTGGCACAGTAACAGTGTGCTTTGCTCACCTGCACCTGCAGCTATGGAAGCAGAGCTCTTATGGTGGATGCAGCAAGTGTTGACTCACCTTGATGAACCTGTTTCTGCACAGGATGAGCTCAGATAGAGGAATGAATCTGTCCAGCAGCTGGATAAAGGTACAGGAGAAGAGGAAGCCCTCCTCATTCCCCAGCAACAGATCACAGATTTAATTGACTTTTCATCGGAGGATGTTATGGATGATAAGTCACCTGCCAAAGTATTGGCACTAGGCTCAAGGGCCACCAGCCTGTGCCCTGGACTTTCAGCACTTCCAGAGACTAGGGACTTATTTGATTTTTCTGCTGAGAAGGAACAACACAGTGAGCCTACAGCAGAAGAGCATAGACAAAAAGTTTTTTACGTCCACACAATCACATTCCTGCACCATCACCCCAAAGTGCGTAATCAAAGAACAATTTTAAAGAGCAAAGGGCTATTTCGGTGCTGGATCAACCGCCTTGAGACAGAAATCAAACAAAAGTTGTAAAATCTAAAATACTTTAATTAGAATACATCCAATAAAATACTATACAACAAGTACAGTAAACAGACAATACTAGACAGATAGAGACACAAAACATATTTGGAGCTCCCAGTATACCCTACCCACACCCCGCCCCTTACAGGTACATAAAGGAATGCCCTATAGTGGCGCATGGTAAGGGTGTCCAATACATTTCACCTATTCAGCTTCTTCAGGGAACGGTAGGTGTAGAGGATTCACAATATTATTATAAAATCAAGGATGGTCCCATAAATAGAGGAGCGGAAGCCACCTATAGATATTTGCAAAATAGCTGAATCGCAAACCAATTTACATTGAATCGCACTTGTCTCAGAACCTTTCCTGAAAAATCAGCAGGTACTGTTTATTTACAACAAGGAATAGATTTCAAAAAGTCCGCAGGGCTTTAAACAAGAAAAAGAATTCCACCGTAGTCGGGATAGAGACGTGCAGGGAGGATGGGGCATTAAACCATAAGGCACCAAACATTTAGAGCCCTTCCTTACCGATTCATACACAGCCCTCAGACGACGTCCCTCTCCAGGGAGTTGTGTAAAAAATGTGAGAAGGCTGCTGTAATGGAACTCATGGGTAAGCCATACTAGCGACCCTTGAAATGTATTGATGAGCCCCTCCAGCCCCATAGAGTCTGCACTCACAGCAGCCTTGCAAAGCAAGGCAACCTAGAAGACTATTTAACACAAACAGACATTTTGCTTGCCAGATTTGAAGAAAAAGGCTATGATAAGAAGAAATTGTATGACACCAGGAAAGCTATACAGGATATGAACAGAGAGGACTTGGTATATAATAACAATCGTCCATCACATAAACAAGAGGTCCTGGCATTTATTACCGGTTTTCACAAAGGCTTCAGACAGACTGAACGCATCATAAAGAAATATTGGCCCATACTGAAGTCAGATAAAACTCTAATCTAAATTACTACCATCTAAACCAATATTAATTTACAGGAAAGCCCCTTCATTACGGAACCAATTGGTGCATAATGTGATAGATCCTCCCAAACTCATAAAAATGTTTGCAGATACCAAAGGTTTCATCAGGTGCAATAGATGCTTACCTTGCAGGACTATAAGAGATCAACCAAGGGAAACATTAAAGTTTAAATCCAGATGGAATGGAGAGGAATTCCACATTAACAAACTAATCACGTGTCAGACCACCCATGTCCCTTACCTGATAGAATGTCCCTGCCGGCTTCAATATGTCGGCAGGACTACTAGGCCTCTATTCGTGAGAATACGAGAACACATAAACAATATAAGAAAAGACTTTCCTAGACCCAGTCTCTCTGGACTATTTGCCGAGGTACATAACAAGGACCCCAGTGGCCTTACCTTTTGTGGAATAGATTCCATTTCTGGCCACTGGAGGGGAGAAAATAAAAAGATTAAAATTTCCAGAAATGAAAAAGCTTGAATATATAGGTTTAATACTCTCCAGCCTAAAGGGTTATACTTAGATATTGATCTCAATTGTTTTATCTCAAATTTTTAGACTCCATGTCCCTTGCAGAATTTTAATATATTTTTATTGAATTTTTTTAATTATATTTTATCATTCCTGATATAATGTAAATTATTACACATGCAGCGTATAATACCACTATATTGAATCCATATGTAGTTATATCATCTCCCTAGTACCTTTATAATATACATATTTACTTCTCATATATTCTAATTCCATAGCTATTATCCTTCTAATTTATTGATCACATATCCTAATCCATCACTATATACTTATAATTTAAATGTATTTTTCACATTTTTTATATGAAATTCCCCCCCCCCCCCCCAAAAAAATGTCAAAATCAAAATTTTTTATCATTTTAGGCCAATTTGTTTTCTGCTACATATTTTTGGTAAAAAAATCACAATAAGCATATTTTGATTGATTTGCGCAAAAGTTATTGCGTTTAATAACTAAAGGAAAGATTTCTGTCATTTTTGGTGTTTTTTTTTCAACGAGTAATGGCGGCAATCTGCGATTTTTTTTGCGGGACTGCGACATTGCGGCGGACAGATCGGACCCTTGATTGACATTTTTGACACTTTTGGGGGTACCAGTGACATTACTACAGTAATCAGTGCTATACATATGCACTGTTACTGTAAAAATGACACTGGCAGGGAAGGGGTTAATTTTTATTGGTGATCAAGGGGTTAATGTATGCCTGGTGCTTACTGACGTGTGTGGGGGGAGGTGACTGAGTGACACAGGGACAGATCGCAGGTTCAGCTATGCTGAACCTGCAATCTGACCCTGTCTGTCACTTAGGAGATCCGCCCGCTTGTGTTTACACAAGCGGGGGCGGATCTCCACACTCGATTCCCCGACGATCGGGGAAGAGCGGCGGTGATCACCGCCGCTCCTCCCCTGGCCCGACTCCCGCTGTAACTGAATACAGCGGGAGCGAGCCTCCGGCGGCACGTGCGCTCCACCAAGAGAGGAATGTCTGGTGACGTAGGTCTAAGTCGCCAGACGATAACGAACCACTTTGCCGCAGTACAGTCAACGTGACTGGTCGGCAAGTGGTTAAAACAATATCTCCGTTTTAAGAAATATATTTTAATTAAATAACATCTCCCATTTTTTTAAATCTGAAGAAAGAAATTCCCCTATTGGTGGGACTTTTTGGGCACTCACGTATACACAAAAATTGTAAAAATATTGTATTTTTATTGAAGAAAATTGTTACAAAATATAAAAGGCAAGTAGAATAGAATACATCACATGTGCAATAAAGAATGACCACACCAGTTCAGGGTGAAGACTCAAATCCCGACTAGTTTCGGAGTTTACAACAGATACTCCTTCTTCAGGGGGAGAGAGGAAACCCTGTGTGGTGGTCTGTAGATAATTGATCAAAAATAGATCAGTCAATAAACAGCATGTCACAATCATTTTTACATCATATCAATCTGAACAACAGATTCAAAAAGACAAAACAGCGTTATAACTTACATTCTATGCAGTGATGAAGAGCACTATATACTTGCGCACATAACGTTAAAATCAAGTGGTCTGCATGCTCCGCTGAGTACAAACATTGGCTGTATCAAAGATGTAATTAGAGTGGCGGTGCCTCTCAATTATATATTGTATCAGAGAGGGATTGTTATGATATGTAGTGGATGGCCCCCGGAGAGCACCAGATAAAGACAACTGGATCCCAAGTATGGCTGATCAGCTGGAGGGGAGAGACATGAAAATATCAGATAGGAGCCTTTAATTAGAGGTAAGTTAAAGATGGCTCTATTAGAAAGGAGGAGAGAGCAAACAAGGGGGTTAATTGCCAGTATTATACCGTGCAATAGTATATTAAACTCAGGTTCAGTTTTATTTTGCAACAAGGGACAGGAAAAACCCTTTATTCTAGAGTGTTGGTGGTAAAAGACACCAATACTTCCAATTCAATATTCTATTCCTCCTATTCATAATAGTAGCCATTGAAGAAAGAGATAAACTCTAAAAAATATAGGATAAATGAATGAAAGAAAGGGATGTGGAGTTACCTTGTTCAGATGGCAATTGGCTTAGATACTGCTGAACAGTCCTCAATGTTCTCAGCGAGCGAGCAATGTAGCTCACCGCTAAGAATCCGAGGGTTTAAATAGGGAAATCAATTAATATTACAGCTGTGTTCACTTATCTGATTGCGCTCCTGTTTCAGCTGGTCGCCTAGTGGGGTCCCTGGTGCGGAGGGGCCGGGCGTTCCCCCATCCCCGTGTGTCCGGAAGTCCGGCGGGGCGGAAGTGCGGTCGGCTCCTGCGTTCCACCGGCACGTCACACGCCCCGTCAGCGTGGATTGCAGGCGGGGCGTTGTGTGAGTTAGCGTCTGCACGTCTCGTAGAGGAACAAGACTATTGCAGATAGCTTGACTCATGTTGCGGCTCGCCACTAGGTGGCGGCCGCCTCCCGTGCCGGGTTGTTTTACCTGGTAAGCAGCAGAGGGCCAATGTCTCCACTTGCGTATCATCTGTAAGAAGCGCACGATAGTGGACAAACTCAATATTGCACCTTCTTTGAGTAACATTTTGTAAAATGACATGGGGAAGACGATGGAATTGTACAAATGAAGCTCCTCATGAATTAGTTCTAATGTCCTCAATCTATAAGGTTTTTATAACATAAAAAATAAAATAAAAAATATACAGCCTCAGTGTGGCCCAGACGAGCATGAGATAACACTTGTAGGGAGATTAAGAGCCAAGTAATGTGCATTTACCTAATAGCAGCGATCCTGAATTTGAAATTATACATCTGCTTGCGATTGTCCCCTGCTGTTGAAAATATAACAGCAGGATTGTTGGGTCCACCATAAAATATGATGGAATAATCCAGAGGAAAGAGATGTTATTTCTCCATACCCCCTGAGGTGAAGCCCTCCAAAAAGGGTTTGAAGGATATCATCTCATTGAGTCCTGGGGGTTCAGTGGCCCTGAGGAGATATATCCACCGTAGCTCCATTTGCAGGAGAACCTTGTTCCAGTCTCCTCCTCTGGAGCTAGGGTGGATCCTGTCAAGAATTAAAAATTTGATTTTTGGAAATTTCCCTGGATGAACAAGTCCTGCATGCCGACCAAGGGGCAGGTCCGGATCACAGGTCTTGATGCTTTTGATATGCCTGTTGGCCCGTTTGAAAAATTCTAACTTAGTCTTACCAACGTAGAAGCAGCCGCACCCACAGAGGAGTAAATAGACCACTCTGTGGGTGCGGGAGTTGGCAAAGTGTTTGGGTCTAAAAATTTGACCCATTTTTTTAAAAAACAATATCTCCTAATATCCATCATACACTTTTATATTTTTTTATATACTTTTTTTAGCTAATTACAAATACCATCTCTTAAAATTAAACGTCATTAATTTCTCCATCATTTATATACACTTTATGTACACATCCAGTCTATATTTGTTTGGATATTCATGTCACTTCCTTATATATCCACTAGATGTCCTCCTTACCACTATTTCTCTTCCTTTACAACATATACTTTTTTTATATATATATATAATATATCTCTCTTTGTTTTAAATTACATATATTTGCATTTTATTTAAACTATTAAAATATATTTTTTATCTTTGTAATATTTATCCCTCCTGGCCGTGGTTTTATGTGGTTTTACCAAGCACAGATATATATTTATATAAGCACTGATATATATTTATATATTTATTATTCTATATTCAGTTATATTTGGACTAACGCATATATACAATCTGACTTTTTTCTCTACCAACATATACAATCAGATTTTTTCTTTACTTCCTAATTTCTTTTTCCATATGCGAGTCTGTCCGCCATATTACTGTAGTTCAAATACTCCATACTTCTCTAGACCGGATCCCTGGTGATTCCGTGTCCCCTGTTGCTTGGTAAACACTCTATACAAAAGGGAGGTAACCGGAGGTGACCCGACGCTGCTGAAGACGTTGGATGACGAAACGCGTACAGCGCTGTCACATCACTTCTGGTTCCGGCATTCGCGTGGAACGCATTGCGTTCCAAAGACCTGTACCATGCTCATTTTACATTGGAATATTGTGAGTACCCATTTACCTGTTTTCATACAAATAAAAAGTTTAAGCAGTATTACACTATTGGCCTTTTTCTTGCTCTACATGATCCACCTGCCCACATCTTGTCCCGCTATGCTTGGCTGATACTGGAGCACATACCCCATATGAGAGCGGACCCCCTTGAGACCCGGGCATTCCTATAGGAACCATTCTGGAGCCCTACTGGGCACTCCCGATATACCTTATCCCAGGACACCCGGAGAGGAACAGGATCCAACAGAGGGATTATTTCCTATATCCATATACCCTGTGTGGGGTGGGTATTTCCGCTCTTAACCCCTGTGTGGGGGCTACCTACCTTAGGGGTCACCAAGCACCTCACCTTACCACCCACTACGGGGTTGCTTCCAGTATTTCTATATGAAGAAATCTGTCACTTATATGGACTAATTACGCCACTTTGTCACTTTATTGGATCACCAGTTTTGGTCACTTAACCCTTTTTATTTTTTGATACACCAGATATATGCAGCACGGTTGTTTGCTGGCACTTAGTCACTTTATATTGGATCTCATTACTTATTTGCACTGGTCACCTTATTAATTTAATATTTTACCATTTTACTGTACACATTGCACTTTTATTGGACCTATTTATATTTATATATTTTTTGTATGCACCTTATCACTTTATCAAGTGACCCTTGTTATTATTCATCTAAACGCTTTATAGGGTTTGCACCTTTAATTTACTGTCACATCATATTTTAGCTTATTTATTGTGATATTTATTTATCTTTGTGCATTTTTATTTATTTATCTTTGTGTATTTTTTGTACACACATTTCCTGTCAATTTATCTACAAATTTTTCCAGTAGACAGCGCCATTCCCATACCTTTAAATTCAATATTCAACACTAATATCAATTAAATAAAAATATATATTACATACAGAGACAGCCTTACAAACACACACACACACACACACACACACACACACAGAAACCACCAGGACTTAGTTGAAATAATACTAAGAGGCAGTTAAATGACAATTAACAGTAACAGGTAACCAATATACACAACATCAGGCAATACATGAATGTATCTCTTAGTAAAGCTATTGATTGCTACGAGGAAAACTCCTGCTAAAGGGAAACTCCAGGCCAGCCTATGAGAGATGAGGTAATCTCGATACTAGTAGTGTGTCCCCTTTAAGAGCAATAGAATAGCAGTGATCAGAATACAAGGTCTTGCTATTATTTTCACTGATAGTTTGAGTTCAGAGAACAAAGAATTCCTGTATGTAGCACAGCAAGAGACAATCAATGCAGGGTAGTTGTAATCCTAATAGGGATCCGAGTGTATGGTGTTTACAGTGTTCACAGATATAGTAGTGGCTGATAACTGGGTTTTGAGCAAGTGCTCTCTCGCCAATCTTCTCGTGACTCCTGGAAGAACAGTTAAAGTCAACACTTTATTCTGCGAGCAGATGAGATGGCTGGTGTGACAGTATTCACTGTCACTGGAAGTTAAAAACAGATGATTAATGGTTTGAATTGCTTAAGATGGGACGGTCATATTTGCCAGCCATATCTCCATAAAGGAATATAAAGATTTATTCCCATTTGCCAGGAAATCTGTTCTTCCTAAATGCTGTGTATCTTACATATCTTTCAATTTCAGACAGGTTTTCCTTTTGTTGTGTATTGGCAGGGAATGTGGATTGCCCTTTCGCATTGTTAAGTGTTAATTACTTCCCATTGTTCTGTCTGTCTGCCTTAAGAGAAACTTATAGGTACAGTATGTGGATTGGATGCTAAGGGGGAGGGGGGATTGTCCCCCATTGTATATTTTTGTGTACACTGTATGAGAGTGTAAAACTCTGTTCCTATTGGATTGTGAATATCACGTCCAGTCTTCAACAAGGTCCACTAGGCGGTAATCTTGTGGGTGAAAACTGTATAAAAGTCTGTTCAATAAAGAAGAAGACAGTTATTCTCACTTGACCTCAATACGGAGCCTTGTCTCGTACTTGGGGGGGATTATTTGTATGTGCTTCATGTATGGCGGATTGGAGTGGTCGATAGCTGTCCTGGTGTTCGGGAGCAGATTATCCTAGACGACTGTAACCCCTTTTATACTTTGGGGTGTCGTTACAGCTGGAGTCTGCTGATTCAGCGAGTCAGGCAACTCTGATACAATCAGTGATACTGCTGGAGTGCCGCAGGTGCAGCAAGCGACGTCCATTTTGCCTGGGCTGAGAATGCAGATGACTAGGTGTCACGCAGTAGGCCGCAGTACTCTCTCACAGCAGCGAACCAATGAACACATGATGGAAAGCAAGAGAGTGGGAGCCTGGTCAGCAGATCACTTTATAGTGTCTCCCATAATTCTCCCCTGGAGCAGTCAGCCCACTGGGAAATGTAGTCCATGAAAAGTTTGGCAGTTCAGTAACCTCTTTTCAGAAGACCACAATGATCTCTTCTACTCTCAGGAGTATGATGCATGAAACCTGAGCCCAGCACTAAGGGAGCATAGAGACAGTCTAGGAGAACAAAGTAGAAGTCTGCAGTGTCAAGTAACTGTAGTCTGCTTGTGGCTACCAAAGAGAAGCAAGAGAACAGGCCCCATATACAGCGAGAGACAGTCCCCCATATACAGCAAGAGACAATCCAGTGTGACAGTACAGTGTGTGTGAGCCCCCATATACAGCAAGAGACAGTCCCCATATACAGCGAGAGACAGAACTCATATACAGCGAGAGACAGTCCCTTTATACAGCGAGAGGCAGTGAGAGACATTCCCCATATACAGCAAGAAACAGTCCCCATATACAGCAAGTAATAGTCCCCATTTACAACAAGAAACAGTCCAGTGTGACAGTATAGTGTGTGATCCCCAAATATACAGCGAGAGACAGTCACCTTATACAGCGAGTGGCAGGCCCCATATACAGCGAGAGACAGTCCCTGTATACAACAAGAGACAATCCCATATACAGGGAGAGAGTCCCCGTATACAGCGTGAGAAGGCCCCCATATACAGCGAAGCCCAGCCCCCATATACAGCAAGAGACAGTGCGCCAAATACAGTGAGAGACAGGCCCCGTATACAACGAGAAACAGTACCCCTACACAGTGAAAGACCAGCCCCGTATACAGCAAGAGACAGCCCCTATATACACAACAAGAGACAGTCCCCATAACCAGCAAGAGACAGCCCCTTATTCATCAAGTGACAGTCCCCATATACAGCCAGAGACAGGCCCAGTATACAGTGTAGCGGAGCGCCAATACCCAGCCTAGGTATCTCTGCTGTATAATCCTTGAAGCTGAAGAAGTACTAACATATTCAAGGCAAAATCCCCCCCCCCCCCAGTAACTAGACAATACACAGTTCTGGGAGTCAACAACAACTTTTATTTAGACACATCTGGCTTTTATATCATTCCCATGCAAGGGGTTTCCTAAATTATTTTCCAGGGGGCATTCTCCGCTGTAACTGAGAGGGAGCTAGGGACAAGAAAACATTTCACAGACTCAACCAACACAACCAACCTTAACAGTATTCCACCAGCAACTAATATGTAGCAAGGTTTCCAGGCCTGTGGCCTGATGTGGGTCTGCCATCAGTACCGGTACTCTCTTCAGCCTATGTGAGCTGTGACCCTGGGTGTGACAACTGAAGCAGCGACAACTCAGGCATCTTTGTAAACTCACCTGGCGGAGAACAACAAGGAAAAATACAATACAAATATCCTGACTGTCTTACTAACTCCGCATGTTTCACCAGCTTCCCCGAACTAGTCAACTCTTGCCTTCCAGATAGGACCAAAATCATGTGCCACCCCAAAAGTGTATCTTGAGTCTGTATAGACATTGATCCTCTGATCTTTTTGGATCTCATAAGCTCTTGCTAGTGCCCACAACTCAGTTTCCTGTGCGGACATATGGGAACCTAAAGAGCCTCTTTCCAAAATGTCACTGGTTGTAGCTACCGCATAACCCATGTGTGGCTTACCATCTGGAGTGTAGTACCTGGAACCATCAACAAAAATGTTCTTAGCATCTGGAAAGGGGGCCTCCTTCACCGGACTGACAGCCACTGATTCCCACTCCATTAAAGAAAGGCAATCTTGTTGTTCTTCTTGTCCTACTAAAGTTGGAAATTGATCAGAGACAGAGAGGTTTGTGTTGTTAGTAAAGTTCTGAAAATTGTAATTTTTCGCACCAACTTCTCCCCCCTTCTCTTTCTCCTGAACAGGAAGAAGAGACGCAGGGTTCAAAATTGTTCATAGTTTAAGAGTGAGGTTAGTGAGTGTTAGGAGGGCCACTTCGTACTTAGTTAATCTAGCAGCAGGTGTCTTGTTTGGACCGGATTTAAAATCTCCAACACTGAATGGGGAGTATAGACTGTCAACAGGGAGTCCAAAACAATGTCACCTACCTTCTGTAGCAATGCAGCACAGGCAGCCACAGCTTGTACACATTCTGGTGAGCCTCGGATGACTGGGTCTAAAGCAGTTGATAGGTACACGATGGGTCGGTACCGGGGACCATGTAGTTGGGTAAATACTCCAGTTGCATCGCCCTTGCTTTCATGACAAAAAAGGAAAAAGGCAAGGTCATAGTAGGGCAGACCTAAAACAGATGCTTTGTAGAGTTCCTGGGTAGAGATGTATAGAACTGTTCGCCGGCGAACAGTTCCCGGCGAACTTAGCATGTTCGCGTTCGCCGCTGCCGGCGAACATATGCGATGTTCGGTCCGCCCCCCATAAGACATCATTGAGGCAAACTTTGACCCTGAACTTTACAGTCAGCAGACACATTTCCAGCCAATCAGCGTACCTCCCTCCCACACCCTCCCACCTCCTATAAATAAGCAAGGGCAGCATCCATCTTAGATCATTCTGAAGCAGTGTGTGTAGTGAGAATAGGGAGAGAGCTGCTGCTGCTGCTGCTGCTGTTAAGCTAGGGACAGTTAGTCAGTGTTCCTGGTCTTGCAGTGTTCTTGGTCCACTACTGCTGTAATATCAGCACCCCAAAAAGCCCTTCTAAGGGCTGGTATTTGTGTTTTTTTTTTTTTTTATATATATATATATATATATACCTAGCGTCCCCAAAAGCCCTTTTAAGGGCTGGTAATTGAGTTGTTTCTTCATATATATATATATCTATATCTATCTAGTGTCCCCAAAAGCCCTTTTAAGGGCTGGTAATTGAGGATTTTTTTATTTTTATATATATACATATATATATATATATATAGTGTCCCCAAAAGCCCTTTCAAGGGCTGGTAAGGTAATAGATTTTTTTCTTTATATATATATATATATATATATATCTATTGTACACTGCAGTTGCCTGCCCGCTGTGTGTGAGAGGCCACAGACCTACCACAGACTGTACTGTGTGCACACCACACTCATTTCGGGTGGCACAGGCACAGTACCTGGCATTTTAAAAAATATTTTTTTTTTCTCTGTCATAATTGCAGTGAGTGCTGTGTCAGGTCCACAGAGTGCACTGTACCCACTGCAGTGCACTGCCCACCACTGATATATATACGTTGGCACAGCATCTTGTTGCAATAAATTGAAAAAAAAAATATTTTTTATTATTGCAGTTGCCTGGGCTGCCAGTGACTGTCAGGTCCACAGAGTGTACTGTGCCCACTGCAGTGCCACTGTGTGCCCACCCACCACTGATATATAAGGTGGCACAGCAGCTTGCAAAGTAAAAAAAAAATATATATTTTTTTAAATTGCAGTTGCCTGGGTGCCAGTGACTGCTGTCAGGTCCACAGAGAGTGTACTGTGCCACTGCCCACCCACCACTGATATATAAGGTGGCACAGCAGCTTGCAAAGTAAAAAAAATATATATATTTTTTTAAATTGCAGTTGCCTGGGTGCCAGTGACTGCTGTCAGGTCCACAGAGAGTGTACTGTGCCACTGCCCACCCACCCACCACTGATATATAAGGTGGCACAGCAGCTTGCAAAGTAAAAAATATATATATATATTTTTAAATTGCAGTTGCCTGGGTGCCAGTGACTGCTGTCAGGTCCACAGAGAGTGTACTGTGCCACTGCCCACCCACCACTGATATATAAGGTGGCACAGCAGCTTGCAAAGTAAAAAAAAATATATATATTTTTTAAATTGCAGTTGTCTGGGTGCCAGTGACTGCTGTCAGGTCCACAGAGAGTGTACTGTGCCACTGCCCACCCACCACTGATATATAAGGTGGCACAGCAGCTTGCACTCATAGTACAACAGTAACAACACATTAAAAAAAAAATGACAGGCAGAGGCAGGCCACCCCGCAAGGGCCGTCGTGGTCGTGGTGCTGTGATTTCCTTAGGCTCTAGAATAATGCCCAGTGTTCAGAGGCCACCACAGCCCCTGAACTCAAAAAATTCTGAGGCCATAGTTGACTGGCTTACACAGGACACCCAATCGTCTACAGCTTCCGCTCGGAACCTTAATGCACCATCCTCCTCCAGCTCAGCTTCGGGCACCTCTCAATTTACCACTCGCCAGCCCGCCGGCACCACCACCAACACTAGCACCACAGCCGCTTCACTTGATCCGTCAGAGGAGTTATTTTCACATCAGTTTGAAGAAATAAGTGATGCGCAACTATTAGTGCCAGAGGATGTAGATAACGGGGATATGTCTCAGTCAGGCAGCATTATACACATGGACGTACATTGTGATGATGATGATGTTGTACCTGCTGCTGCTGCCTTTGCTGAGTTGTCAAGTGAAGCGGCTGATGATGACGATGTGTCTGTGGATGTCACCTGGGTGCCTGCTCGAAGAGCAGAAGAAGAGGGGGAAAGTTCAGATGGGGAGACAGAGAGGAGGAGGAGACGAGTTGGAAGCAGGGGGAGGAGGTCATCGCAAGGAGCTAGTGGCGCAGTCAGACAGCATGTAGATTCGGCACCCGGGGTCAGCCAGACAGCACGCCAATCAACGCAAGCTGTTGCCACCACCAGAATGCCGTCCTTGCAAAGCTCAGCAGTGTGGCATTTTTTTTGTGTGTCTGCCTCTGATATCAGCGATGCCATTTGTAACCTGTGCCAAAAGAAACTGAGTCGTGGGAAGTCCAACACCCACCTAGGTACAACTGCTTTGCGAAGGCACATGATCTCACATCACAAACGCCTATGGGATCAACACATGAGTAAAAGCAGCACACAAACTGAAAGCCACCATCCTCCTCCTGGTCCAGCATCTTCAGCCACGTCAACCACTGCTGTCCTCCATGCCCCCTATCAACAACCCGCCCCTCCGCCTCTCACCTTCAGCAGTTCCTGCTCGTCACCTGCCCACAGTCAGGTGTCTGTGAAGGAAATGTTTGAGCGCAAAAAGCCAATCTCGCAGAGTCACCCCCTTGCCCGGCGTCTGACAGCTGGCTTGTCGGAACTCTTAGCCCGCCAGCTTTTACCATACAAGCTGGTGGAGTCTGAGGCCTTCAAAAAATTTGTCGCTATTGGGACACCGCAGTGGAAGGTACCCGGCCGAAATTATTTTTCACAAAAGGCAATCCCCAACCTGTACTCTATTGTGGAAAAAGAAATCATGTCACGTCTGGCACACAGTGTTGGGGCAAGGGTCCATCTGACCACTGATAGCTGGTCTGCAAAGCACGGTCAGGGCAGGTATATAACGTACACTGCGCATTGGGTAAACCTGCTGGCGGCTGCCAAGCATGGAATGCGTGGCTCTGCTGCAGAGGAGTTGGTGACACCGCCACGACTTGCAGGCAGGCCTGCTGCCACCTCCTCTACTCCTCCTACTCCATCCTCTTTGCTAACCTCCTCGGCTGAGTCCTCTTCTGCTGTTGCGTCTTGCTCCACACCAACTGCACCCCCCCAGCTCCCCAGGGGCTATTCCACATGCCGGATACGACAGTGTCACGCTGTCTTGGGGTTGACTTGCCTGAAAGCAGAGAGTCACACCGGACCAGCACTACTGTCCGCCCTGAATGCACAGGTGGATCAGTGGCTGACCCCGCACCAACTGGAGATCGGCAAAGTGGTGTGTGACAACGGGAGCAATTTGTTGGCGGCATTGAATTTGGGCAAGTTGACACATGTGCCGTGCATGGCACATGTGTTGAATCTGATTGTGCAACGTTTTGTGCAGAAGTACCCAGGCTTACAGGACGTCCTCAAGCAGGCCAGGAAGGTGTGTGGCCATTTCAGGCGTTCCTACACGGCCATGGCGCACTTTGCAAATATTCAGCGGCGAAACAACATGCCAGTGAGGCGCTTGATTTGCGACAGCCCGACACGTTGGAATTCAACACTGCTAATGTTCGACCGCCTGCTCCAACAAGAAAAAGCGGTCAACGAGTATTTGTATGACCGGGGTGCTAGGACAGCCTCTGCGGAGCTGGGTATTTTTTTGCCACGCTACTGGACGCTCATGCGCAATGCCTGTAGGCTCATGCGTCCTTTTGAGGAGGTGACAAACCTAGTGAGTCGCACTGAAGGCACCATCAGCGACATCATCCCATATGTTTTTTTCCTGGAGCGTGCCCTGCGAAGAGTGCTGGATCAGGCCGTAGATGAGCGTGAAGAGGAAGAGGAAGAGTTGTGGTCACCATCACCACCACCAGAAACAGCCTTACCATCGATTGCTGGACCTGCGGCAACACTGGAAGAGGAGTGTGAGGAAGAGGAGTCAGAGGAGGAATGTGGCTTTGAGGAGGAGGAACACCAACCACAGCAGGCATCCCAGGGTGCTCGTTGTCACCTATCTGGTACCCGTGGTGTTGTACGTGGCTGGGGGGAAGAACACACCTTCAATGACATCAGTGAGGACGAGGAATTGGACATGAGTAGCTCGGCATCCAACCTTGTCCAAATGGGGTCTTTCATGCTGTCATGCCTGTTGAGAGACCCTCGTATAAAAAGGCTGAAGGAGAACGACCTGTACTGGGTGGCCACGCTACTAGACCCCCGGTATAAGCAGAAAGTCTGTGACATGTTACCCAATTACCGGCAGTCGCAAAGGATGCAGCAGCTACAAAATAAGTTAAAAACTATGCTCTACACAGCGTATAAGGGTGATGTCACAGCACAACGGGAATCCAACAGGGGAAGAGGTGAAAGTAATCCTCCTCCTACCACCACAACCACGCCGGCAAGGACAGGACGCTTTACAGACGTCTTGTTGATGGAGGACATGCGGAGCTTTTTTAGTCCTATGCATCGCCACAGCCCTTCGGGGTCCACCCTCAGAGAACGACTCGACCGACAGGTAGCAGACTACCTTGCCTTAACTGCAGATATCGACACTCTGAGGAGCGATGAACCCCTTGACTACTGGGTGTGCAGGCTTGACCTGTGGCCTGAGCTATCCCAGTTTGCCATTGAACTTCTGGCCTGCCCCGCTTCAAGTGTGCTGTCAGAAAGGACCTTCAGCGCAGCAGGAGGTATTGTCACTGAGAAGAGAAGTCGCCTAGGTCAAAAAAGTCTTGATTACCTCACGTTTATTAAGATGAATGAGGCATGGATCCCGAAGGGACTGACAGTGGGGGATGCATTTGACTAAAAAAGGCCTGGTGATGACTGAGATGCCTTGGCCTAAAAATGGTCCACACGCTGCTGTATATAATCATTCTCTGCATGCCGGATGACTTACGTGACGTCTCCGCCACCAACTACGGTTCAAGCAGCAATGTTTTAGTGCACTTTCTGCCTTAAAACCTCAATTTTTCAGGCCGCTGCTACAGCAGCGGCTGCAACAATACCTACTTTTTCATGCATGTGTACATGCCTAATTTTTCTGGCCTCTGGTGCTACACTGTGGCTGCAAAAAAACAAAAAACAAAAAAAAAGGCACATACATGTGTCAATTCCCCTTCGTGATCGTTACCTTGTCGTGGTGAAGGGGCTTGCGTATCACAATGAAGCGATCACCTCTAGGATTGTGTTGGCACACCCCAGATGATAAGGTCGTTGCTTCATTGTGTACAGACCAAAAGCGATCCGCAGGATAATTTTTCATAAAAAAAAACATTCATTTTCTTTCATTCTTTCTGCGGAGCTGGGTATTTTTTGGCCGCGTTACTGAATGCTCATGAACAATGGCTGTAGGCTCATGCGTCCTTTTGCGGAGATGACAACCCTGGTGGTCAGTCGAACCCAAGGCAACATCATCGACCTCATCCCATATGCGTTTTTTCTGGAGCGTGCCCTGCGAAGAGTACTGGATCAGGCTGTAGATGAGCATGAAGAGGAAGAGTTGTGGTCCTCATCACCACCAGAAGCAGCCTTGTCGTTGTCAATTGCTGGACCTGTGGCAACGCAGAGAGAGGAGTCTGAAGAAGAGAAGTCAGAGGAGGAAGGTGGCTTTGAGGGCATCCCAGGGGGCTTGTTCTCACCTTTCGGGGACCCTTGGTGTTGTATGTGGCTGGGTGGAGGAAGAGACCTTCAATGATGTCAGTGAGGACAAGGAACGGGACATGGCTAGCTTGGTATCCAACCTTGTGCAAATTGGGAGTTTGCGGTTGTGCAAATGGACTGACTGACTGTTAAACGGGGAGTTTGGTCTGTCAGAGTTTGGTCTGTCACTGTGAAGCGGGCAACGGGCGTAACCCTTACACTACTTGACCGATAAAACATCATACCTGATCGTATTCACACACTGGATGTTTTAGTGCTGGTTTACACTGCCGCTACCACTAAAGTAGCGTCGCTTCCAGTGCGACTTTGGCGCGACTTAGCGCGACTTTGGCGCGACCTCATCGCGAGGTGACTTTTTATTTGGCCAATCACAATATCATGTTTTGTTACCGTCACCTAATTTCCTTTTCCTGTTTTTTGTTTTACATATTTCCCCATGTGTGCAGTGTTGTCTGTGTCATAGCTCAACTGATAGGCATGTTTGCCTTGGCATATCATATTTCAGCTTGCCAGAAAGAAAAAAAGACAGCTGGAAAGACACTGCATTAGTTTTCTACTAAAAATCATAAGAAAAATGCTGTTTTTTTTGGGTTGTGGACATACTACAGAGCTGAAACTTGACAGGTACACTTTTTAGACCCCCCAGACACTAAATACAAAAAATGACATGCCTGCCTAAAAAAATGCCCGATAAATGCCTGCAAGAGAAAAAGACAGCCGCAGAGAAGCCGTATTCCTGAAAATATAAGAAAAATGCTGTTTTTTAGGGGTTCTGGACATGCTACAGAGCTGAAACTTGACAGGTACACTTTTGTGACCCCCCAGACACTAAATACAAAAAATGACATGCCTGCCTAAAAAAATGCCCGATAAATGCCTGCAAGAGAAAAAGCCAGCCGCAGAGAAGCCGTATTCCTGAAAATATAAGAAAAATGCTGTTTTTTAGGGGTTCTGGACATGCTACAGAGCTGAAACTTGACAGGTACACTTTTGTGACCCCCCAGACACTAAATACAAAAAATGACATGCCTGCCTAAAAAAATGCCCGATAAATGCCTGCAAGAGAAAAAGCCAGCCGCAGAGAAGCCGTATTCCTGAAAATATAAGAAAAATGCTGTTTTTTAGGGGTTCTGGACATGCTACAGAGCTGAAACTTGACAGGTACACTTTTTAGACCCCCCAGACACTAAATACAAAAAATGACATGCCTGCCTAAAAAAATGCCCGATAAATGCCTGCAAGAGAAAAAGCCAGCCGCAGAGAAGCCGTATTCCTGAAAATATAAGAAAAATGCTGTTTTTTAGGGGTTCTGGACATGCTACAGAGCTGAAACTTGACAGGTACACTTTTGTGACCCCCCAGACACTAAATACAAAAAATGACATGCCTGCCTATAAAAATGCCCGATAAATGCCTGCAAGAGAAAAAGCCAGCCGCAGAGAAGCCGTATTCCTGAAAATATAAGAAAAATGCTGTTTTTTAGGGGTTCTGGACATGCTACAGAGCTGAAACTTGACAGGTACACTTTTGTGACCCCCCAGACACTAAATACAAAAAATGACATGCCTGCCTAAAAAAATGCCCGATAAATGCCTGCAAGAGAAAAAGCCAGCCGCAGAGAAGCCGTATTCCTGAAAATATAAGAAAAATGCTGTTTTTTAGGGGTTCTGGACATGCTACAGAGCTGAAACTTGACAGGTACACTTTTTAGACCCCCCAGACACTAAATACAAAAAATGACATGCCTGCCTAAAAAAATGCCCGATAAATGCCTGCAAGAGAAAAAGCCAGCCGCAGAGAAGCCGTATTCCTGAAAATATAAGAAAAATGCTGTTTTTTAGGGGTTCTGGACATGCTACAGAGCTGAAACTTGACAGGTACACTTTTGTGACCCCCCAGACACTAAATACAAAAAATGACATGCCTGCCTAAAAAAATGCCCGATAAATGCCTGCAAGAGAAAAAGCCAGCCGCAGAGAAGCCGTATTCCTGAAAATATAAGAAAAATGCTGTTTTTTAGGGGTTCTGGACATGCTACAGAGCTGAAACTTGACAGGTACACTTTTTAGACCCCCCAGACACTAAATACAAAAAATGACATGCCTGCCTAAAAAAATGCCCGATAAATGCCTGCAAGAGTAAAAGCCAGCCGCAGAGAAGCCGTATTCCTGAAAATATAAGAAAAATGCTGTTTTTTAGGGGTTCTGGACATGCTACAGAGCTGAAACTTGACAGGTACACTTTTGTGACCCCCCAGACACTAAATACAAAAAATGACATGCCTGCCTATAAAAATGCCCGATAAATGCCTGCAAGAGAAAAAGCCAGCCGCAGAGAAGCCGTATTCCTGAAAATATAAGAAAAATGCTGTTTTTTAGGGGTTCTGGACATGCTACAGAGCTGAAACTTGACAGGTACACTTTTGTGACCCCCCAGACACTAAATACAAAAAATGACATGCCTGCCTAAAAAAATGCCCGATAAATGCCTGCAAGAGAAAAAGCCAGCCGCAGAGAAGCCGTATTCCTGAAAATATAAGAAAAATGCTGTTTTTTAGGGGTTCTGGACATGCTACAGAGCTGAAACTTGACAGGTACACTTTTTAGACCCCCCCAGACACTAAATACAAAAAATGACATGCCTGCCTAAAAAAATGCCCGATAAATGCCTGCAAGAGAAAAAGACAGCCGCAGAGAAGCCGTATTCCTGAAAATATAAGAAAAATGCTGTTTTTTAGGGGTTCTGGACATGCTACAGAGCTGAAACTTGACAGGTACACTTTTGTGACCCCCCAGACACTAAATACAAAAAATGACATGCCTGCCTATAAAAATGCCCGATAAATGCCTGCAAGAGAAAAAGCCAGCCGCAGAGAAGCCGTATTCCTGAAAATATAAGAAAAATGCTGTTTTTTAGGGGTTCTGGACATGCTACAGAGCTGAAACTTGACAGGTACACTTTTGTGACCCCCCAGACACTAAATACAAAAAATGACATGCCTGCCTAAAAAAATGCCCGATAAATGCCTGCAAGAGAAAAAGCCAGCCGCAGAGAAGCCGTATTCCTGAAAATATAAGAAAAATGCTGTTTTTTAGGGGTTCTGGACATGCTACAGAGCTGAAACTTGACAGGTACACTTTTTAGACCCCCCAGACACTAAATACAAAAAATGACATGCCTGCCTAAAAAAATGCCCGATAAATGCCTGCAAGAGAAAAAGCCAGCCGCAGAGAAGCCGTATTCCTGAAAATATAAGAAAAATGCTGTTTTTTAGGGGTTCTGGACATGCTACAGAGCTGAAACTTGACAGGTACACTTTTGTGACCCCCCAGACACTAAATACAAAAAATGACATGCCTGCCTATAAAAATGCCCGATAAATGCCTGCAAGAGAAAAAGCCAGCCGCAGAGAAGCCATATTCCTGAAAATATAAGAAAAATGCTGTTTTTTAGGGGTTCTGGACATGCTACAGAGCTGAAACTTCACAGGTACACTTTTTAGACCCCCCAGATGCTAAATCCAAAGAAATTTTTTATTTTTTTTTTTTTTTAATTTTTCCAATAATTGGCTCTCTATCAAAAAATTATAATTTTTAAGAACTTTTTTTTGCGTGATCCCTCTCCGGCATGCCACAGTCCAGGTGTTAGTCCCCTTGAAACAACTTTTCCATCACTATTGTGGCCAGAAAGAGTCCCTGTGTGTTTTAAAATTCACCTGCCTATTGAAGTCTATGGCGGTTCGCCCGGTTCGCCGGTTCGCGAACATTTGCCGATGTTCGCGTTCGCCGTTCGCGAACCGCGAATTTTAGGTTCGCGACATCACTATTCCTGGGTCAGATCCTGTAGGATTGCCCAGTCGTCATTAGTCAGTTGGAACGATTTTTGTGAGGTTAATTCATAAAGAGGCCCCAGTTTGGATGAGATGTTGGGGATCCAATCAATGCAGTAATTGACAGGTCTGAGAATGGCTCTCAGTTGTCGGATGTTACGAGGTCTCTGGAGGTCCCTCAATGTCTGTATTCTCTGAGTGGTTAGGTTTCGGGTACCCTGAGAAATGCAGTGAGCTAAAAAAAAAACTTTCTCTTGGCAGAACTGGAAGTTCTCCCTGCTAGCCTTTTTGCCTGTGGATGCCAGATGGTTAAGCAATGATACAGTATGAAAAACAAAAGAATGTGAATCATCGCTTATAATCTCAGTGAAAAGCTGCTAGCAAAAAAGTGCAAAATATACATACACTAAAACATCAAAGATTGTGGAATTGTCTACCACAAGAGGTGGTTTCTGCGGGTAGTATGGTGACTTTCAAAAGACTCTTAGACTTACATCTCAAGGATCAGGAGATTGAGGGCTATGTTAGATGATTACAGTCACACACACCTACACAGGTTGAACTGGATGGACTATTGTCTTTATTCAACCTCGCCTACTATGTAACTATGTAACTATGTACAAAGAATTGCAGCGCTCAAATAAAATAAAGTGTAAACATATTAAAGTGCATAAAAATGTATACAGTGTCCCAGTGATGGGTTATAACATACAGTATAACAATTGAAATATATTCAAAAAAATGTTCATTCAAATGTTCATTGGAAGTGTCCCAGTGAAATGATATATTGTAAAAGATCACACGTGTAGCTGTGTCCACCACCGTATAAGTGAATTTCAAACTCACCAGAGCCAAATGCTTTCTATGTTATAGGACAGCAACAGGGTTTGTGACAATAAACCTCATGATCTCTGGAAGCCTGGGTTATCGATGACATCCGCCACAAGGACACGCTCCAGCAGATTTGACAGCTCAGCACATCACATGAGAGAGTTCAAATAAAAAGAAGAGGCTCATGGTGTAGTACGAAATTAAAATTGAAATTTTAATAAAATGTTGTAACACTGAATAACCAGTACAGTGTACATATAATAAAAACAATAATAGTATAAAAGACTCACATCAAAAGCCACCACTTCAAAAATTGAAGTGATGGCTGGACCTTGGGTATTGAGGTAATAGCTCTATGGCCGTTTCGCGTCCAATGCGTCTTCAGGAGCTTTGCAAACATTACCTCAAACTGTGATATACAGTATGTACAGAAACTAAACAGGGTCCAATCAAACAGCACATGAATTACAGAGGTCTCCGGAAGAGTCCCATGACATAATAAGTACACATTTAATATAAAAATGATATAAAATATTAAGTATTATAAAATAGAGAGAAAAAGAAGCATAGGGATGTAGGTCAACCCACGAAGATATATTTAAGTACATCCGGGACTCATATTTATCCATTAAGTAGTGCGATTCTTCTTTAAGGTGTCCCTTCTTGTGCTGGTATGAGAGGTGGAACGTCATTTCCGGTCTTTCGTATCCGGCAGAGAAAGAGTGGAACATCATTTCCGCTCTGCACGCTGGTACGGGGAGGAGTGCAGGAACAAGACTAGGGATGATCGAACTTTTGAAAAGTTCGGTTTGACCAGAACACCCGAACTTCCCAAAAGTTCGGCCCGGATTTCGGAACCCCATTGAAATCAATGGGACCCAAACTTCGGTAATCAAAAAACACCATTTTGAAGCCCTAAAACCCAATAAATGCCCATAAAAAGTGCCTAGGGTTCTGGGTCATGCCCCAGGGACTATTCATCACACAAAAAAAAAGTTCTTAAAAATTGTCATTTTTGATAGAGAGCCAATTATTGAAAAAATTATTGAAAAAAATGAGATTTCTTTGGATTTAGTGTCTGTGGGGTCTAAAAAGTGTACCTGTGAAGTTTCAGCTCTGTAGCATGTCCAGAACCAGAAAAAAAAGGTCGTTTGTATTAGAATTAATATAGAACAGGGATATGGCTCCGCTATTTTCACACCTTGCCGGTTTTGTAGCAAGCGTTTTTTTTGGGCATTTTTTGGGGGTTATTGGAGGCAGGCATAACATCAGAACTTCTGTGTAGGGGTATATATACACACAATACACCTACACATATATAGGTGTGAAAGTAGCAGAACACTATACTTGCGCTACTGAAATAATTAACACCAATATGTCTCCGCTCCTATCACACCTATATATGTGTATGTGTATAATACATATAAGTGTGTGTGTATATATAATAAACAGGCAAAAAATTTGGGGGAGCATACCCATGTATTTCCAAAGCTGCTGCAGCTATGAACCAAAAGACATGTATATTAAAAAAGAATAGCGCGCAAATGCAAAAGAAATTACTACCAAATCTGAAGAGAGTCCATAAATAAAAATGGGGGTTTGGTCCCACCATATGGCCATATCGTGCTCAAGCCCACTACTGCGTCAAAGTACCCCATTATCAGTGGGTCCTACACTATCCATGAAAAAGAGATGAATCCAGCCTTTCTAACCCTTGGAGATAATATTCCTTGCTGGGAGAGATGTGCAAATGCACTACAGGGGACTCCTCCTATATCCACTTGATGGTGGACACTGATTGAGTACAGGTGTGTGTGGGGGGTGGGGAGGGCTGCTCAACCTCGATAGTCTGGTCAGACCGAATACATAATAAACAGGCAAAAAATTTGGGGGAGCATACCCATGTATTTCCAAAGCTGCTGCAGCTATGAACCAAAAGACATGTATATTAAAAAAGAATTGCGCGCAAATGTGTATATATACCCCTATACAGCATTTCAGATGTTTTGCCTGCCTCCAAAGACCCCAAAAAAATGCCCAAAAAAACGCCTGCGCCAAAAAAAAACGCCCAGGTGTGTTATAGCAGGCATTTTTTTGGGCATTTTTTTGGGGTCTTTGGAGGCAGGCATGACATCTGGACTTCTGTATAGGGGTATATATACACAAACACTTATATGTATATATACACATACACATATATAGGTGTGAAAGTAGCAGAACACTATACTATACCCAAAAAAAAACCTGCAATAACACACCTGGGCGTTTTTTTTTGCGCAGGCATTTTTTTGGGGTCTTTGGAGGCATGCAAAACATCTGAACTTCTGTATAGGGGTATATATACACACACACTTATATGTATATATACACATACACATATATAGGTGTTATAGGAGCGGAGACCTATGCCTGTTAATTATTTAATTAGCGCAGCCATAGGGTTCTGCTACTTTCACACCTATGTATGTGTAGGTGTATATATACATACATATGTGTGTATATATACCCCTATACAGAAGTTCAGATGTCATGCCTGACTCCAAACATGTCCTCAAAAAAGCCCTATGAACGCCTGCAGCAAAAAGCAGGCTGACCGGCGAGAAGCCATATCGCTGTTCTGTAAGTGACAAAAGAGAAACAATCTTTTCCCTATAGCGGTCACCCAGACTGGAAGGGTTTTGTCACCCTGCCTTAGCAGTCAGAGTCAGTTAACCCTACACTACACTACGGTCACCCTGGCACTTAACACTTTCCCTACAGAAACTAGATTATTAAAGCTAACTAAAGTGGAATATAGCACCCTAACTACACTAGATATCCCTTTCCTCACACTAAAAATTGCTAAATGACACTTTGAAGCAGAAGTAACAGAACTGCTTCCACTCTCTTCCATGTCCCTGTATTACAATGCTAGGAATTTGGCGGGGCTATCTTATATACTGGGGGGCGTGTTCACTAATGATTGGCCTCTGGACCCCCTAGTCACGCCAATCACATTCCTAGCATTCTCCTGCCCCCTCAATTGGCTTTTACTGATGGTTCTGGTCCAATCACGGGCTTTTAAAGCCCATTTCCAGTCCCATTGCATTTTGGTCGGTTCTGGTTGCCGAATTCCGAACTTTTTGCTGAAAAAGTTCGGAATTCAGCCGAATTTCGAACAGCCAATGTTCGGGTCGAACCGATGGTCGACCCGAACCGTTTCGATCATCTCTAAACAAGACGTCATTATCGGTCATGCGTACCAGGCATAGAAAATGCGGTACCTCACTTCCGTCAGACGCTCTGCTATATCCCCCTCTAATCTGCATTTATAACAGCAGTATTAAACATCCCACACTGCAAGCAACAAAGCACCATGTTGAATAAGGGAACTAGACAGAAAAAAACGGCAAATAAATGTATATAAAAAGCAAATGAATGTGTATAAAAAAGAGGGGAATTACATCAGTGTTCAAAATGGGCGTGTATGAACATGGACATGTATGAAAATTGTTGAATATATAATGATAAAAAAATTACCGTATTTATCGGCTTATAACACGCGCCGGCGAATAACACGCACCTCAATATTTGGAGAGAAATTTCAGGAAAAAAGCTTAAATTTAAAATAAACAGCTTTGAACTCAGAACATTTTTTTTTTAAATCAAATGACATCTCACCAGTGCCCATGAATGCAGCCTCATCAGCAGTGTCCAGCAATGCATCCTCATCAGCAGTGTCCATATATGCAACCCACCAGCAGTGTCCATATATGCAGCCTTTACCAGCAGTGTCCATATATACAGCCTATACCAGCAGTGTCCATATATGCAGCCTTTACCAGCAGTGTATGTTAAGTTCATGTTAGTTTCAAATGTTAAGTTTGAGCCATGAAATAATCTACGCCAATCAGGTTTGCATTCGTCTCCATATGTTTACTCAGAATATACGCCATACAGCGGGTCCACATCTTCCAACAGAAATGTGACCCAGATCATACTTTGGTTACAGCTCTTATAGTACATAAACGGGCACAAGCCCAAGTTACAGATTACACAAAGTTTCACAATATTACACAAGAATTCATAATACAGTCTAATTACACATACGGTCATCTTGACATTATAATGACGTCGAGTGAAAAGTTAGTCTGACAATTAAAAATGATTGATTGGGGGCTTTTTACATTTTACGGTAATAAGGGGCTTGTTTTCATAAACATCTCTTTCCGGGAATCTTATCATATCTTTGGAAGAACATTTCATGTTATACTTGACACATATTCATAATAAAGACAACATAATAGACTCAAGACTGAATTTCTAAAACTATGATTCTTTAAGTATATTCAGGGATTAAGAGGGGACTCTAGACTGCTATAATATATAATATAAAAGTCTTTAAGAGTCATCAATATGTTCTCATCTTGACAGTCCCTCCTGAGTTTAGAATTCATCTGTGTCTTTTCTTTTATACTTTTAAACTTCTTCTGTGTCTTTAAGTTGGTTTTCGGGTAGGCGGGTAACCATCTCATGGGCCATCTTTATGCGAGACCTCGAGAGCTCAAAAGAACCAGTATTAGTACAATCATCACAAGTATTTGAAGTCATTTTCAAGCAGCATTTGCAAAGCATTGGTACACATTTGATTATGAGGAGTATCAACACTATAATTCCAACAATATCTAGGATACCATGCAATATACCTGTGAACCACCCTCCGATACCAGTAAACCAGTTGACAGGTTTTAGCCAAGAGAGTCAACTTTCCCAGCTACCTCCAATCCAAGCAGTTTCGGTATGTTCCTTACAAAAATATAGCTTTAATTGCTGCGCCCTTTATACATGTGAAATGATTGCATCTTCAGCTTTCGTATCATTTCCTATGTAATTGCAGCATGAGGTTCCCACTACGGTACACATTCCTTCCTGACTAGCAGTAAGGTAATCCAACACCAGCCGGTGTTGCAAAACCTCCTTTGTAATCATTTTTAATTCAGTGGCCATTAATATGAAATTTCTGTCATACAGAGCAGTTATGTTAAACCATTAAATCAGCTAAATCTATAATAAACTGAAGGCTTTTTTAATACAACATCTATTCACCCAAGGTATAGAAAATATTGGTCTTATCTCTTTATCATGGGACTCAATATTAATATCATCATCATTTCTTTCTGGGCCTATATTTTGAGTTGGGATAGGTGTTGGTATTTCAAGATTAGTCTCTTCTTCATTGTCATCTTTAGTCTCCTCATTTCTGCTAGTATCATCGTCCACTTGTCCAGGAATAGCCTGTAATGGAATGTCCTGTTCAGTGAGGGCTCTTTTGAAGAAATGGGCAGGAATTTTATGCAATTGTGTCTCTTTAAACTCATTGTCACTCGTGTACCATGTAGCAGGCACAACCCTCCCAAAGTAGCAAACTCCCATGGAATTTAATGGAATCCAAGTGTAAGCTTTCTTTCCACACATGAAATAGTAACCTGGGGGAGCAGCACATGCCTTTCTGTAGTAATATCCCTGCAAACACATTAATAACTTCAAATTGTTCTTGGCGATGTGTGAAATCATGCAATTCCTGATATCAATCTGTACTCCACATAAAATCTTTACCATCAAACCAATACCTGACATCCGCATTATCCATTCACTGAGAGTCTCCAATCACTCGATCAGTATTCTTGAAACCTTTCTCAAGTAGTTCTGGCGGATAAATGCAGGTAAAGTTAATACATACTGCTGGTATTCTCATTGGGGCATTGGTAAATAGTAGTAGTGAAATGGCCTTGTCAACCATTTTAGCACTGATATTGCCAAAGTGAGCACCGTCTTCTATCTCAGCTAGGGTACTGGGTATACCTAGTAAGGGCAAAGTCTTATGCGAGATAGGTGAGTCTGTGCATATCCAACACTTAGTGATTTCCAACTTCTTGGCAGCTTGCAACTGCATAGCCATAAAGGAATTATAGAAAGGTTCTCCCAGTTTAGCATATAAGTCTCTCCTCAGCCTCTGCTCAACTCCAGACTCTGGGGTAATGTGTAACTTTTTAGTCATTACAGTAGCATTGAGGAAAAAGGTATCATGCGTCTCACCTTTTTTTATCATGTGAGTCCATTCATACATCATGACTGTGATCCACACCAAAGCTTCTCCACTCAGGATAATTCCTCAGAGATGCATACAAGCTCTAGGTACTGTAAGAGACATTCTTCCATATTCGTAGTCTTCTGGCTCGAGCCCGAGTCAGCGGTGGAGATGACCTAGGTAAAGGTACAGAAAAGTCCTTGCCAGAAGTACACTGGCTTGTATGTTTGTTCAAAGCTACTGCTTTCTTACAATGGGAACCATGCACCCAATACTTGTAATCCTTTAGCTTTACAGCTGTGGGAGACACAAGAATAATCTGGAACGGTCATTTCCACTTAGGGGACAGAGTAGTCCTGGGGGTGTGATTCTTGATATACAAAAAGTAGAAATCAGCGCTCTCCTCTTAAAGTGAGACACTCTAATTATTTAAATGACGGTAATACAACTGAAGATTCTCAAAAAAACTGCTGATGCATAAACAACGTAAACGAATCTAAAATCAATATCCTTGAAACCCAGCTCACTAATGGAGACAATAGAGATGAAATAATTCTTCTATTCTAATAAGTCACAAAGCACGGAGGTGTTGCAGATACAATGGGACGAAATTCCCAATAAAATTATTATTTGAAAACAAATGTGAAACTAAGTGAGTGAAGTGAATGAGAAAAAGTTGATATCAAAAAGTGCGTAAAGGTAGTTGACTGATATTAAATAAAATAAAAAAATTGATCAATGACCCTGTGGAACATAAATAAGTAGGCAAATCAGAATATAAATATTCAAAAAAAATCAATACAGTTTAACCAATTAATATTAAGATGAATTCAAAGTGCAATGGTGCTAAATAAGGTGCATAATGTCCATCATTCCTTCTAAGAAAAAAGTTTTTGTGATGAAAAGTGCAAAGTGCTCAGGAAATTCAAAACAAGAAGAAGAAATCCAAGTGAATAATCAAGGTGCATTCAGACTTCAAATTATAGTAGGTAAATGTGCATTCAGACTTCCAATTCAGGCCAGGTAAATGTGCACAGGTGAGCATGCAATCCGACACCGAATGCAATGGCCGCTCACCTCAAACACACTCGGAGCGAGCGTTTATACAATGTATTACTAAGACTCCTCTCCAGCCTCTTAATCTTCAGTATATAATTCGGTATATCTCCACTATTACAAATTCAGTATTGTAAACGGCAATAAAATGATCCCGGCTTGCCAATCACTCCATGCATCTGTCAGGTGCTCAAGGAATGGAAACTCTCATAGTGTAGCATTTCAGGGTATAAATTTATTGGTAAATAAGTACTAAACACTTACTAGACAGTAGATGATATGTCAGCGAGAAGCAAACAAAGTACAGCAGCCGCCGATGCGGCGAGTTCCGATGTTTCCGGTCTCGGCCGAAGACCGGAAGTGACGTAGGCACGGCTTGTCCCTGACGCGTTGCGCTACAAAAGCCCGTAGCTTTTTCAAAGGTGTTACCCACATGTGCCATGCACGGCACATGTGTCAACTTGCCCAAATTCAATGCCGCCAACAAATTGCTTCCGTTGTCACACACCACTTTGCCGATCTCCAGTTGGTGCGGGGTCAGCCACTGATCCACCTGTGCGTTCAGGGCGGACAGTAGTGCTGGTCCGGTGTGACTCTCTGCTTTCAGGCAAGTCAACTCCAAGACAGCGTGACACTGTCGTATCCGGCATGTGGAATAGCCCCTGGGGAGCTGGGGGGTGCAGTTAGTGTGGAGCAAGACACAACAGCAGAAGAGGACTCAGCCGAGGAGGTTAGCAAAGAGGATGGAGTAGGAGGAGTAGAGGAGGTGGCAGCAGGCCTGCCTGCAAGTCGTGGCGGTGTCAACAACTCCTCTGCAGCAGAGCCACGCATTCCATGCTTGGCAGCCGCCAGCAGGTTTACCCAATGCGCAGTGGAAGTGATATACCTGCCCTGACCGTGCTTTGCAGACCAGCTATCAGTGGTCAGATGGACCCTTGCCCCAACACTGTGTGCCAGACGTGACATGATTTCATTTTCCACAATAGAGTACAGGTTGGGGATTGCCTTTTGTGAAAAATAATTTCGGCCGGGTACCTTCCACTGCGGTGTCCCAATAGCGACAAATTTTTTGAAGGCCTCAGACTCCACCAGCTTGTATGGTAAAAGCTGGCGGGCTAAGAGTTCCGACAAGCCAGCTGTCAGACGCCGGGCAAGGGGGTGACTCTGTGAGATTGGCTTCTTACGCTCAAACATTTCCTTGACAGACACCTGACTGTGGGCAGATGAGCAGGAACTGCTGAAGGTGAGAGGCGGAGGGGCGGGTTGTTGATAGGGGGCATGGAGGACAGCAGTGGTTGACGTGGCTGAAGATGCTGGACCAGGAGGAGGATGGTGGCTTTCAGTTTGTGTGCTGCTTTTACTCATGTGTTGATCCCATAGGAGTTTGTGATGTGAGATCATGTGCCTTCGCAAAGCAGTTGTACCTAGGTGGGTGTTGGACTTCCCACGACTCAGTTTCTTTTGGCACAGGTTACAAATGGCATCGCTGATATCAGAGGCAGACACACAAAAAAATGCCACACTGCTGAGCTTTGCAAGGGCGGCATTCTGGTGGTGGCAACAGCTTGCGTTGATTGGCGTGCTGTCTGGCTGACCCCGGGTGCCGAATCTACATGCTGTCTGACTGCGCCACTAGCTCCTCGCGATGACCTCCTCCCCCTGCTTCCAACTCGTCTCCTCCTCCTCCTCTCTGTCTCCCCATCTGAACTTTCCCCCTCTTCTTCTGCTCTTCGAGCAGGCACCCAGGTGACATCCACAGACACATCGTCATCATCAGCCGCTTCACTTGACAACTCAGCAAAGGCAGCAGCAGCAGGTACAACATCATCATCATCATCATCATCACAATGTACGTCCATGTGTATAATGCTGCCTGACTGAGACATATCCCCGTTATCTACATCCTCTGGCACTAATAGTTGTGCATCACTTATTTCTTCCAACTGATGTGAAAATAACTCCTCTGACGGATCAAGTGAAGCGGCTGTGGTGCTAGTGTTGGTGGTGGTGCCGGCGGGCTGGCGAGTGGTAAATTGAGAGGTGCCCGAAGCTGAGCTGGAGGAGGATGGTGCATTAAGGTTCCGAGCGGAAGCTGTAGACGATTGGGTGTCCTGTGTAAGCCAGTCAACTATGTCCTCAGAATTTTTTGAGTTCAGGGTCTGTGGTGGCCTCTGAACACTTGGCATTATTCTAGGGCCTAAGGAAATCACAGCACCACGACCACGACGGCCCTTGCGGGGTGGCCTGCCTCTGCCTGTCATTTTTTTAATGTGTTGTACTATGAGTGCAAGGTGCTGTGCCACCCTATAGGAGTGTTGGGCAGTGGGTACAGTACACTCTGTGGACCTGACAGTCACTGGCAGCCCAGGCAACTGCAATTATAAAAAAATATATATATTTTTAATTTGCAAGCTGCTGTGCGACCGTATATATCAGTGGTGGGTGGGCAGTGGCACAGTACACTCTCTGTGGACCTGACAGTCACTGGCAGCCCAGGCAACTGCAATAATAAAAAATATATATATATATTTTTTAATTTGCAACAAGATGCTGTGCCACCGTATATATATCAGTGGTGGGCAGTGCACTGCAGTGGGTACAGTACACTCTGTGGACCTGACACAGCACTCACTGCAATTATGACAGAGGAAAAAAAAATATTTTTTAAAATGCACGGTACTGTGCCTGTGCCACCCGAAATGAGTGTGGTGTGCACACAGTACAGTCTGTGGCCTCTCACACACAGCGGACAGGCAACTGCAGTGTACAATAGATTTACCAGCCCTTAAAAGGGCTTTTGGGGACACTAGATATATATATATATATATATATATATATATATATATAAAATCCTCAATTACCAGCCCTTAAATGGGCTTTTGGGGACACTGCTGTCAGGAATAGGATGCTGTCCTTACAGCAGTAGTGGACCAAGAACACTGACCAGCAAGACCAGGAACACTGACAACTGTCCCTAGCTATTAACAGCAGCAACAGCTCTCCCTGCTCTCACTAACACACACTGCTTCAGAATGATCTAAGATGGATCCTGCCCTTGCTTATTTATAGGAGGTGGGAGGATGTGGGAGGGAGGTATGCTGATTGGCTGGAAATGTGCCTGCTGACTGTGAAGTTCAGGGTCAAAGTTTGCCTCAATGATGTATTATAGGGGGCGGACCGAACATCGCATATGTTCGCCCGCAGCGGCGAACGCGAACATGCTAAGTTCGCCGGGAACTGTCCACCGGCGAACAGTTCGGTACACCTCTACCCATGTGCTCTTTCCATTAGTAGTCATCTTGGCCAGATACTTTTTTTACGGTTTGCTTACTGCGTTCCACCATCCCACTAACCTGTGGTCCATATGAGGTGTGTAACTGTTGTTTCAGACCTAAGATATCTACTACCTCTGCTATTAGTTTGTTATCAAAGTGTGTACCTCTGTCTGAAGAGATCACAGCTCCCATACCAAACCTAGGAATCAATTCTCTAGTAAGACACTTAACTACTGTTCTGGCTTCTTCTTCGCAAACCAAAAGATACTTAAATCGGCCACAAGGGGGCATATCTGAGAAGTCAATCTACACAATTTTGAAACGGCTCCTAAGTATGCGGAATGTGTTTCATAGGGGTAGGCACTGGTTTACCTATGTTATGCATTTGACATACAGTACATTCATTAACTTGTTTAGTAGCATATGTGTAAAAACCTGGTGCCCACCACTGTTTGTTCACAACCCCTTCTGTTGAGACATGGCAAGGCCCATGGCTCAAGGCAAACAATGAAGGAAAAAGAGTCGGTGGAGCAACCAGTTTATCATTCAACCTCCACAGGCCATCTGGTCCGCAAACAGTTCTTTTTGTAGACCAAGTGGATCAGTGGGGTGAACTTTCCTGTAGGGCCTTGACAACCCCATGGTCCACTTGAAGATTTGTGACGAAAAAATATAGGGACTACATGTGGCTGATAAAGAGTGAATAGCTTCATATTTATCAGCCAAAACATTCCCAACCGATATACTGTCATTAAACCCGGTATGTACTTTACATTTAATTACTGTTACTTTAAGAGGCGATTGGACTGCAAACAACAGTCTAACAATTAACTCTTTGTGCTGAATGGGTGTTCCTGTTGCTATCAAATAACCCCTTTCTTGCCATAATTGTGCAAAGCTGTGCAATATACCCACAGCATAAGCAGAATCACTGTAGATATTTACCGTATCTCATTCTGCTAGCTCCAATGCAACACAGAGAGGTGTAATTTCCGCAGCCTGCGCTGACTTAGAATTTAGCAGAATTTCAGTATGCAGTAGTCGGCTCTCACCGTTTACTACCGCACAGGCAGCTAATGTTAACCCATCAGGTCGTCTGAGGGATGAGCCATCTACCATCAAGTCTGCACATACAGGCAGACAAGCAATGGATTCATCCTGAAGATCAGATCTGGGTTTTGTTACTTCATCAATAGAGGCAGCACAATCATGTATTAGGTATTCAGAATCATCAATTTCCTCACTGTCAGCTTCTGGTAGAAAAGTAGCTGGATTCAGAGTCTGGCAGTGCTGAATTTTTAGATTAGAAGCTGATAGCAAAATCAAATGATAATGTGCTATCCTTTGTACTGTGAAGTGTTTAGTATAGGCACCATTTAACATAGCCTCCAAATCACGGGGGCACATTAAATACAAAGTGTTGCCCAATACAATGTCTACAGTTTTCTCAACCAGTAGGGCAGTCGCCGCTACTGATTTTAGACATCCAGGTAGCCCTCTGGCAACGCTGTCCAATGGGTAACTGTAGTACCCCACTGGGCGATGTCTGGCACAGAAGTGTTGCGTTAACACCCCATTCGCATGTCCATTTATTTCTGTGCAAAATAAATAGAAATCTTTGCTATAGTCTGACAAACCAAGACTGGGCACTGTTAGCAAAGATTGCTTGATTTGTTAAAATGCTTCCATAACTGAAGGGGTTAACTCTTCTGAAGTGAATTTATGATTGCTTTTTGTTTGTCCCTTCAACAATTCCTGTAGGGGTCCTACACTGCCCCTCTTTGGATCTCCAGTTCTCCCCTTTGGCCTGACGGACCCCAAAATTGGAAATGTACACTACTCCTGACGGGGGATAAGGGGGTTCTGTCATCTGTACTGTAGAAACCAGCATTCCCCTGGGTTTAATAACCTTTTCTTTAACCTCAGGGACTTGCATTTTCATTATTTTAGTTTTTTCCTTTCTCTCTATTTTTTCCTTAACACTTCACAAGCTATCTGTGCTATGTCAACCAACTCAGGGACAGGTTTAATTCTCCAGCCTGCTATGCGGAGCTCCATTTTCTTTTCTAATCTCAGACAACAATCCACTTACAAAAATATTTATCACTTTAGGTTGTTTCATGTCATCTTCACTTTCAGTCACCCAATCACTGTGCTTCTATATAGCATCTTTGAATCTATTACAATAGTTCAACATCTCCTCACTAGTGATGTCGCAAACATAAAATTCGCCGTTCGCGAACGGCGAACGCGAACATCGGCGAATGTTCGCGAACCGGCGAACATTGCGAACCGCCATAGACTTTAATAGGCAGGCGAATTTTAAAACCCACAGGTACTCTTTCTGGCCACAATAGTAATGGAAAAGTTGTTTCAAGGGGACAAACACCTGGACTGTGGCACGCCGGAGGGGGATCCATGGCAAAACTCCCATGGAAAATTACGTAGTCGGGTTTTATTCCATAAAGGGCATAAATCACCTAACATTCCTAAATTGTTTGGAATAACGTGCTTTAACCACTTAAGCCCCGGAAGATTTTACCCCCTTCCTGACCAAGGGGTATTTTGCGATTCGGCACTGCGTGACTTTAACGGACATTTGCGCGGTCGTACGACGCTGTATCTAAACGAATTTGGCGTCCTTTTTTTCCCACAAACAGAGCTTTCTTTTGGTGGTATTTGATCACCTGTGCGATTTTTGATCATGCACTATAAACAAAAAAAGAGCGTAAATTTTGCAAAAATAGCAATATTTTTCACATTTTTTTATATGAAATTCCCCCCAAAAAAAATGTAAAAATCAAAATTTTTTAACATTTTCTGCCAATTTGTTTTATGCTACCTATGTTTGGTAAAAAAAAAAATCGCAAAAAGCGTATTTTGATTGGTTTGCGCAAAAGTTATCGCGTTTACTAACAAAGGGAAAGATTTTTGTCATTTTTGTTGTTTTTTTTAATGCGTAATGGCGGCGATCTGCGATTTTTTTGCGGTACTGCGACATTGCGGCGGAGAGATCGGACCCTTGACTGACATTTTTGACACTTTTGGGGTTACCAGTGACATTTCTACAGTAATCAGTGCTATACATATGCACTGTTACTGTAAAAATACACTGGCAGTGAAGGGGTTAACCTTTTTTGAAAGGGAGGGGCTTGTGTGTCCCTAGGGGCGTGCTTTCTACTGTGATTGGCTGTGGCTTCAGATGTATGAACGGTGATCAACGGTTCTACATAGTAGAACCGTATGATCATCCTTCATACACAGGGGAGAATGACAGGCAGCTTGTTTAAACAAGCCGCCTGACTTTCTCCCTCTCCCCCGCCGATCGCAGAGTGACCGGCGGACATCGGGTCCGCCAGTCACACGCGCGGGGGGGTCCGTGACCACGCGGCAGCGGGAGCGCGCCTCCGGCGGCGCGCGCTCGCTCCCTAGACCCTCACAGGCTAGCGACGTAGACCTACGTCGCTTTGCCTGTGAGGGGCTGACCGCCGACGTAGATAGTCGTGCGGCGGTCGGCAAGTGGTTAAAACATCCAGTGTGTGTATACGATCAGGTATGATGTTGTATCGATCAGGTAGTGTAAGGGTTACGCCTGCTTCACAGTGACAGACCAAACTCCCCGTTTAACGCACTGCAAACAACCGCAAACAGACCAGAACCGACCAAAATGGGACAGGAACTGGGCTTTAAGGGTTAGGGTTAGGGTTAGGTTTAGTGTTAGGGGCTAGGGTTAGGGTTACGGTGAGATACTTAGGGTTAGAGTTAGTAACCCTACCCCTACGCCTCTAACCCTAACCGTCTAACCCTAAGCACTAAAAATAACCCTAACCCTAGCCCTAACCCTAGCCCTAACCCTAATTTTAATTTTTTTTCCGGTTCTGGACATGCTACAGAGCTGAAACTTCACAGGTACACTTTTTAGACCCCCAGACACTGAATCACACAAAAAAAGTTCTTAAAAATTTTAATTTTTTGATAGAGAGCCAATTATTGGAAAAATTAAAAAAAAAAATAATAAAAAAAAAATTCTTTGGATTTAGCATCTGGGGGTCTAAAAAGTGTACCTGTGAAGTTTCAGCTCTGTAGCATGTCTGGAACCAGAAAAAATTACGAATTAGGGTTAGGCTTAGGGCTAGGGTTAGGGTTAGGGCTAGGGTTAGGTTTTGGGTTAGGGTTATTTTTATGGCTAGGCTTAGTGGGTTAGGGTTAAGGTTTGTAAGAATATTTAATAATAAATATCTCGCGCTCGTACTTATGTCAGAATATTTATACTGCTCTGAATATAGCAGTGTATTTATTTATGGTTAATAAGCAAAGATCTGTGAAAAAGGAGAGTCTTCACCTATTGCCATAAATCAATGTCGTGAATTCTTTTTAATTGATTAATTTCTTTTTAAAAGCATATACCAATCTTAGTGAGTACAGTCTATAGTGTGGAATATATATAAAAATATTTATTCGATCAAACAGGAAGTGACATAAAAAGATAACTCTACAAAAAAAATACTAACTTCAAATAATCAATGCAATGTGATGTTTAGCTCAATAATGAAAGTGAAAGTAAAACAAAGTGAAACAAAGTGAAAGTAAAACGAAAGCAAGATTACCATTTCTTCCCAGGTATAGTATAAGCCATAAATTAATGTTCTATATAAACAGACTACAATGGTCTGCGTAATGCATAGTTGAAAGTCACTCACTGCAGATGAGTGAGAATAAGCCATGCAAAACGGAAGACTTAAAATTGCAAAAATTGCATTTAATCTGATATTAATAAAAATGTATAAAAACAAAAATCAGCTTTTTAGAGAAAAATATACTATGGCTTATACGGCTGGGATTGTAATCTCATTACCCTTAAATATGCAATATATAACATATAAGGAAGGAATAAACAATTGTTGAATAAAATCAAATAATACAGCAAGGCATAATTACCACACTTAAGATGGTGTTACCAGAGTCCTAAGATGGATGCCAGTGAGGGAGGAGTTTCCTCCAAGTTTCAGATGAATGATGTGGATCAGGGAGTATGTCTGGATGAGTCTATTGAAAAATGTAATAACGTGTGTGGTGTAAGTGTGAGGTGTGTTGTCAGTAGTGTAATGTAATGTGTCTATCTCATATCTGGGTTGGTCTTTTATATGGTAAGAACAAAGAGCTATAAAAATTACCATAAGTAAAACCCAGAGGGATGAAACATTATCTCCATTGGCTGGGATATTCTATACCTAAACTGGTGAGGTCAGAGACACACCCCTTAAAATAATTAACCCCATACTTGGTCTAATAAAATTAAGGATGATTCCTCTATATGTAAGATTAATCATATAACACAACATAAAACTTTGTCCAGACTATCAGTACATACATAAATGTCCACCTGTATTTCCATCATTCATCTTGGCAAGTAATGCCATTTCAATAATTATATTATTTAACACAATATAATATTTTTATATTGGAATATCTCAAATGATCTCAAGACTGCACCTGGTATTTCGCCTCCAGAGGGCAGTATCGTACCGTTCATTAGATTTTGTATTTAACATTTTTACCACCATGTCCTTATCTGATGACCTCTCTGACCTCTGGCTAGTGAATAGCCATTACTTCTTTGGCCATGTCTTACACTGTCAATTAAGATGTCTGGCCTGTAAGATTTACAACACCTTGAGCACTTAGACTAGACTTCTCTGAAGTGAGGCAACTAGTGACGAGATACATATGTCCTTACACTTATTAGAAAAAGAATTCTAAGTAAGATTATTACTGAGAATATAAACCCAAAATGTGATATAACATTCCTAAATATATATGTATATGCCTTACATAATATAATGACATAATTATGGCTAATATCTTCTCACATATGATAATGTATCTATAAAAACTTATATGGTTCATCTTTAAATGTATGCTGAAAAACACTGAGCCATTGTCTATTGTTAAATACTTATAGACAGACTGACACTACCATCCCCTTAACATCTGTTATCTGATAGAGATGTCAATGTATAAGCTTATTTATGACAAAAGAAAATAGAAATGTCTGCTGAAAGTATAGGACCCTATTGTAAGCCTGTAAGAGACATTTTGTTTAACAAGTATATATATGAACTTTGTTTCACCTTAAAAACAAGATGGATCCTGTCCTGCTCAGAACCTTTTATGCATAATATGAAATATACATGGCTTTTAAAATCATTTTTCTTTTTACCTATTATTATTTTAATCAACCCCCAATAACCCCGACATATCCCCCCCTTTCTTCCCAGTAGACAAGTGAGCAACTTAGGCCTATCTGGAAAGAAAGCTTTTTAAGTAGTAGTGGAAAGAAAAAAAAAAAATGTCTTGTTCTCTTTTTGTAAGAGAATAGTTCATATTGGGAATTGTTCATAACTTTTAAGTAAAGCGGTAAAAATGAAAAATTGAGAAAAAAAAATCAGTTCAAAATGTCAGTTCGTAGCGACTTTGCTTAGCGTTAGCTATGTCACAAACTGTTCCTTGTTAGTCTCTTTGACTTCTGATCTCCTAGTAAAGAAACTCAAATGTTCCTTGAAATTTGCATCATCAGTTTGCAAAGTTTTAATGGAGACAGAAATTAACTGCTGCAATGGCATTAGCAACTACCATTCAAAGCGCAGGAGAACAATGTTGGCAATCAGGAATCAGAGAAATCTGTTTGGACGTTCAACCTTGGATGTTGGTTGGATAATGAATGGTTTCAGCATGGTCTAGAGTGTCATACACCTAGACTGAGGTTTTTGCTCACATGTGCAATGCACCATTCTCACATCTCCTTCAATTGAAAATAGGAGGTAATGCGATTCCTCTCAATGGATTTCCTCGGATCAGTGCACAAAGATCTGTTGAAACGAATCTTCCTCTCCGTCAACAAGAATCTGGGGCGTCTCGCAGCTTGATTCCTGAAGAGGGATCCGATTCAATGAGGGGTTCCGTCCTGAGCTGTGCTCTAGGGAGAGATGACCCATCCGATCGCTGTGTCTTTGGCAAACATCACCGTCTGTACCAATCAACGACCTGGCATGGAAGGTTAATCTCTTCCTATTGGATGAAACATATAGTATGAATATACATTCTTATCAATTGACATTTCAATGCGATGTTGGTACCCTAAGCTTTCTCAGAGTTTTCCTTTACTCCACCGTGTGATCAGCCCTTTTATATGAGCACCACGGAAGGTGAGACTATATATGCAACCTTTCCTAGGGCGACTGACTTCTGGGGCTTATTAACATGGGGATGTATTTATCACCGTGGATACTACACATTGGACAATAATACAATGATACAATATGTTGTTAAAATTTACCTACTACTTAGGACAAAAAAAAAAATATGATATATCTCCCCCTATGGGGCATCAATGCAATTTATTGTAGGCAATAAACTACCTGACATTGAGGATTCCTTCTTGGTTACCGTATACAACCTTTAACCTCTTGACTGCATTACGTCATTAGGGTTTGATCCTCCTTGGTATCACCGTCATTGGCGATTTTTCAAAATATGTCCGCTTTAAGCGACCTGTTTGAGTCAGAGGGATGAAGTGACCACTGAAAAATAGGAGGGTAGTTATTATCTAACAACCAAGAATCCCCTGATAGGGTTTCAGGATCCTCAATGCTGTGATCTGGGGATAAAAGGGTGTTAGAACCTCTGCATCCTATACCTCTATTCAGTGTATCCCTTCTGATTCCTGCCACTTGGGCATTTAAGGATTTTATGGCCCTTGGCTGGCCATTGGATTTGTTCCTAAAGAGGAATTTATTTTAGTTCTGGGCTGTAGTACCCAGAGTGAACCAAGTGATCAACTGATCAATTTGGCTTCTACTCAGCTGAAAACTTCTACAGAGTTGAATTATTGGCTCCGCCTCCTGCGGTGCCTATGTCTCTCGGGTTCAGACAGATGGGACAGATCCCCATCAGAACCAGTTACTCGGTTCTGGCGTGAGGTCTGGACCTTAATGTCACTTAATTTTCCCGAGGATTTTGGGGAACCCAAGGATGGGGCAAATTCCTATTTATTTGCGGGTGTCCCCCTCCCCCTTGTTAATGGGATGTCCGGTGTCCTCTTTAAGGTATCCGGTGTTCCCCTTGGGGCCTAGGTGGCATATCTTGCTCCTTTGCCAAACTTATTATTATTATGTACATGGGCAATGCATCAAAGCACAGGGATGTAAATCCCAAATGATTGTACTCAGGCTCCTTCATTGAAGGGTGTTAAGCACTTTTGAGTACAACAGAAAAATTCAATGGGGCTTTGGTGCTGTGTACATTTTAAATTGTAGATAACAGCTCTAGCAGCAGTAAAGTTTTGTATGGGCTGACTTTTAAATTACATCCTGCAGGCACAACACAGACAGTTGTTTTCATAGGCCTCAGGGTAATCAATAATGTTTAAGAACCTTTTCACTACCAAATCAGGACAGTACTCTTTTTAAAACTTTTTAATTCTGGAGGTGCATGGTGTCTTTTTAGGGGTGCTAGTCTTTTTGCAGTGACCTGATATGACTCATACCTATTTATGCATGGCTGCCCAATTTCTGCCCTCCTATTTTAGGAATATGGCTGGGGTAGGACATGGACTCTTTGCCTGATTCCCCCCCTATGTCTGGGTCATGACCATCAGACTGGGAATCATATCTGGGTCTATGAATAATTACTTCATATTTTTATAATGCAGGACTAAATAAGCATTACCCTTATGCATTTACACCATGACCTTTTGGAACTCTCCTATGTATTTACTTATGAGTTCCTGTCATGACATGAACTGTTACATTTTTATTTATTTATATATTTTTTTTTTTCAAAATTTTCCACTGCTGATTACTCGGCAACTTTTTGCTAGAAAAACATTTTTTCCTTGCTCAAAACTTCCTAATTATTGCATTAATCATTTACATTTCACTTTCAAATGGTTACTTTCATTACAGCTTACTTGATAAAACTTCTGCCACAATTCTACTTTATTTTGCAGTTTCACGCTACATTCCCTTTACTTATGTGTCCCAATAGAGGTTACTTTCACCTGCTCAAGGAGGTTCCTAATCTCATACTCTCATTTATTTGGAGTGGAGATTGAAACTTTACTAAACTCCTTTTTTGCTGAGCCTTCTGGTGCAGTTCCTCATAAAGATACAGTAAGATTGGCCATGACTCAAAAAGTATGTGATCACACTTTCCGACGTCTTTTGGTGTTGAATAAGCTATTGGTGAGTTCATACATACAGGTTGTCCTCTACCCATGTCAGATGCCCTTTATTGGCCCGACGTTTGAGGATTTTGATATATGACTCTAACCAGCATTTACATATTACACCATTTCAGACTCAGAGAGGTGTTTCCACACATTTATGATCTGTGCCAAATCTACTGGAGTTGTGGCATTACCACTAGGGACTCACACCTTGCCAGAGTTGGCAGCGTGAACATTACCTGCTGTAGACATTTTTAAAGGCATTTCTATCACATTACAATTAATAAAAAAAAAATTCCAAAAAAAAAAATTTTTTTTTTTCAAAGTTATTGATTATGTCACATGATCAATATTTATGATTGGCATATGTAAGAAATAAATAATTATCTCGCTGGGGCCTCCATTATATGTAAGAATATTTAATAATAAATATCTCGCGCTCGTACTTATGTCAGAATATTTATACTGCTCTGAATATAGCAGTGTATTTATTTATGGTTAATAAGCAAAGATCTGTGAAAAAGGAGAGTCTTCACCTATTGCCATAAATCAATGTCGTGAATTCTTTTTAATTGATTAATTTCTTTTTAAAAGCATATACCAATCTTAGTGAGTACAGTCTACAGTGTGGAATATATATAAAAATATTTATTCGCCAGACATGTAAACACAATATATGATCAAACAGGAAGTGACATAAAAAGATAACTCTACAAAAAAAATACTAACTTCAAATAATCAATGCAATGTGATGTTTAGCTCAATAATGAAAGTGAAAGTAAAACAAAGTGAAACAAAGTGAAAGTAAAACGAAAGCAAGATTACCATTTCTTCCCAGGTATAGTATAAGCCATAAATTAATGTTCTATATAAACAGACTACAATGGTCTGCGTAATGCATAGTTGAAAGTCACTCACTGCAGATGAGTGAGAATAAGCCATGCAAAACGGAAGACTTAAAATTGCAAAAATTGCATTTAATCTGATATTAATAAAAATGTATAAAAACAAAAATCAGCTTTTTAGAGAAAAATATACTATGGCTTATACGGCTGGGATTGTAATCTCATTACCCTTAAATATGCAATATATAACATATAAGGAAGGAATAAACAATTGTTGAATAAAATCAAATAATACAGCAAGGCATAATTACCACACTTAAGATGGTGTTACCAGAGTCCTAAGATGGATGCCAGTGAGGGAGGAGTTTCCTCCAAGTTTCAGATGAATGATGTGGATCAGGGAGTATGTCTGGATGAGTCTATTGAAAAATGTAATAACGTGTGTGGTGTAAGTGTGAGGTGTGTTGTCAGTAGTGTAATGTAATGTGTCTATCTCATATCTGGGTTGGTCTTTTATATGGTAAGAACAAAGAGCTATAAAAATTACCATAAGTAAAACCCAGAGGGATGAAACATTATCTCCATTGGCTGGGATATTCTATACCTAAACTGGTGAGGTCAGAGACACACCCCTTAAAATAATTAACCCCATACTTGGTCTAATAAAATTAAGGATGATTCCTCTATATGTAAGATTAATCATATAACACAACATAAAACTTTGTCCAGACTATCAGTACATACATAAATGTCCACCTGTATTTCCATCATTCATCTTGGCAAGTAATGCCATTTCAATAATTATATTATTTAACACAATATAATATTTTTATATTGGAATATCTCAAATGATCTCAAGACTGCACCTGGTATTTCGCCTCCAGAGGGCAGTATCGTACCGTTCATTAGATTTTGTATTTAACATTTTTACCACCATGTCCTTATCTGATGACCTCTCTGACCTCTGGCTAGTGAATAGCCATTACTTCTTTGGCCATGTCTTACACTGTCAATTAAGATGTCTGGCCTGTAGGATTTACAACACCTTGAGCACTTAGACTAGACTTCTCTGAAGTGAGGCAACTAGTGACGAGATACATATGTCCTTACACTTACTAGAAAAAGAATTCTAAGTAAGATTATTACTGAGAATATAAACCCAAAATGTGATATAACATTCCTAAATATATATGTATATGCCTTACATAATATAATGACATAATTATGGCTAATATCTTCTCACATATGATAATGTATCTATAAAAACTTATATGGTTCATCTTTAAATGTATGCTGAAAAACACTGAGCCATTGTCTATTGTTAAATACTTATAGACAGACTGACACTACCATCCCCTTAACATCTGTTATCTGATAGAGATGTCAATGTATAAGCTTATTTATGACAAAAGAAAATAGAAATGTCTGCTGAAAGTATAGGACCCTATTGTAAGCCTGTAAGAGACATTTTGTTTAACAAGTATATATATGAACTTTGTTTCACCTTAAAAACAAGATGGATCCTGTCCTGCTCAGAACCTTTTATGCATAATATGAAATATACATGGCTTTTAAAATCATTTTTCTTTTTACCTATTATTATTTTAATCAACCCCCAATAACCCCGACAGGTTAGAGGGTTAGGGTTATGGTTAGAGGGTTAGGGTTAGGTTTAGTGTTAGGGGCTAGAGTTAGGGTTACGGTGAGATACTTAGGGTTAGAGTTAGTAGCCCTACCCCTACCCCTCTAACTCCAACCCTCCTGACCCTAACCCTAACCCTAGCCCTAACCCTAATTCTATTTTTTCTGGTTCTGGACATGCTACAGAGCTGAAACTTCACAGGTACACTTTTTAGACCCCCCAGACAATAAATCCAAAGAATTTTTTTTTAAGTTTTTTTTTTTTTTTTTAATTTTTCCAATAATTGGCTCTCTATCAAAAATGACAATTTTTAAGAACTTTTTTTGTGTGATTTAGGGCCGGATTTAAAGAAACTGCAGCTTCAAACATCTATGACGTGTTTCAGTTTCGCCGCTTTAAAATCAATTAACTAGCGCTGCGGCGAATTGGCTAGTGGAACAGCAACAATGAATTCCGCCGTCATCGGTATTCACTTACGATCGCGGCTTAGCGATGTGGTCTAGTGGATTAGTGCACACATCTCGATGGTAATTCATCTCCCTCTGCTGTAGGTTCGAGGCTTACCATCTCCACCTAACTTTTTTTTTTTTGTTTATATTTCAAAAATGTTACGGATTACATAGTTACATAGTTACATAGTTAGTAAGGTTGAAAAAAGACATCAGTCCATCCAGTTCAACCTATGCATCCAGTTCAACCTATGAATGCGTGTGTGTGTGTTTGCTTTTAATCGTACATTGTATACCCCTGTATGTTGTGGTCTTTAAGGTGTCCATCTACTAGTTTTTTGAAACTATCGATGCTCCCTGCTGATACGACTGCTTGTGGAAGAGAATTCCACATCCTTACTGCTCTTACAGTGAAGAACTCCTTACGCACTTTAAGGTTAAACCGCCTTTCCTCTAGTTTTAGTGAGTGGCCACGTGTCTTATTGTACCTCCTTTCTCTGAATAGTTTGTTCCTTATGCTCGGGTCACCAGTACAGTATTTGTACATTGATATCATATCCCCCCTCAATCGTCTTTTCTCCAGAGAGAAAAGGTTCAGTGCTTGTAGTCTTTCCTCATAGCTGATGTCCTCCATTCCCCTAATTATTTTTGTTGCCCTTCTCTGGACTTTCTCCAGTTCCAGCACATCCTTCCTGAGGACCGGTGCCCAGAACTGGACAGCATACTCCAGATGTGGCCGGACCAGAGTCTTGTAGAGTGGGAGAATAATCTCTTTATTTCTGGAGTGAATCCCCTTTTTTATACATCCCAGTATTCTGTTGGCTTTGCTTGCGGCGGCTTGGCATTGCATGCCACTGCCAAGCTTGTTGTCTACCAGTACCCCCAAGTCCTTTTCCATCCTAGACTCACCCAGAGGTTCCCCCCCTAGTGAGTAGCTTGCTTTCTGGTTTCTGGCACCCAGGTGCATTACTTTACATTTTTCAACATTAAACCTTATCTGCCATGTAGTTGCCCACCCCGTTATTTTGTTCAGGTCTGCTTGCAAGGTTTCCACATCCTGCATAGAAGATATTGGCATGCCTAATTTAGTATCATCTGCAAATACTGAGATTGTACTAGATATCCCCTCCTCTAGATCATTTATGAATAAATTAAACAGGATTGGTCCCAGGACAGAACCCTGGGGGACCCCACTTTCCACACCCGCCCAATCCGAGTACTCCCCATTAATCACCACCCTCTGTACTCTCCCCTGGAGCCAGTTCTCTATCCAGGTACTCACCTTATGGTCCATACCTACCTTCCTTAGTTTGTACAGTAATCGTTTGTGGGGAACGGTGTCAAAGGCCTTTGCAAAGTCCAGATACACCACATCCACAGGCTTACCTTTATCTAGGTGGCTGCTCACTTCATCGTAGAAGGTTAATAGATTGGTTTGGCAAGAACGATTTTTCATGAATCCATGCTGATTACTACTTATAATACCAGTTTCATTACTAAAGTCTTGTATGTGGTCCCTTAACATCCCCTCCAAAATTTTGCAGACTACTGATGTTAGGCTGACCGGCCTATAGTTACCCGGGATATATCTCGGCCCCTTCTTAAATATTGGTACCACGTTGGCTTTTTTCCAATCAGCTGGCACCATACCCATCTGTAAACTATCCTTAAAGATCAAGAATAATGGTCTGGCAATCACCTGGCTGAGCTCATTAAGAACCCTCGGGTGCAAGCCATCCGGTCCCGGGGATTTATTTGTGTTAAGTTTCTCTAGTTTAGCTCTAAGTCTATCTTCTGTTAACCATGGCGGCACTTTCTGAGGTGTATTATTGGCCTTACAAGCTGGGTTCGTGTAGCCCCCCGATTCTTTTGTGAAGACTGAAGAGAAGAAATTATTTAACACTTCCGCCTTTTCTCTGTCCTCAGTGGCCATATTTCCCTTATCATCTTTTACAGGGCCAATGTGTTCTGGCCTCGCTTTCTTACTGTTTATATACTTAAAGAACTTCTTAGGGTTCTTTTTACTCTCCTCCGCTATATGTCTCTCGTGTTCTATTTTAGCCGCCCTGATTTCGTCTTTACATTTCTTATTACACTCTTTGTAATGCTTAAATGCTGCCAATGACCCCTCAGTCTTGTATTTTTTGAAGGCCTTTTCTTTAGCACTAATATACATTTTTATGTTGGAGTTTAGCCATCCAGGGTTTATTTTTGCTCTTTTAAATTTATTTCCCTTTGGAATGCACTGGCCAATCCCCCTGTTTAGTATGCTCTTGAAGTATTCCCATTTTTCCTCCGTGTTCTTTGTTTCCAGGGTTCTATCCCAATTGATATTTTCTAGCAGCGAGCGCAGCTTTGGGAAATTGGCTCTTTTGAAATTCAGTGTCCTTATATTACCCCTCAGCTTCCTATTACTGTAATTAATACTGAAACTTATTGACCTATGGTCACTGTTTCCTAAGTTGTCCCGTATTTCTATATCCATGATCAGGTCTGTATCGTTGGTAATCAGTAGGTCAAGTACCGCATTGTTTCTTGTCGGTGCATTCACCATCTGACCCATAAAATTGTCCTGCAAAACATTTAGGAACTGCCTAGCCTTGGCTGAGTGCGCGGTTCCTTCTGCCCAGTCTATATCTGGATAATTAAAGTCCCCCATTATAATGACATTTCCCATCCTTGCTGCCAATCCTATCTGTAAAAGGAAGGCCGCCTCACCCTCCTCCCTCTGGTTGGGGGGTCTATAGCATACGCCCAATATTAACTTCCCCGCCGTGCCATCCCTTTGAAGCTCTACCCATAGGGATTCTGCCTCATCCATAGCTCCATTATTAATATCATCCCTCATATTTACCTGTATGCTGTTCTTAATATACAGACATACCCCTCCCCCTTTTTTACCTTCTCTATCTCTGCGATAAAGGGAATACCCCTGAATGGTCGCCATCCAGTCATGGGAGCTGTCAAACCAAGTCTCAGTTATCCCCACAAAATCTAAGTCCTCCTCAAACATCAGCAGCTCCAGCTCTCCCATCTTGTTGGCCAGGCTTCTGGCATTGGTATATAAGCCTCGTAATTTTGATGTTTTTAGGCTGCTCTCTTGATTTTTCCCCGTACCCACCCTGGGTATAGGAGCTCCGAACACCCTACCGCTAATGCCCCCATTTCTGCCCTCTGAAACTTTCTTTCCACTGGCTAATTCTACATCTGTACCCTCCCCCCCATTCCCTAGTTTAAAAGCCCCTCTAACTTTTTGGCCATCCTCGCACCCAGTACGGCTGCACCCTTCCCATTTAGGTGCAATCCGTCCCTACCAAAGAGCCGGTGACCGACTGAGAAGACGGCCCAGTTCTCCAGGAACCCGAAACCCTCCTTACTACACCAGCTCCTCAGCCACTCGTTAACTTCCCTAATCTCCCGCTGCCTCTCTGGTGTGGCTCGAGGTACAGGTAGTATTTCGGAAAATACTACCTTGGAGGTCCTAGTCCTCAACTTAGCGCCTAAGTCCCTGAAATCATTTAGGACTCTCCGTCTTCCTCTACCTATGTCATTGGTACCCACGTGTACCATGACAGCTGGGTCTTCCCCAGCCCCACCGAATAATCTGTCCATCCGATCCACAATGTGCCGAACCCGAGTGCCCGGCAAACAACAGACTGTTCGGCGCACACGGTCTTTGTCACAGATTACACTATCTGCCCTTCTAATAATTGAGTCCCCTACCACCAGCACCTGTCTTTCCTTTCCCTTTCTCCCAGCCTCACTGGAGGAGTTCTTCCCCTGGCAGCTAGGGGCGTCGCTCTGCTCCAGCAATGCTGGTCCCTGACTGGTTTCCCCAACATCACACAACGGGGCGTATCTATTGGGGTGCTCCAGCCCAGGATCAGCCTCCTTGACTTGTTCCCTTCTACCCCTCCTAACTGTCACCCCTCTAAACTGCTCTGATGCCTGCACCTCCAATACTCCGCCCACCTCTGTGCAGACCCCTGCCTGCACCTGACTGGTACAATCCTGGCTCTCCTCCGGTATGGACATTCGTCTCAGTGTTGCCAGCTGCTTCCCTAGATTCAGGACCTGAGCTTCCAGGGAAGCAACGTGCTCACATTTTGCGCATTTGTATTCGCCCTCGATCACATGTCCGAGGAACGCATACATATTACAAGATGTACACCGAGTCGCATCTCCACACCCGCCGGGCATTGTACCTACTAATCTAATCTAATGGGGATTCAGTAATTTAAGTCTATCCTATGTGGCTATTTCCTAGCTTCCTAACGCTACCTTCTCACCCTCTGGTGTTCCGCTACACTCACTTGACACTCAGTTGCACAACACTCACAATCTCACAGCCCGGTCAGTCTCACGACACTCCCAGTCGCACCACCCGGTCAGTCGCACAACACTCCTGTCGCACACACTCACAGTCTCACAGCCCGATTTAGTTGCACCACACTCACAATCGCACAGCCGGTCAGTCGCACAACACTCTCAGTTGCCCAACACTCAGTTGCACAGCCCAGTCAGTCGCACCACACTCACAGTCGCAAGGACACTCACAGTCGCAAGGACACTCACAGTCGCACGGACGCTCACCAGTCGCAAGGACGCTCACCAGTCGCAAGGACGCTCACCAGACGCAAGGACGCTCACCAGACGCAAGGACTCTCACCAGACGCAAAGACACTCACCAGTCGCAAGGACACTCACCAGTCGCAAGGACACTCACCAGTCGCAAGGACACTCACCAGTCGCAAGATGCTCACCAGTCGCAAGGACACTCACCAGTCGCAAGACACTCACCAGTCGCAAGACACTCACCAGTCGCAAGGACACTCACCAGTCGCAAGATGCTCACCAGTCGCAAGGACACTCACCAGTTGCAAGGACACTCACCAGTCGCAAGGACACTCACCAGTCGAAAGGACACTCACCTTTCATCATATATTGGTAAATAATGTTACACCCAGAAGCGCTTGCAAACTTACAACATTTTAAGTGATTTTATGATCTTGTCTGTCTGTCGAATCCATCTTATGAGTCTTATGAGTCAAAGTAGCAAAGGCAAGTCACCAAACCCCTACACTACTTCAGGTCAAGATAAAACCTCACAATTTTACCATGGTCTTCTTCCCAGATACCATACCATGTTTAGTACTTTAGCTATATGTGCTTTTTAGCCTTAACACACTCCTTTATTTTCACCAAACAGCTCTATACTGCACAATAGCTAAGTGCTTTGCAACTTCACTGCAGTTAACAACGTCATGGTTTCAAATCCCAACAATCACTACACTTGGGATCTCTTTTCACTCTCATTTCTTTTAGAGTTTTTTTAAACTATCTCGAATTTTGGGGGGGGGGGGGTGGAGGGGGGGGTGTTCAATCCCAAATTTCAAGCACATTAATGGAACCAACACAATTTCGATTTTATGACTGTGGTCCTAGTTTTTTCGAGATGCAATTCTTTACATATTTACCATGGTTCTTACAATTTTTGGACCAATAAACATAGGTGTCTGATATTGGACTCTCTCCATATTTGAACAACACAGACCCTCATAGTCCAACACTACATTTGGCTCACACCTCAACACAACACTGTCACATCCCTACCCTACATTACAACCCCTCACATCACCAGTACAAGCAGCATGCAAAGTGTAAAGCTCCGGCCTTGGCAGCTTAATGGCCCATACACTAAGAAGTTTTCAACACTTTTTCCTGTAGACTTAACCAAACCATATAATATGAGGTCAAACCTCAACACTTTCAATTTGTATGCAATCAGGCAGGCCCTTGCACTACATAGAAAAGGTCAATCTGAAGGATAAAGTCTTCTCTAAATCTTAGAGTGTGTATGGCCCTTTTGTCTGTAGGCACCCACCCAAAACAATAAACACATGTTCCATTCAAAAGTCTTTATTGATTATAGAATGACAGCATAAGGAGGGATGCAGCAAGCTAATATTGTCAGTCTCCAGTCCGTGTGCCTTTACAGCGCCAGCCCACGATCTTTGCTCCATGGCTACGGGATTCTGATCTCTTCCCCAACTTTATGCAGAGTCCAAAATCCATTCTGCACCTCAACCAGCTCATAGGGGACAGGCATGGCCAGGTTGCTGTTCAGCTTCCAAGCCACTTTGGAAGTTCCAGGGTGTTCATGTTGGTCATCGATGCTGCTTCTGGCCATGTGCCTCACCAAATATCCACTGACCACAAAAGAAGATGAGTGGAGTCCATGAAGGTGGGTTTCTAACAGCTACAACCGCAAGCAGTACCACTCCTGGAAAAATAAAACAAAGGATAAGACATTTTATTATGAAAATCACATCTTAATGCCCGTTTCCTTCATTCTGAACTTCATTTAATTTCGACATCACGAGTGAAATAACACATTTTCAGACAACTTACACAAACCAGAAAACATTAATGCAAACATTTGAATACACACCTGTGACGCCAGACAGCCCATCACCACAGGCTTCTCAGGGTACATGCCATGATTCCAAGATGTCCAGGTTCTGAAAAATTAGAACACCATAAGATACCAACCAGCCGTTCATGTTATCAATAACTACACAGGTGGCATAGACACAAATAAACACCTGCCAGCTCTTATCAGCCCTTTCCACTATTCACAATACCAACATGTTTATGGTTAGAGGTGCATGTTCTTGCTCAAGTAACACAATTTTACCAATGTTGACTACACTTTATCTACAATGGCAAGTGTCATTGGCAGATGAGAATTACCCTCTGTCTCCCTGTGAGTGGCACCTCTGCTAACTAGCAAATTAATACACATGCCATATCTCGACCGGTTACAGTACTTACATGTAAAGTGGCTAGCAACCAGGGTATTCCGGGTGGCCATACCTGCAGTGGTGCTCCGCCGCCTGGGGGCCGCCGGCTGACGGACCTCTGGCTCCCTCTCCTCCGTCAGCTCCCAAGATTCATCCCTGGCAATGCACATGTTGTGCAACACGCAGCACGCCAGGATGATCTTGGAAGCCTTTGTAGGAGAGTACAGGAGTTCACCCCCAGGCCGGGCCAAGCAGAGAAACCGGGATTTGAGAAGACCTATGGTCAACTCGATGATACTCCGGCTTCTCCGCAAGGCCCTGTTGTAATTCATTTCTGCTCGGCCCTGGGGGTACCTGATTGGAGCCATCAGCCACGTCAGCTGCGGGTAGCCAGCATCCCCTGAAAAAAAAAGAAAAATATACTTTAGTTCTTCATATCATGTGACTTTAGATGACTCCTCAAAATGGGAGACAATTAGGCATTTTACTAAACAACCTGCTCGTCTGTGTGCAAAAACTCATATGAAACATCTCAACTCTGTCTAACTGCCTAAATCACTAATACAAATGGGAAAAAGGACACACAAAGTGGTGGGTTTCTCTTGCAAGTTCCAACTTGGCCCCTATTTTGTTCCTATTACATTAGCATAGGCCTTACTTCTGGAATATATCTGCAACTAGAGTGAGGAAACCAATATTGACTCACTTATGCAAAGTTCTTTGGGGATATGACAATACCATTGGAATCATTTGTAGGTTTTGTTTGGGTGGCTAGAGGACACCATTTACACATTGGTTAACCACCTTCATTTGACTCAAAGACAACTTTGGAAATATTTCTGTGGTGAGCTGTTAAGCTGCTGATCTGGTTGTGTGTGAACAGCCTGCCAACTCCTAACACATCCATTTTAGGTAGGCTTTGCTTAAATCAGGGTGTACACCGATGTAGCTTATTCCTATGTCTATGTAATCTTACAGTTTATGTTGTTAAGACAAAATACTTTACCAATAAGCCACCCTTCGGGCATTTGGCCACTTTCAAACGCCTGGTACAGAGTACTGGTTCTTAACATACTGGAATCATGGCACGACCCTGGGTGACCAGTGTTGACACTCATTATGCGCTGTTTGGCGTCACAAACCAATTGGACGTTCAGGGAGTGGTACTGCTTGCGGTTCCGGTACTCAATTTTGTGGCTCCTTGGTGGCCTAATGGCTATGTGGGTGCCATCTATTGCCCCTAGGATTTGCGGCATGTGTGCCCGCAGGTAGAAGCCCAACTTCACTTCATTCCACTCATTTTCATTCTGTGGCCAGTGGATAAAATTGGGCACTAGATCCACTATGGCATTAATGACCAACATGAACACCCTTGAAACTGTGGGCTGGCTAATGCCCATTATACTTCCAGAAGTGGCTTGGAAGCTGCCACGCCCTAAAATATACAAAGTGGCCAGCAATCTGGCCATGCCGGGCACCGCATGGCCGCGCTGTGTGTCCGGGTCAATTTTGTCTGCTATGAGCTGGTAGAGGTGTAGAATAGTTCCTCGCTTGACCTGGAACTTCCTCCTGACATCAGAATCCGGCAGCTTGTCAAAATAGATCCTTGGAGCAAAAATGCGTGGCTGGTGAGGTAAGGGCACACGGACTGGAGGTGCTGCTGGAGGTGCTGCTGGAGGTGCTGCTGCAGCTGCTTCCCCACCTTCTGCTGCCTCCTGTGCTCGGGCCTCCTCAAACAGGACAGCGATAAATGCCAACATTGCACCATCTAAAGCGTCTGGGATCTCGTTCTCCATTTTGAACGCGCAAATTCGCGAATGCGCAGATATATATATAGAAACGGCTGCTAATTATCACACCTGTGAGCCAGCTATAAAAGGAGCACATGGCCAATATGGCTGCTGGATGTTATAGATCGATGTTTCTTATGTACTAGCAAGACCCTGTGACCCACAACCTACATTATCTTGAGGTAAGATTGTATCTCTCTCTCCTTAAAAAATATTACAAATTCTCTCTCTCTATATATATAGAGAGATATGTCTGTTTGTGTGTTCTTGCTCACCGTTATTGTTTCCTGAAGGAGATAATTTGTACTTATCTTGGGTGTGCTTAAGTTGTCTATGGTGAATCCCCTCCAACCTACAATAGCTTGTGAACCCCTCAAGTGTCTTTTAATCATTGTTAGTTGGCCCCATGTGCATGTGGTTTTGACATGTGTTTTCTCATGTTTGTTAAAGGTGTGCAGTCTAGATTTGGCATCTAAACCTTACCTTACCAGCTTCCAAAGACACCATTTTTGCTTTCCTGATAACTGTAATTTTTTATGTGCACGTTAGATAGATAGATAGATAGATAGATAGATAGATAGATAGATAGATAGATAGATAGATAGATAGATAGATAGATAGATAGATAGATAGATAGATAGATAGATAGATAGATAGATAGATAGATAGATAGATAGATAGATAGATAGATAGATAGATAGATAGATAGATAGATAGATAGATAGATAGATAGATACAACTTTATTGTCATTGCATAGTACAGGTACACAGCAACGAGATGCAGTTTGGCATCTACTAGAAGTGCAAAATGTAGCAATCGTGCAAAAGTGCAGATAAATATCTAGCATATTTACAGTGCAGATAACCATCTAGCATAATTAAAAAATATATATACACAAATGAATGTGAAATATTGGTCAAAATGTACAGTAATGATAAAGATACATACAGATATAAATAGTGCAGATGTACTGAGGAGTGAAAAGATATACTATGTAGTATGTACATGTATAGTACAGAGGTTACATACATGTATAGTACAGAGGTTACATACACGTATAGTACAGAGGTTACATACAGTCTTTTGTTTGTGTTTGTTTTGTAATGATTAGCGGTGTAATGTTGAGTTCAGTAATATGATGGTGGATGGAAAAAAACTGTCCCTGAACCTGCTGGTTCTAGTGCGCAAGTTTCTGTATCTCCTTCCTGATGGAAGGAGGTTAAACAGTTTATGACTGGGATGCGAAGAATCCTTGATGATGTTGTGAGCTCTGCGCAAACATCTGCTGTGGTGAAGGTGCTCAATGGCAGGTAATTGGGTGCCAGTGATGCGTTGAGCGGTTTTGACCACCCTTTGCAGTGCTTTACGTTCACTCACAGTGGAGCCTCCGTACCATACAGTGATGGAGTTGGTCAGGATGCTCTCAATGATGTAGCGGTAGAAGCTCGTTAAAATCCCCGGGGACAAATGAGATTTCTTGAGACTTCTCAAGAAATACAGACGTTGTTGTGCTTTTTTTACCAGAGCTGACGTGTTCAGCTGCCAGGACAGATCCTCAGAGATGTGAACTCCCAGGAACTTAAAACTGGAGACTCGCTCTACCTCGGTTCCATTGATGTTGACTGGTAGATGTCTCCCGCTGTTGGATTTCCGGAAGTCCACAATGAGCTCTTTGGTCTTTGTGGCATTGAGAAACAGATTATTGGTGGCACACCATACTGCCAGATTACAGATCTCTTCCCTGTAGGCCGATTCCTCATTGTTTTCAATCTGGCCGACCACGGTGGTGTCATCCGCATACTTGATAAAGATGTTGGATTTATACAAAGGAGCACAATCGTGGGTGAACAGGGAGTAGAGCAGTGGGCTCAGAACACAGCCCTGCGGTATGCCAGTGTTCAGAATGAGGGTTGAGGATACCTGGTTTCCCAACCTGACAGATTGGGGTCTGTTGGTGAGAAAGTCCAGAATCCATCTGCAAATGGAGGTGCAGATACCCAGTTCCCTGAGCTTAGTGATCAGTACAGTGGGGAGGACTGTATTGAAAGCAGAGCTAAAATCAATGAACAGCATTCTAATGTATGTATTGCTCTTATCCAGGTGGGTGAGAGCAGAATGAAGAGCTGTGGAAACTGCATCCTCAGTTGACCTATTCGGGCGATAGGCATACTGGTGTGGGTCCAGTGTAGGTGGTAGGCCCGCAGTAAGGTGATTCAGGACCAGTTTCTCAAAGCATTTCATAACAATAGGGGTGAGTGCAACTGGGCGAAAGTCGTTCAAGTATTCAGCAGCTGAGTGCCTAGGCACTGGTATGATAGTAGTGGTCTTCAGGCATGTTGGTACTGTGGCTTGAGCCAGTGACAGATTGAAAATGTCAGAAAAAACATGTGCCAGTTGTCCAGCGCATGCTCTGAGAACACGTCCAGGTATGCCATCTGGGCCAGCTGCCTTACGTGCATCCACTCTGCTAAACACTGAATAGACGTCCGTTATAGAGAATGAAAGTGAGCTGTAAATAATAGCAGAGTCCATGGTTGGTGTAATATGTCCTGTGCATTGGTCAAAACGAGCAAAAAAGTGATTAAGTTTGTTCGGTTGAAAGGCACTGCTGGTTTATTGAGCTGTAGGTTTGTAGTCTGTGATTGACTGGATGCCTTTCCACATGCGTCTGGGGTCAGAGTTGTGGAAGTGCTCTTCTATGTGTAATTTGAATATGAGCTTTGCTTTCCTAATGCCCCTTTTCAGGTTGGACCTGGCTCTGTTATAGTCCTCTACACTGCCAGATTTAAAGGCAGCATCTCTTGCTTTCAACAGGAGACGGACTTCAGAGTTCATCCACGGCTTCTGATTAGGAAAACATTTCACGTGTTTGACGGTAGTGACATTGTCAATGCACGTGTTAATATAGTCCAAAACAGATGATGTGTAAGTGTCCATGTCTGTATGAGAGTATGTAGGTCATGCCATTTCTCATATATGTTTAATGTTTGCAGCCTCCTTTTGCCTATAAAAAATTACACCACCACCCCCACCAAGTCTGTTTGTGCCATTAGGTAAGTGTTTGGAGGGCCTCGTGTGATGTTTGACCATATGCGTTTTCTAATGGTTTTTTTTATGTCTTTGCAGCCTCCTAGGCTGTGGTTTACTACCACCAACACCACCACCAACACCACCACCACCCCCACCAAGTCTGGGTAAGTGTTTGGAGGGCCTCGTGTGATGTTTGGCCATATGCGTTTTCTTATGTCTTTTTTTTTTATTTCTTTGCAGTCTCTTCTGCTCCACCACCACTACCACCAATACCACCACCGTGTTTGTGCCATTAGGTAAGTGTTTGGAGGGCCTCGTATGATGTTTGGCCATATGCGTTTTCTTATGTTTTTTTTTTATTTCTTTGCAGTCTCTTCTGCTCCACCACCACTACCACCACCATGTTTGTGCCATTAGGTAAGTGTTTGGAGGGCCTCGTGTGATGTTTGGCCATATGCGTTTTCTTATGTCTTTTTTTTAATTTCTTTGCAGTCTCTTCTGCTCCACCACCACTACCACCACCGTGTTTGTGCCATTAGGTAAGTGTTTGGAGGGCCTCGTGTGATGTTTGGCCATATGCGTTTTCTTATGTCTTTTTTTTATTTCTTTGCAGTCTCTTCTGCTCCACCACCACCCCAACCACTACTACCACTACCACCACCGTGTTTGTGCCATTAGGTAAGTGTGTTCTGTAACTGTTCACTAATTATACTGTATATGAAGAGCAATCTGCAAATCATGTATTTTTATGTTTTCTCTTTTGTCATTTCAGATTTAGGCGTTTGGGGCTATTTGCTGCTGCTGGACAGCCAGATTATCTGCCCACCTCGTGCTCCCATGGCCCCACCCACTGGAAGGCTGAGGAGAGGGGGCAGGGTGGTCAGGGTGGCCAGGGGGGGCAGGGTGGCTGCCAGGGTGGCCAGGGGGGGCAGGGTGGCTGCCAGGGGGGACAGGGTGGGCAGATCGTCTGGCTCTGGTGTGAGGGAGGCTCCAGCTGTATCCAGGAGGGAGTCCACCATCCCCATCCCGGAGGAGGAAGCCGAGGGAGGTGTTAACACACCAAGTGGACAAGCTGGCTCTTCTGACAGTAGTCCTGGAGAGGGTCTGTCCACCAGAGTCAGCTTGTCCACATTATCCCGGCTTCCCCGTTTCACCCCCAATCAGTGCTGTGCCCTGGTCCAGGCCTATATGGCCAGATATGAGGTGCTACATGGGACCAAGGCCGCGTCTCACTCTGTAACAGAGAAGCGCAGATTGTGGGATGAAGTCCAGGATGCTGTAAATGCACTGGGTGAAACACCTCGCCACAGCGTGCGGAAGAAGGTCACCGACATCTGTGCGTCCGTTCGGAGGAAGCTAATTGCATGGGCTGCGGAGGGTCTTTATGACCGACAAGGTCGGCTGGATGAACATGCACGAAGTTCTCTCTGGCCTTATCAATTACCTTTTTTGCAGATAATCGGGCCCGATACCATCTTTGCCAGAGAGGACTTAGATTCGGATGCTTTGCATCAAGGTAGGATATTATCTTGGATGTCAATTGTGTGTTTTTTTACAAAAGATTAACTACTATCCTATGTGTGACATGAATAGAATTTGATACTTGGCCTTCCAATTGTCCTTTTTTTCTTTTCCCCAACCTGCAATTTGTTCATCTGTAGCACGGATCTCAGCCCCTCCACAGCCCATGCAGCTTGGCGACCCCGACGGACTCACGGGTGTTGACATCAGTGCTGACCCTCCTCCTGGTAAGTCCCATATCGTACTGTGCCAAACAAGGTAGATGTATATTTTATTGTTTTGAAGATAGCTCATATTGCTATGTCCTCTTTACAGAAGATCCGCAGCAGGGAACACACCCAGTGCAGCAAGGCCTGGAGGAAGGTGTTGGTATGTATAGCAATTTTATAATTTTTAACGAATCTTATTAACCCAGTTAACACACATGTATTTTCTTTAAAAAGAGTGTTGCCTTTTAGATGTTTACCCTGCAAAACACCGTTGACAGCATTAATGGGTGCCGTCATTAGTATTCAGACCAAGCCTTCTTAACCTTTGGGAGGGCTTAGCAAGTGTCCTATGAGCCCAGGAAAGCAATTTTGAATCTTTGGCCGCAATGCTTAATTCCTGAAGCTAGGAGGGCAATCTGGCCATATTCATTACTGCCTAAGGTTATGTACTAAACATGTTTTTTTTATTTTTTTCAAAGAACATCAGGCCCCTCTTGACGTAGCAGCTGGAGTTGGATCAGGAGCTGGCGATGATTCTGCATCCAGTGCTGTGGTATGTGATATAAGGGAACAAGGTGCACATGTAACATTTCAATGGTAGTAATGATTTTGGCCTAGATGTGGCTTACATTGTGTGTGTTAAATTAGTGCTATGACATTCTGACGATGCACCAGCACAACAAGAGTTCGATCTTGAACATCAGGGAATTATGTTAGAATTTGGGTTGCCAAAAACATCCATGACCTTTAAAGTCCAGCCAGTCTTTGATTTTTCAGGTCCAAATTCATGTGTATCCTTTTGTCGGGTTGTCCTGTAGCCGATTGATGGCGAGATTTTAGACAACATACGTAGATGTCGAAAGTCATTGTTGTAGTAACAGATTTACCAAAAGCAAAAACAACCTACCACACCAGGGTTAATTGGGAACAGCTTCATGTCTAAACTTTGTTGCCTTTGTCATATTAGTCCTACCAACATAATATGTACCCATCATCAGAAGTGTTGCTAGCTTGGATAATATTACATTGAACAAGTACTTATTAGAAGCACATCAAACTTTTCAACGTTCAGCTTGGGGTGTTAAGTTGTCAAACTAATCCGAACTATTTAGTCATGATGTTTTATAATGATTTGGTCTATTTCTTCTGCTTTCAGGCAGCCTTCGATGCAGTGGGATTGTCACCTACCCAACCTCGTGCATCTCTGCTGGATGTGGCCGAGAGGCTGCTTACCGAGTATCTGATCAAAAATGAGTTAAGGAGGTCTACTCATCAATCTAGTGAGGTAGTACGGCTGCTAGGGCTCATACATGAATCTGTAGCAACGATGGCACGGGTTCAACAGGATATGCGTGAAAGCTTGGTAAGTTTAGCAAACCAGCATCAACGGGATCGGCAAAGTGTTGACACTCAGGTGCTGGACCCACGCCAACGCCTGTTTGGATCAGAAGATGCCCCATTGGCAGAGCCCTATCACTCACCTGCCACTGCAGGTTGTGCTAGTGGGAGGGTAATGCCAGTGTTGGCCACTTGGCAAGCAGCTGGGGATGTGACAATTCCTCCTGTAGCCACTCCTAGCACTTCACACTCCGTTCGGCCTCCCACACCCCTCAATGAGCAATCCTCCTGCACAACCTCATTGCGCACTGGTTCCACAATATCCCTTCCATTTGACTACGTTCCCTCCACACCTTTAGAACTTCAATCCTACCCAGGCTGTCAGCCTTTGTCACCAGCCCCAGACGCCGTTTCCCCCCGCACCGTGGACCCCAACAACCAATCAACCACAACTCCCCACACATCTTCACAACCCTTGCACCACCAGCAGCATCAAATAGCCTCGGGGCAGCAGCAGCAGCGACAAAATCTAATGGTAATGGCACACTATCCCCAAATTCTGAGGCTGAGCCCAGAGCAGATTGGACTATTGGCCCAAGATCTTCTGTCTGGTACATTTCCAGGGTTTACCACATTGCAGCAACCTCCTGGACACAATCTGATAATAATAGCCCACTGTACCATAACCCTACGGCTGAGCACAGAGCAGATTGGACTATTGGCCGAACATTTGCTGTCTGGAACCTTTCCAGTGTTCACCAAACTGCATCAGTCACCACCACCAGCACCTTAATTTGATATTTATTGTATTTGTTTGTGTTATTTTTGTTAATGATTGATACATTGGCCAATTTGTGGGGCCATTTTTTGGTTCAATTTGAGGGTGGCACAATATGATTTATTATAGTGTTTTTTTTTTGGTGTTAAGCAATAAAAATTTCAGCAAAATGAATAGTTTGTGTTTGATCTTTGGTTTTTTAGGAGTGTTGGTGGCCAAGTAAGGGCCCTGGTTAATGTAGGCATTTATACACACGTGCTTCTCTATCTCCAAACATATGATTTCATTTAAATTTGGAAAACTCAATGTTCACATAATGACCCAAGAAAAGGTCTCCCTTCAAATGTAGCTTCAAAACAAGTCTCAAGGATAACATAAACCAAAGCCAACATGCTAACAATTACAGACCACACCACTCGACTAAACAAATACAACACAAAACACATTCGATGTGTACACCAAAAAGAAAACTTTGGTAATAAAAGATAAACTCTTTTTAATAACACATGTAGGTGTCTACCTACTGTAGCGTCAAAAAAATATATTATTAAAATATATCATATAATGAACAAAATTTCAAATGTAACATTTGTGTTGCAATGTGCAACATACAATTTTTTTTTTATTTTTATTAAAAAATATATATTTTTTTTTTCAAAAATTTTTTTTTTTAGTAAACATTTTTTTATATTTTTTTTTCAAAAATAATTTGTTTTTTTTTTTAGTAAACATTTTTTTATATTTTTTTTGAAAAATTATTTGTTTTTTTTTTTCAAAAATTATTTTGTTTTTTTTTTTTCAAAATTTTTTTTTTTTTTTTAGTAAACATTTTTTTATATTTTTTTTCAAAAATTATTTTTTTTATTTTTACTAAACAGTTTTTTATATTTTTGTTTAAAATATTTATTTTTTATTTTTTTTTGTAAGAACGATTCAAAGGCGTGACATTACGCACAAATGCCTCCTTAGGGTCCGGATCCACCCCACACAGCTGCTCCAATAACATTATTCGTTCTCCGCACCACTTTAAATACGCCAGCATTACCTCGCTGGTGAGGTGGGTGTGCCCTGGGTAGAAAAACACATGACAATTAGTTTTATGCAAAATGATCCTAACAAGGATTGTAATTAATGTGCCTCAACAAATATGCTTAGGAGTCTATTGGTTGGCTTTTATGAACACTCTGAAGCAAATATGCTAAATTGCTGTTGTAAACCTTGAACTCAAACTTTCAACTCAAATTGTTCAAAAGGTTACATAAGATGGCTTGGACTGTTAGTAGCAGTTCCACCAAAGCTAAGTAAAAGGCTTTTCTGCATGTAAACACAAGCAATCATTTTGAAGAATGTAAGGTGTTTTGTGTTCAATTGGTCAACACGATACATGTGCACACATTTATCTCTATCACCATTGGAATCTGTGGAGCGTTCTCTCTCCCTCTTACTGTCTATAGTTTGAACCTGACACATAGTAGAGACTCACCCTTTGGAATTTTGAGGGACAGTTCTGGACGGAGCAGATGTGTCTCCTCCCCTGATGTCCTTCGCTCCATCCCAGCTGTGTTAAGAGAGAAGAAAAAGTTTCTCAACAAATGGACTCATGCTAACTGTAGGTTACGCAGTCATGAAAACGCTCTAACACCCACTCCTTACCCCTCCACACTTCCCTGAAAGTTTTATTTAGACATTGATACGGTGGTGATGCAGATTTGTACAGTGCAAGCGTCATTCTTCTGGGTGAAGCTTGTAGCATTAAGGATTCGTACTCCCTGCTTTTGTGCTGATTGTGTTTCTCTGATGTTTTTTGTGCCTCAGCCCTGCCTGTTCTAAGTGTCGGGAACATATCATTTTTGGAGGGCTGCGGAAAACTAATCAGGTTAGACTTACCCTCTCTAGGTTTTTGGGGACGAGAGAAATCACGATCCTCCTTTTTACATGGCCCCTGTACACACCTCTAGGCACCTCCCTCCTGTTGGTTGACCCCACAGCAGGCAGCTTGCTATAGAGGCACATGAGATGAAGCCAAGCACCCTGTACCTGTTCAGGCACTAGGCTGTGAGCCAGCCTTGCCCCCCTCCCTTCCGATGGTCTCAATGATTAGGAGTGACAGCATCAGGAGGCAATATTGGCATGCTGTCACCTCAGTTAAGGAGGAGTCTGTTCCAGACAAGTATTTGTGCAAAATTTTAGACAGTAAGAAAATGGTCCCAGTAAGTCTTAGGGGGAATATGCACACCTATCACTTGGAATACTAATGCATAGAATGCATTCACATAAAGAACCTGCTGCCTTTAGAACAACTTGAAGCCTGATCGGGGACATACACAGTTAGCATTTCTCCACTTACTAAGTAGACACATTACTGCAAAAGCACACAACTTACCATCATCACGGTTTTGTTGGCCCCCAGAACAGGATGGGCTTGCTGGCTCAGGAGAAACTGCACAAAAAGAACACAAATTGTGAACTGGAATGTGGTACATTACCGAGGAAGAGTATTTATGAAAGATTGATAAACACACATTTTCAGTGTTGACTAAATCAGGACATGAGTAAATTACAATGTCCCCAAAAAATTTACAAGTACAAAGCACACCATTTCCAATGTAGAGAAACTAACACCAATTTAGAATAGGGTGGCTTGAGAAAACTTAAAAAAAATAACATGTCCTGTAATGCTCCCCAAAACCACCTTTCAAACATGAAGGTTAAGCAAGAGTGTTTCATGACCAACCTTCCTGTCACATATAGCAAAACTACACTTGCTTTGACTCCAACTTAGATTATCCTAGATACACATCATCCTAGCACACACAATATATGTGATAATCTAATTTTAGGTACTTACAGACTAGTTCAGGGGAGCCACTAACATCATCTGCCTCCACCCCTGGAGTGGGGGAGGATGAGGGAGACCCTTCATGGGGGGATGGTGTCCCTTCATGGGGGGATGGTGTCGTATCTCCTAGAAACACAAAGACACGGATACAATCCTTGAACAAAAGCTATTTGATAAAGGCACACAGAAAGTAGTCGGGAAACATTGAAGGTAGTAGTTACAGTGGACTGGGTAAGCAGCGGCCCCTCTTCCCCAGTCCTCCACAACAAACATCCTCAATGTCAGCTGCTACATAACCCCAATGTCAAAATATATATATTACAGCCCTTATATTTCCCAGGACACATTGAACACACAAACACATGTAGAATACTTACTTCCCATTTGAGGAGAGCCCAGGTCCTCATCACTGTCTGACAAATTGGCCTCTTCTTGGGCAACAATGTCTTCCTGGCCCGGATCCAGGCGACTTGGCCCTGCCTGAGGCCCCTCTCTTGCTGAAGTTACATCAACCACAAAAGAAAACAAAACAAACAATCATTCCTCCAAGTTCGACCTAATACACAACACACCAGCACATCCACATTACTTACAGTGGGCCTGAGAAGGCTGAGGCTCAAGATCCTCATCACTGGTTTCTAAAAAAATAAAAAAAATAAAACATCAAAAATAATACATTATATATTATTTATGGACACAAATAGGCAATAACCTCTCATCATGCTAGCACCATACTCAATGCCCCTACAATTCAGAACATAGAAGTGCTCTTACACCAATGAGATGCATTGACCATGTTTTAAAACAGGAGGGCACCATGCAAATTAAGCGGTCGCCTAAGGCCTCGCACCTACAGGGGCCTTGCGGCCAGTGGCAGGGCACCAACATTTCGAAGGGCGCAGTCAGGGAAATCGCCCAAGTAAAAGATTGCTTTCAATCCTCGGATCTAAAATTTGCAGCAGTGTGCTGCAGTCCCTTCACTGCGTCTGCCAGGTGTCTGTTGTCCGCTGACACTTACTCCTCCTTCTCTGACTGGGGATTGGCCGTCTGATCATGTTATCCTAAGATGTTGAGGAATCGGTAGGTGTGTACCTGCACCAGTAGGAAGTTACTGCCTGGTCAACTCACTCTGCTATCATCGGTTGTTGCTCTGGGAGGAGAGCTCCGCCCTGGATCCAGAACATACAGGTAACCAGGCCCAGACTTGATATTTTGCAGGCTGCTCATAGATTTGTGGTGTCTACTATGCAAAGGGGTGAGTAGCCCCAGGGAAGTTGGAAGAGTCCGAAAATGGTTGGTGGAGGAGGAGGAGAAGAAGGCCCTGGGTGGCTGGGGGACAAGGAGAGGGCCCCTGGGTGTTTTCTAGAGGAGGAAAGACCCCCAATGACGCCAGAGTCAGTTGCCAGGGAAGAGAGTGGAGCTGAGCAAGTCCTGCATATCTGACATGAAAGCCAAACATGGTGGAGATGGAGCCCTCTGCCCTACACAATGACAGCACTCGAGGTGGAAGGTGAGGGGTAGCGGGTCTTTGACATTATAGAGCATATGGACTCTGTCCATTATTGTTAGTTTGGTTTGGAGTTGTCCTTTAAATGTTTAACTCTGTTGTTTTTGCCCCGAACTGTGAGGGACTGAGGTATGACAGCCCACTATGCTGGGACTTATAGTGCCCTAGAATGTGGAGGACTGAGGAATCCTTAGTCCCTAACAGAGGGCACTACAAGTCTTAGCATAGCAGGCAGTAGTTCCTTAGTCCCCTACAGAGAGCAGTACAAGTCCAAGCAGGTAGCCTTCTGCGTTGGGACTTGTTGTGCCCTTGACTGTGGTGGACTGAGGAAGGGAAGTGTAAGGGGGTCTCTGTAAGCTCAGATGTATGGGGGAGCTTTGGTGACCACAGAGTTCCCTTTTACACCAGAGTCCCCAGCTTTCCCCCTCAAATAATGGTTCCCAGAACTCTCCTTACATCAGAGTCTTCACACTTCCCTCTTACAGTGTAGTAAGTCTGGAGACTCCGATGTAAAGGGGGCTCTGTGAAATGTGATTAGAGATTTGACATTTCTACAATGTACATTTTTCTACTTACGATCCACAATTTGTAGCAGCTCAAATGGCTCGCTGCCTCTGAAGGCATAGTTCAATGTGGCAGTCCTCCTCCTCCCCTTCTTCACCAAAAGTACAAGAGGGTGTCGCCCGTCCGCTTTTGCTAGAAGCAGAAGAGAAAAAATAAACATAAAAAATACTCATGTACATAGTAGTATTAAAGGTTGTGAAGAGACACTTGATGGAGGTAGGAAAGGTAGGAGCGAGAGGGAGGGGAGGGGGGGGGGGGTTGTTGGTATTTGTGTTGTTGCATACCTAAACACATGTCCACCTACCCACAAAATTGTAACCTATCTGGTCACATGTCATGTATATTTTTACTTACCGGAGATTTGCTCCACAGCCTTTTTCAGGAGCCTGGGTGAGCGCCTTTTGGCATCACTCCAGGCCCGCTGAAGATCCACCACTAGAGGCAGGAAGTTAAATCTCCGCAGCAGCCTCATCCGGAGACGACACATCATCTTGTACTTTTGGTGAAGATGCATATTCACCTTTTCATACCCCCAGAGGAGGAGGAGCTGTGGAAAGAGCAATGTATGATTGAGTCCAAGTATGTCCAAAAATGTACAGTCTTACAAAAACATGCTAGGTCGTCTTTGAGATTTTGTAGAACAAAGAATCCCATTTCTGGTGATACATAGACATCGATGTCCAAATCTACCTTCATGACATAGGTTGCCCCACACTGGTGATTTCCTCTACATGATCTAGACATTTTGACAATTGTCCTTTCATTACACACCCAGGGCCGCCATCAGGGGGGGACAGCCAATACACATGTAGGGGGCCTGAGTGCCTGTAGGGGCCCCGGACCCACCATCCATGAAGTGTGCAGGAGACAGTAGCCAGTTGACACATAAGGCAGGAGAAGCACCGAAGGATAAATGCATAGTAAGCACACTAAACTATCTGGCAGGCCTGGGACTCAGGAGATGTTAGGAGGAAGGGACTTAAGAGCCTTTTAGCTACTCATTGGCTGAGGAGGTAACAGGAGGCAGGCTGATCCACTTCCTGCTGCCTCCTTAGCCAATGGGTACACAGGGTGCACTGTCCATCACTGCACAGCCTTGTGCTTCCTCTGCTGATGGGATAGAATTCAGGGCCGATCCGAGGCGGGTGCACGGGGTTCAAGGCACCCAGGCGCCGCAAGCTGAGGCGGAGGAGGGGCGCCGAAGCTCCAGTGGCAGCAGGGACTGTCTGACCATTCGGGAGCTGCCCGAGGTCCCGAGGCCACTAGGGGGCCCGCCCCTGACTGTTAAACATCCGGAGACCGGAGCAGACACATGTGGTGAGAGAGCTCTGCTTCCTGTTAGCACATACTGCCCCGATCTTCAGGTCTCCCGGGGGCCGGGCAGCTGCACATTGCTGACTCCTCTCTCTCCTCCCTTCAGCACTACTAGAAGAGTGGTGAGTACACACAGCTCTCACACTGATCAGCCTGGCTGTCACTGTCTCTTCCAGCCATGCAGCCTCAGCACAAATGGCTCTGTGATCCTTCCCACGCGCTCCCTCCTCTTCTCTCTGTGATTAATGATGGAGGTAAAGTCCGGTCCAGCCAGCTATTGTCTCTTCTGGTCTCCCAGCCACTGCAAGATGCCTCTGTGATCCTTCCCGTGCTCCCCCTCCCCCTCCTTTTCTCATGCTTGATAACAGAGGTCACTGCACTGGCTCCTTATCAGCCTTCCAGCCTGCACACCTCCTGTCCCTGCATTAAGAGCACCTGTCTTGCTCAGCAGTAGCCTGCCTGTCATTACAAATACTGTCCCTGCAACCCGCACTCTGCTGCACCTGCGATTTCTGTGGGCAAAACAATAGGGAAGCAAACACAAATATATCTGGATCCCTTGCTGGCTTTGCCACCTAGCACCCACAACTCACAAGTGGCTGGCAGTGAAACACTTTAGAAAAACAAAATCCTTCTTGGTTACTCTGAACTGTGCATGCGCAGTCTGGAGCCAGCAGATTAGAAAACTGATGGGCTCAGCCTCAGATCAGGCAGTGGGATGGCTTAACCACTTAAGGACTGGATAGGTTTTACCCCCTCAATGACCAGGCCATTTTTTGCGATATGGCACTCCGTTACTTTAACTGACAATTGTGCAGTCGTGCGACGCTGTACCCAAATAAAATTTATGTCCTTTATCCCCCCCCCCCCAAATAGAGCTTTCTTTTGGTGGTATTTGATCACCTGTGTGGTTTTTATTTTTTTTGCACTATAAAAAAAACTGACTTTATGCTATAAAACATTCCAAATAAAACAAAATTAAAAAATCTATTTTTTTTCATCATTTTAGTCTAATTTGTATTCGGCAACATATGTTTGGTAAAAAGTTATCGCATCTACAAACTAGGGGAAAGATTTATGTCATTTTTAACTAGTAATGGCGGTGATCTGCAATTTTTAGCGGGACTGGAACATTGCGGCGGACACCTAACTGACATTTTTGACACTTTTGGGGGGACCAGTGACATTACTACAGTAATCTATTGCTAGAAATATGCACTGTTACTGTAATAATGACACTGTCAGGGAAGGGGTTAACACCAGGGGCGGTCAAATAGTTAAATGTGTCCCTAGGGGATGCTTTCTAACTGTAGGGGGGATGAACACAGAAACCTGTGGGCACTGTTAAGGCTCTATTTGGTGGGCACTCATAAGCTGCATTTGGTGGGCTCTGGTAGGCTGCATTTGGTGGGCACTGGTAGGTTGCATTTGGTGGGCTCTGGTAGGCTTCATTTGGTGGGGACTGGTAAGATGAATTTGGTGGGCACTGGTAGGCTGCATTTGGTGGGCACTGGTAAGCTGCATTTGTTGGGCACTGGTAGGCTGCATTTGGTGGGCATTGGTAAGCTGCATTTGGTGGGCATTGGTAAGCTGCATTTGGTGGGCACTGGTAGGCTGCATTTGGTGGGCATTGGTAGGCTGCATTTGGTGGGCACTGGTAAGCTGCATTTGGTGGGCACTGGTAGGCTGCATTTGGTGGGCATTGGTAGGTTGCATTTGGTGGGCTCTGGTAGGCTTCATTTGGTGGGGACTGGTAAGATGAATTTGGTGGGCATTGGTAAGCTGCATTTGGTGGGCACTGGTAGGCTGCATTTGGTGGGCACTGGTAGGCTGCATTTGGTGGGCATTGGTAGGCTGCATTTGGTGGGCACTGGTAAGCTGCATTTGGTGGGCACTGGTAGGCTGCATTTGGTGGGCACTGGTAGTTTGCATTTGGTGGGCTCTGGTAGGCTGCATTTGGTGGGGACTGGTAAGATGAATTTGGTGGGCACTGGTAGGCTGCATTTGGTGGGCATTGGTAGGCTGCATTTGGTGGGCACTGGTAAGCTGCATTTGGTTGGCACTGGTAAGCTGCATTTGGTGGCTTTGGTAGGCTGCATTTGGTGGGCACTGATAAGGCTGCATTTGGTGGGCACTGGTAGGCTGCATTTGGTAGGCACTGGTAAGCTGCATTTGGTGGGCACTGGTAGGCTGCATTTGGTGGGCACTGGTAGGCTGCATTTGGTGGGCACTGGTAAGCTGTGTTTGGTGGGCACTGGTAGGCTGCATTTGGTGGGCACTGGTAGGCTGCATTTGGTGGGCACTGGTAGGCTGTATTTGGTGGGCACTGGTAAGCTACATTTAGGGGGCTCTGGTAAGCTGCATTTGGTTGGCACTGGTAAGCTGCATTTGGTGGGCTTTGGTAGGCTGCATTTGGTGGGCACTGGTAGGCTGCATTTGGTAGGCACTGGTAAGCTGCATTTGGTGGGCACTGGTAGGCTGCATTTGGTGGGCTTTGGTAGGCTGCATTTGGTGGGCACTGGTAGGCTGCATTTGGTAGGCACTGGTAAGCTGCATTTGGTGGGCACTGGTAGGCTGCATTTGATGGGCACTGATGAGGCTGCATCAATTCATTGATCTCTTGTATCATATCCGCAGTCTCTGACCATCTCTTGTATCAAGTCTGCATTCTCTTACCATCTCCTGTCTGGGGGCTCTGTCTAACAGACTCTCTTAACAGATGCCCTCTCTGTGTCCATTAGAGAGACCCCCCTCCAGTTCCCATTAGAGTACTCTGCTTCTCTTACTGTAATTTGTTTATTGTTAAGAGATCATGGGAGGGTCCCGGGGTAAGGAAGACTTCTTAGGGGAGCATCTCTGTGTTTGAGCCATTGCCATAGAAACATTTGTAAAGGGAGGAGTTAGTAAGATGACCACGCCCATATGGGGGCGCCAGAAAAATTTCTGCACCCAGGCGCCTGTTACCCTAGGATCGGCCCTGATAGAATTCCTCTGCCAAAATAACATGCAGCAGAGATGGAGATAAGAGAGATGAAAATTAAATATTTCCTAATGAAGCTGCTATATTTAGCTAGAATACATGTACAATTCATAGCCCCTGGCATGTTAATTACAGTCACTGTATTTACAACCTTATTGCTGTCCATTTAGCAGGGTGAAAGTAACTTTACACACATGTAGCATAGGTATCAACTTTTGTCACCATGTTAAAAGGACAGCAGTATGGGTAGCATTACAGTGACTGTTATTAGTCCAGGCTCACTAAACTAGCCAATGCTTGGAAAAGCAAGCCATGCAGATTGCTTTTCAGGTCCCTTTTAACATGAGCTGTCTGATTGGGTGTGTCTGTTCATTATGCTGTGCTGAATTACCCTGGATTCGCAATTCCTGCAAGAGGAGCACATGGGATGTGGGAGATGTGAATTTAATGTGTCAGAATTATCCACACAATCACACATAATCCTTTTTAAAGGTCCCCAGCAGAATTTGATGGCATAGTGGTGGACAGCAGTGCCATCAGATTCCAGTTATATCTGTAAATTAACAAAGCAATGGGATCTGGGGGCGTATTTAACTTGCAATGGACACCCCCATTGAAACACATATGGCAGTGTGAGATGCGTGTGTTGGGAATGTGATCCATTAAGACAAGTGATTATACACTCATGTGTTTCGTTTAGAGGTGATTTGTCCAATGCAATCCTTTGAAGACATGACCAGTCCATATTTTTGTGAGCACTGATTCCATCTCAGGTGAACAAATTAGCTGCTGTGTGCAGATCCAGCTTATGATGGCCAGTCTCCGACAAGACAAACGGTGCAGAGCTTGCAGTGTGTATGTATGTATTTAAGGCAATAATTTTTGGCATTATGTATTTAGGGAATATAATGTTTCTAATCTTGCATATATGAAAAGGGGCAATACATTTGTCTTTATCTAGACTGATTCCAAAGCGTCATAGCAATCTGTCACAGATAATTGTGTTTCATTTTGTGTAAAAGTAGAAACTAATCAAATCTATCTATATACAGGCATACCCCACTTTAAGTACACAATGGGACCAGGGCATGTATGTAAACCGGCAATGTACTTAAAGTGAAGCAATCCCTTTTTTCTTTTCTCAATGCATGAAAATACACCAGCTCCATAGTAAATTTTGGCCACATTGACATGGCCTTGCTCCCAAACCATGTGGGAGCATGTTAAGGGGATCCAGGACTATGACATGATAGATTACCTAGGCAAGCTGGCCAGCCACAAAATGGATATGGTGTAGTCCTGGGTACCCTCTCGGTGTTCCCTAAGTTTGTTATCCCTGTCACTTATGGTTTGTGAGCAGTGTCATGCCAAGCTGAACAAGCTGTGTCCTTACTCACGAGTGTATGTAAAGTGAGTCTACTTAAAGCAGGGTATGCCTATCTATATCTATATAGAAAGTACAGAGATGTGAACCTGTTCCCTATTATATACACTAATATATGGTATATAATATATTCTATATATGTATAAAATATATAGATTTTATATAATGTATATATATTGTATATAATATATACATAGTATATATATATATATATATATATATATATATATATATATATATATATATATATATATAGTGTGTGTGTATATATCCACACATATATACACACACATATATATATTTATATATATATATATACACACATACACATTATATACAATATATATATAACATATATATACATTATATACATATATTATATATCTATATATATATATATATATATATATAATATACAATAAATATATATATATATATATATATATATATATATATATATATATATATATATATATATATATATATATATATATATATATACATACACACACACATTATATACATATATTATATACCTATATATCTATATATATATTATATACCCAAAAAAAATTATATATATATATATATATATATATATATATATATATATATATATATATATATATATATATATATAGTGTAGGGAACAGGTTCACATATAGGAAGTTTCTATAACAGGAAGCTTCTAGATCACGTCTAATAGGCGGAAAGTGCATGCGCTTATCAGCAGACCAAAAGTTACTTGCACACCCGCTTGATAAGCGACCCACCCAGCCCCCCAGCCACCATCCCCCATCTCCCATCTCGCACATTCACCCCCCCTCCTTACCTTACACACAAATGCCACAATTTCGGGAGTAAAGAGTGCAGGAGCCATGATGCACAAACTTGCGGGAGGGCCTGGACAATTTCCGGAAACGTGTGCACTCACCAATAGTTTCGTTTCCGGTTGCATGTACAAATGTGAGAACGCGGTTTTGTATATTAGCGAATTCGCAAACAATAGTCACCTTACACAACCATTAAGCATATTTAACTTAAAACAAGAAATACAAATACATACATTTGTGGACACCAGAAAACTTTATTTAGACACATGAAGACATTTGAAAAAAAGATTTGAAACATGCTGTTTATTACACAAATACACAGCATAAACATTTCACATAACATATTTTTGCCACAGTCTCCACAGTATCCCATTGAAGCCACAGATTTGTATTTTTAAAACAAAAACAACCTTTGTACAACATTTAGACCATATACATCGACAAAGAGCCCATAATCTACAGATGCATGTGCAGATTGACAGAACAATACACAATTATGTTAACAGCAATAAATACTTACAGAGAGTCAACACAGCCAAATCCCACCTCCATAAATAACAAAGGCCCCCAAATGTTAACCATATAGCATGTGACACACAATATATTGGACCTCTTCCTAGGTCAAATCTTTCCTGCTGTCTGAGTGAGCTATATATAATCAAGGCAAACACACACCCAGAATGGGAACTCCCAGGCAAAAATTTAACTGTGTGTGTCCTGTGTGTTTTGGAGCATGCTCAGTTGCCAAAAAAAGGGAAATAGAAATGAGGAGGAGGAGAGAGACGTAAACAACCCAAATACATGTATGTATGTATGTATGTATGTATGTATGTATGTAGGTGTGTATATATGTGAATTGATAAAATTCTCTCTTCAAGTTTGCTAGTCATTATTTAGAATGTTTAGATACAGGAATACATACATATATATACAATTACATGAGAGAGCGAGAGAGAGAGAAATATATATTTAGGGAAACAATTTAAACACACCTTTTGGGATTTGGGAGTTGAGATTGTGAAGATTGAACAGATATGTAAGGCAACAATCTGACTCATCACTCATGAACATCCCTAATCTTGGCGTGGCAATTATATCAGGCGTTCTTATGGGCGTTTTTGCTGGCGTTTTCCCAGGCGTTTTGACATGGATTTTTTGGGCAGGCATTTTTATATGAAATCACCTAAAAAAGCCCCAAAAACAGACCACAACACCTACATGTGAACGTAGCCCGTTTGGGGGCGTTTGAGGGGGATTTGTACAGCTCAAGGATCAACTCCCAAAACAGCCAAAAAGTCCAATCCTATTCAGTTCAATGGCCCCTGTTCCCATGTGAGCATTTTGACGGCATGAGGAAAACACCCAGCGCTCACTGAGAAATAGCGCAATCATTAGGGAGTCTGCCTTCCTGCTGTAGGTTTGTAAGTTCGAATCCAGAAGGAGCCCTCTGTATGGGCAATACTTGGAGGTCTCCAAATGTTCACATCATTAATTTTTTGCATATTTGAAAAAGGCATGTGTATCAGCAAACTTTTAATCTAAAGACATGAACAAAATACAAAAGATGCCACATAAAGTCAATATGTAGCAATATTGTGAGCTAAAGCTATATTTGTTTGTTGGGCATACTTTGCTAATTAGCCAAGTATGGGGATATATATATATACCTTCAGTTAAATGTGTAGTCAAATGCTAACACTTGGCCATACCCATATGGAAGAAAAGGTAGTATTTGCAATATATTTAGAAAAACATTCTTTTGAAACACATAGAATATTGGCAAAATTGTGACATTTCCTTGATATTTGTGAAATGCTAATAATCTTTCTTTGAAATATGTTTTACATCTATTTTTGTTCTATCTGACGACCCGTTCCCCAATGTAATATTTTGTGGGATTTTTCAGATAATGTGGAGGTTCTATATAAACACTGTAGATTTCACTGTTATGATTTCTGAGTTAGCAGGAAAGGTGTATGGAATGTGATGGTGTTTACTAAGGGATCCCTTGTTGGAAGTGTGCATGTTTTTCCAATTCCGCCAGTTTTTTCCATTTTCTATGGGCGAGACAGCGGATTTTCAATCGGTATTCAAAAAAAAAATTGCCCAAAATCGCGCTGGCGGGATTTTTTGAGCCTATTTGGCGTTGCGCATGCGCACATTCGCGCGTTCGCAGCTCGGGGCTGGAGGAGCTTTTTAACCTTTCTACACTTTAGCAGATATCTCTCTTTCTAAGTCAGTTTTTGACATTTTTTAAAAGCCAGTCATCTCCAAATTGTTTTCCACACCTTCCACAGTGATTTGGGATTTTTGGGGGTACAGGGGAAAATTTGGCAAAACTTTAGTCGAGCTTTTAGCTGGCGTGTTTTTAAGTCGCGCTCTGACCTTGTTGCATCTTAATGAATCTCACACTAGGCGTTATTGTCCGCCCGCCGTTCTCTGAATACCAATTTAGACGTACAAATTCGCCGGTTCGCAAAAAACCCGCCAAAAAGCCAATTCGCCGTACTATGAATCAGGCCCTTAGTGTCTAGGGGGTCTAAAAAGTGTACCTGTGAAGTTTCAGCTCTGTAGCATGTCCAGAACCAGAAAAAAAGATCATTTTTCAGTAGAGCAGGGATGGTGGGAACCCCTTTTACACCTATATGATCTTTTTTTTCTGGTTCTGGACATGCTGCAGAGCTGAAACTTCACAGGTACGCTTTTTAGACCCCCCCAGACACTAATCCAAAAAAAGTCATGCCTGCCACTGTATATATCAGTGGTGGGTGGGCAGTGGCACTGCAGTGGGCACAGTACACTCTGTGGACCTGACACAGCACTCACTGCAATTATGACAGAGGAAAAGAAAAAATATTTTTTAAAATGCAAGGTACTGTGCCTGTGCCACCCGAAATGAGTGTGGTGTGCACACAGTACAGTCTGTGGTGGGTCTGTGGCCTCTCACACACAGCGGGCAGGTAACTGCAGTGCACAATATATATATATATATATATATATATATATATATATATATATATATAATACTCAAATATCAGGCCTCAAAAGGGCTTTTGGGGACAATAGATATATATATATATATATATATATATATATATATATATATATATATATATATATATATATATATATATATATATATATATATATATCACAGAACAAAAAAAATTACACAAATACCAGCCCTCAAAAGGGCTTTTGGGGACAATAGATATATATATATATACAGTGGGTACGGAAAGTATTCAGACCCCCTTAAATTTTTCACTCTTTGTTATATTGCAGCCATTTGCTAAAATCATTTAGGTTCATTCTTCTTCCTCATGAATGTACACATAGCACCCCATATTGACGGGAAAAACACAGAATTGTTGACATTGTTGCAGATTTATTAAAAAAGAAAAACTGAAATATCACATGGTCCTAAGTATTCAGACCCTTTGCTGTGACACTCATATATTTAACTCAGGTGCTTTCCATTTCTTCTGATCATCCTTGAGATGGTTCTACACCTTCATTTGAGTCCAGCTGTGTTTGATTATACTGATTGGACTTGATTAGGAAAGCCACACACCTGTCTATATAAGACCTTCCAGATCACAATGCATGTCAGAGCAAATGAGAATCATGAGGTCAAAGGAACTGCCTGAAGAGCTCAGAGACAGAATTGTGGCAAGGCACAGATCTGGGCAAGGTTACAAAAAGATTTCTGCTGCACTTAAGGTTCCTAAGAGCACAGTGGCCTCCATAATCCTCAAATGGAAGACGTTTGGACGACCAGAACCCTTCCTAGAGCTGGCCGTCCGGCCAAACTGAGCTATCGGGGGAGAAGAGCCTTGGTGAGAGAGGTAAAGAAGAACCCAAAGATCACTGTGGCTGAGCTCCAGAGATGCAGTCAGGAGATGGGAGAAAGTTGTAGAAAGTCAACCATCACTGCAGCCCTCCACCAGTTGGGGCTTTATGGCAGAGTGGCCCGATGGAAGCCTCTCCTCAGTGTAAGACACATGAAAGCCTGCATGGAGTTTGCTAAAAAAACACCTGAAGGACTCCAAGATGGTGAGAAATAAGATTCTCTGGTCTGATGAGACCAAAATAGAACTTTTTGGCCTTAATTCTAAGCGGTATGTGTGGAGAAAACCAGGCACTGCTCATCACCTGTCCAATACAGTCCCAACAGTGAAGCATGGTGGTGGCAGCATCATGCTGTGGGGGTGTTTTTCAGCTTCAGGGACAGGACGACTGGTTGCAATCGAGGGAAAGATGAATGCGGCCAAGTACAGGGATATCCTGGACAAAAACCTTCTCCAGAGTGCTCTGGACCTCAGACTGGGCCGAAGGTTTACCTTCCAACAAGACAATGACCCTAAGCACACAGCTAAAATAACGAAGGAGTGGCTTCACAACAACTCCGTGACTGTTCTTGAATGGCCCAGCCAGAGCCCTGACTTAAACCCAATTGAGCATCTCTGGAGAGACCTAAAAATGGCTGTCCACCAACGTTTACCATCCAACCTGACACAGAACTGGAGAGGATCTGCAAGGAGGAATGGCAGAGGATCCCCAAATCCAGGTGTGAAAGACTTGTTGCATCTTTCCCAAAAAGACTCCTGGCTGTATTAGATCAAAAGGGGGCTTCTACTAAATACTGAGCAAAGGGTCTGAATACTTAGGACCATGTGATATTTCAGTTTTTCTTTTTTAATAAATCTGCAACAATGTCAACAATTCTGTGTTTTTCTGTCAGTATGGGGTGCTATGTGTACATTCATGAGGAAGAAGAATGAACCTAAATGATTTTAGCAAATGGCTGCAATATAACAAAGAGTGAAAAATTTAAGGGGGTCTGAATACTTTCCGTACCCACTGTATATATATATATATATATATATATATATATATATATATATATATATCACAGAACAAAAAAAATTACACAAATACCAGCCCTCAAAAGGGCTTTTGGGGGACAATAGAGATACATATATATATCCAAAAAAACCTCAAATACCAGCCCTAGGAAGGGCTTTTTGGGGTGCTGTCCTTACAGCAGGAGTGTACCAAGAACACTGGCTAACAAGACCGGGAACACTGACTAACTGTCCCTAGCTATAACAGCAGCAGCACTTTCCCTGCTCTCAGTAACACAGAAATGATCTAAGATGGATGCTGCCCTTGCTTATTTATAGGAGGTGGGAGGGTGTGGGAGGGAGGTATGCTGATTGGCCTGGAATGTGTCTGCTGACTGTGAGATTCAGGGTCAAAGTTTGCCTCAATGATGATGTATAGGAGGCGGACCGAACATCGCATATGTTCGCCCGCAGCGGCGAAAACGAACATGCGAAGTTCGCCGGGAACCGTTCGCCGGCGAACCGTTCGGTACATCCCTACTCCTCACCTTCCTTCTAAACAACATCCAATAACATTCGCATATTCTGTCCTTTATCAAACATACTTGTTGCCTATTTCTTTAGAATTTTATTGTATCAATCTTTGTTTCATGCGTATTTATTTATTTATTTACTGCAAATGTGTTCCATACATACACATATATATATATTTTTTTCCGGTACTGCACAATCAATCAAAATCCACATATCAATATATGTAGCTTGCTGAGTTTTCTCCATTCACATCAACCTTTTGTACCATTTCTTTTAAGACTCTTGGCAATGTTTGGGAGATCTTCTATAATTGCCCTAATTTCTTGGGGTTTCTAAGGGACATACACTTTCCCTATCCTTGCTGTATACTAACCTCCATCATCTATTTTTAAGGGCATTTCTATACCAGGTCAGTTTCCCGGACTGAAAAACAAGAAACCAAGATGGCTTTGTCTCCTCGTTCACTAGGACGCTAAAAAAAATGCATTACTTCACTATAAAAGTGGGTAGCATCGGATGGTATGGCCGCCAGTAGAGATGGCACATCAGATACCACTTGTATGCTAAAATCAGATAAAACTATAAAACTAAAACATTTTTTTGGCTCCATGCCAAACGTACAAAAAAAACTTTCTTCTTTTTTTTTTTTTCCCGTGTCATTTTTACAAAAATCTGACCAGAGGTTCCCCTCCTTGAATAGAGGACACCCCTAAAATACCATTCAAAAACTATAATCAGATAAAAAGTTCATCTGATTTAAAACTTTTGGCTCGGTGCCAACAGGGTCCAATGGTCACACTAATTGCGGAAACCCTTTCTGTGCAAAAATAAATTCCATAACTATAGCGGGAACGAAGATATTTACTGTTGAACCCTTTCTTGGCAAGTAGCCAATTTTCAAAATTTTGCAACAGAGCTCCCTTTCATACAGGGATTTATGAGCAAAATGTAAATTCTCATTATCTATAATTCTATATATAAAAAAAATAACCTCAAAGTGTCCTGCCAACTACGGCAAAATACATTTTCCCTGATAAAACAGTTTCTATTACTCTTCCTCATCTATATGTTAAAGTAGCTTTTTCTGAACACATTTTATAGGGAGGGGCTTCACCTATATATTTTTCTTCCTGTGCTGCTAGACATTTAATTCCCCCACAATCAGACATTTTAAATAGCAAGTTAAACAAGGCATCAATTTTTAGGCATACTCAGAATAGCCCTCTGGTGGCCACCATTTAGAGGGATCCTCTTTATACGCTTTTTTGTAATTTTGCACCACTTTACATGATGTTTGAGGGCGTCTGGATCACCACTCACCATCATCTTAACAATGGGTGCACCTGAATGTAATTTAGCAACATTTAAGCCTGTTTTCTTTGTTATTTTTAATACATTTTTGCTTTCGTTTTTTTAAGCCCTAAGTCATTCATAATGGGCAAAACATTTTATCAATTAAATTTCCCATTTTATTATTTCTCGTTACCACTTTAAGAAATGACAATATTTGGAGATTACGGGATCAAGAACTCAGTTTCTTTCTCACAACAGCTGCTACCAACAGCCCGGTACTTTATCATTACGACATGTCTTTAATCTGTTCTATACTTCGTTCGAACGTCTTCTGAATGAGTGAATATAGGCTAGTCTTTCTCTGACTCCCTAATCCAAAGAACACTCAGCAGGTTATACAGACACTGGGGTTTAAGGCAATACCTGCCCTAATACCTCCACATTTGTCTTTCAACACCACACGCACACAATCCAGAAAATAGTGGTACATCTGCTTAAATCGTCCCTAATATATATATATATATATATATATATATATATATATATATATTGTAATTTCTTGTAATAAGGAGAATTAAAGAAATATTTTTTAGAAAATAATATTTTTCATACACAGTATTTCCTATTGGTATCATTTAATAATCTCAGTAACCATACACAGACAGAATGCAATTAAATTCAAAGGATACGTGTTACCTTTCGTAGCCGCACTTCACCCAACCGGCACACCACCACACATCAGATAAAGACAGTTTCATCATGAGAAATAAAAAGGTTTTCTCACCTGAGGCCTCTGTGCTGTCCCTCCTGTTGTGGGGTGCCAACCGGCGTTTTGAGATGCAGATAGAAAGACACGGTTCGAGGGTCACCAAATGTTAAGTTCATGTTAGTTTCAAATGTTAAGTTTGAGCCATGAAATAATCTACGCCAATCAGGTTTGCATTCGTCTCCATATGTTTACTCAGAATATACGCCATACAGCGGGTCCACATCTTCCAACAGAAATGTGACCCAGATCATACTTTGGTTACAGCTCTTATAGTACATAAACGGGCACAAGCCCAAGTTACAGATTACACAAAGTTTCACAATATTACACAAGATTTCATAATACAGTCTAATTACACATACGGTCATCTTGACATTATAATGACGTCGAGTGAAAAGTTAGTCTGACAATTAAAAATGATTGATTGGGGGCTTTTTACATTTTACGGTAATAAGGGGCTTGTTTTCATAAACATCTCTTTCCGGGAATCTTATCATATCTTTGGAAGAACATTTCATGTTATACTTGACACATATTCATAATAAAGACAACATAATAGACTCAAGACTGAATTTCTAAAACTATGATTCTTTAAGTATATTCAGGGATTAAGAGGGGACTCTAGACTGCTATAATATATAATATAAAAGTCGTTAAGTGTCCTCAATATGTTCTCATCTTGACATGTCCATATATGCAGCCTTTACCAGCAGTGTCCATATATGCAGCCTTTACTAGCAGTGTCCATATATGCAGCCTCGCAAGCGACATTGGAACTGTCCGACTCTGAATCTGTTTTAAAAAAGGGCGGGAAGCTAGTTCTCTCTTCTCCTCGGCCCGGCCCGCCCCCTTCTGCTCTTATGACAGCTCGTCCTTCCTTCTCCTCGGCCCGGCCCGGCCCGCCCCTTCTGCTCTCGGCGATGCTTCCTGGACTTTTTTTTTTAATATCGGCGTATAACATGCACTGCTGCTTTTTCCTCCATTTTTAGGAGGAAAAAGTGTGTGTTATACGCCGATAAATACGGTAAATCTGTGTGGAATAATGTGCGTAAAAAAAGAGAGCAAAATTATATTTTAATAAAGAGGGTAAATTATGTGCATTAATATACCTGCATCTAACATGCATGGCAATGTGAAATGTGTAGATAAATAGGTGAAAATACATTTACCAAGATAAAAATGGATCAAACGACTAATGACACATCCCCAATGGTATCCCAATAAGGAAGTATCCCGCATTTACTAAGTGCTGGAAAATGTCTAAGAAACAGAGGTAACAATGAAAATTGAGGGGAGATGACAGCAATGAAAATGAGGGTCTGAAAAAAGGGGGAATGATACCACACCAAAAAAATGTATTAACTCAGCCCTCTCATGTTGGCCAATACAATATAAGAGCGGTATTCGAATGATAATCAAAAAAAAGAGACTAGGGACTACAAAAAGTGACAATGCTGTAAAAAGAATCTCTAACTTGAATCGATAAAACAATTGACATCCAAGTCAATGTTAAGTTCTTGAGGGGAAAAACTTTTTAGTTCATACGCCCATTTCATCTCTAATTTGGAGACTTCCCTGGTGTGATGACAGCCTCTCCAGTGTGGAGCTAATTTGGCTTTGCCTACAAATTTTAAACAACTTGGATCCCTATTGTGGCAATATCTGTAGTGAGCTGACAAGCTGTGTTGTTTGAAACCTTTTTTGATATTGTAGACATGTTCACGTAGTCTATCTCTTAGTCTACGTATAGTTCTGCCCACATATTATTTGTTACAAAAACATTGCAAAACATAAACTACATGTGTAGATTCGCAGGATATGAATTATATACTTTATTAGTAACAGCTGAAGTAAAATTGTTAATCCGTCTCTTTCTACTAGGGGTGGTGGTGCAAATGACACATTTGTTGCATGGAAAGAAACCTTTCATTTCTTTGAAAATATATATTTTGGGAGGAGGATTAATGATATTGGGAGCTAATTTGTCTCTTAAATTTGGAGCTCTTCTAAAAATGACTTCCGGTTTAGCTGGTAGATGTGTTTTAAGAATGGGACCTGCTAGTAAAATATTCCACATCCGTTGAAAGATACTTTTGATATGATAATATTGAGTGGAAAAATTGGTGATGAATGGACAAAAAGGTTTATTGAGTACTTGAGGATTATCACCTAATAAAGAGTCTCTGTTTTCTTGAGAAACTTCTTCTATAATTGAATCCAGTTTCGTGTCACAGTAACCCTTCTCTTCAAATCTATTTTTAAGGATGATGCACTTATTATAATAGTCATCCAAATTTTGACAGTTAAGTTTCATACGAAGAAATTGTCCTTTAGGGACATTATTCAGACACATTGGATGGTGACAGTTCTCTAATGGAATATAGCTGTTTCTGTCAGTGGATTTGAAAAAAGATGAGGTTTGGATTCTACCATCTTTAGTTTTCAGATTGAGATCTAAGAAATTAACCTCCTGTTTGCTGTGTATGAAGGACAATTGGATGTTATAAGGATTGTTGTTCAAATTGGACATGAAATCCTCTAAAGAACACAAGTCCCCTCTCCAAATAAGGAGAATACCATCGATACATCTCCTATACCATAAAAGATTCTGAGGTGTCTGGTGATAGATGGTCTGTAACTCCCAAAAGGACATGAACAAGTTGGCTAGACTTGGGGCAAATTTAGCCCCCATTACCGCACCCATTAGTTGCAGATAATAATTGCCATCGAACCAACAATAGTCGTGTAACATTGCAAAGTCAAGTAGGTTCAAGATGAAATTCAGTTGTAAATGAGGAATAGTACTGTAATTTAAAAAATATTTTACTGCTGTAAAACCATCTTTGTGTACAATGTTAGTATACAGCGATGCTACATCTGCTGTAACCAGAAATTTGTCCTCATCCAATTCTATATTTAATAATTCCAAAAGCACTTGTTTAGTATCCCTAAGATATGCTTGGGTTTGAGTGACCAACGGTTCGAGAAACGAATCGATATACTCAGCTACTCTCGAAGTAAGTGAGTTGATCCCACTAATAATTAGTCTCCCTGGTGGGTCAACTGAGATTTTATGTATTTTAGGGAGAAAGTATGTGATAGGAATCCTAGGTGCTTTTGGAATGAGGTATTCTTTTTCTTTTTTATTCAAGATACCTGTATCAAAACCTTCTTTTACTAATCTAGTCAGTAGTTGTTTATATTTTACAGTGGGATCTCTGGGTAACCGGGTATATGTGACTGTGTCATCAAGCATATTCTGTAATTTGTTTATATAATATACTTTGTCCATTAGAACAATCCCTCCTCCCTTGTCTGCGGGACAAATGACTAGATCGTGTCTTTGTAGTCATTTTTTGATACCTATATGGTCTTCTCTCAAATTTGTGAAATGTTTTATTTGTAGTTCTTTCAAATCATGTATCACTACATATTTATAGACATTAATGTGGTGATTATTAGTGTTGGGTGGATTCATGAGAGAAGCATTCCGCAATGAACTATGTTGAAAATTAGACTCATGGTAATTCCTGGTAATGGGATTTTGAATAAAGTATTTTTTCAAATTAATTTGTCTGCCAAATTTTTTAATGTCTATCAGCATTTGGAATTTGTTTAACTGCTTACTGCCCGCCCACCATCAAATGACGGCAGGGTGGTGCAGCTATTGTTTTGGGACGTCGTCATATGACAGTTCACCAGAACACCCTCTCTCGCGCCCCCACGGGGGCACCCAGTGCGGCGATCGTGGCCGCGCAGTTTTGCTAGGACACGGCGTGACCCCCGATCTTGGTAAGAGCCAATGACATGGCTTTACCCATGTGATCAGCTGTGTCAAATCACATGGATAATGTAAATGAGGAAGTACCATTTATCAGCTCTCCTCGCCTCACACTGTCAGAGTGTGTGGCGAGGAGAGCTGATCAGCGGCTCCTCTGCACAGGTGAGATCAGGACAGGTAATCAGGGCACTGATCATCAGTGTCCTGATTACAGAGGGGTGAAAAGCAGTGCCAATCAGTGCCCACCATCAGTGCCCACATTCAGTGCCCATAGTTCTGCCAGTCAGTGCCCATCAGTGCCTGCTCATCTAGGCACTGATGGGCACTGACTGACAGCACTATGGGCATTGATTGTGGGCACTGATGGTGCTGCCCATCAGTGTCCATGAGTTCCGATCAGTGCCCATCAGTGCCACCCATCAGTGCCCATCAGTGCCGCCCGCCAGTGCCCATCAGTGCCGCCCACCAGTGCCCATCAGTACCACCCATCAGTTCCACCTTTCAGTGCCGATCAGTGCCACCTATCAGTGCTCTCCAGTGACACCTATCAGTGCTCATCAGTACCGCCTATCAGTGCCACCTATCAGTGTCCATCAGTGCGGCATATTAGTACCTTCTCATCGGTGCCACCTCATCAGTGCCCATAAGTGCCACCTCATCAGTGCCCATAAGTGCCACCTCATCAGTGCCCATCAGTTCAGCCTATCAGTGCCCCTTAGTGCCGCCTCATCAGTGCACATCAGTGAATGAGAAAAATATTTATTTTCAAAATTTACTCACAGAAAATAAGAAAAACTTTTTTTTCAAAATTTTCTGTCTTTTTTCTTTCTTTTTTTGTAAGAAATAAAAAACCCAACGGTGATTAAATACCACCAAATCAGAGCTCTATTCGTGTAAAAAAAATGATAAAAATGTCATAGGGGTACAGTGTAGCATGATCGTGCAATTGCCATTCAAAGTGTGACAGCGCTGAAAGCTGAAAATTGGCCTGGGCAGGAAGAGGGTGAAAGTGCACTGTATTGAAGTATTTAAACCTACCTTCGTGGCATATTTCAAACCTTTGTTTAAAACTGACTATTCTTCTGATGTGAGTTGTGTAGAACTTAGGTTGAAAATACCCAAAGGAGGTATTACCTGTGCCTTTTCTTGTTTTCTATTTGTCCTGCATCCTCCTCTTCTACCTCTCTTATATCTATGCTTTTTTTGCGATTGTGTTCCATCCCTAAAAAATGCCCTTGTTGGGATAGGTTGGAATATTGTAGAGTTGAGTAGGAGTGGGAATTAGAAATGGTCTAATTCCCCTCCTGGTGGGGATATTCGCCATATTCCCTCCATTCCTTATCTGGATGATGTTCAGACGTGCTCTGATGAGACCTGTATGTGTTGTTATACCCGTAATGGCCTCTAGGGGGTCTATTATTCTGGCCTTGTGGGCTACCTCTATAAAAGCCACGGGTTCTGGGTTGTCTCCTGTTAACTCGTTCACGTCAAAAGACAGTTGCAAGATGATTTTGCGTTTAGGTCCCAGACCTACGACCCTTCAGTTCTACTCCCTCATGCAGTGAATTTTCCCCCTCTGGCCAGGAGATGTACAGGCACACAGCACTCAAGCTTGATGGAAATACATCTGATTTGTTTATTTACAGCTCACACATTTATCGGTCATTTCAGAGGGAAAAAAACAGTTTAAACTGGTGTACAATCCATGGGTCAGTTTAACAATAGAATATATCTAATAAGACAATACATGAAAGGTTTTGTTGTCCCTAACACATTGATGTAAATGTGAGACGTCTTGTGTCTGAAGTTGCTTATTTGTGGAAGGGCTTTCCCGTCTATGCTCAGCTGTCTGATGTGTTAATATGTAAGTACTTATCAATGTATTCAGGTGTCTTCTGTAATTTATATGTAAAGTCTAATTGTTAAGTCTCCAGTAGGTATGGCTGAGATGTGTTGATGCTGTCTGAAATGGTAATGAATGACTCGTTAATGTCGTTTCCAGAGAACACATTCCATTGTGAGTTTGGGCACTAGCTGAAATGTATGTCTCTGGTATCGGGGGATATCAATATTTTATTAAGGCACATTGATACACTCTTTCATCTCCCTCGTTCATTAACTCTAAAAGGTTGTGGGTGCCAATCCATATATCTACCACCTATAGCTTCTTCATTATCTTCCCCCAGAGAATCAAACCTATTATAAGCAGGTATATTCTGGTTAGAATGATTATAATACTGAAATAATATAAATATGTGCTGCACAAACTTGTATAGCTTATATTAATAATAAATTAATTTAAACAAATAATGAATTTGTAGTGAAAAATTTGTATCACTCTGTGAAGAAAAAAATTTTATATGTGTATATATAAAGAGTTGTGCACTGATTAAATCCAATTTAAACACAATTAATGACTCTCTATATGCAATATAACCATACAATGAATATTCAAACACATATAAATCATGCAAAGTGAGGTAGTGAATTCGTGTCCAATTCCTTATGCCTGGTATCCAAATTATAAGTGTCCAAACAAAGTATGCTCCTTTGTATGGAGATTAAATTCCAATCACCAGTGCTCAATAAATCCCAATCCCCAGTGCTCAAATATCTTCGTGAGCAAACTTGATTTCACCTCCAATCTCTGTGCTCCCCTCCTTCAGGGTATGTGCCTCACCTTTATGCCTGTGACCTCGCACTTAAGCTTGGTCAGTAGGGCTGGTTACAGCAGATGTAGCATCGCTATATACTAACATTGTAAACAAAGATGGTTTTACAGCAGTAAAATATTCTTTAAATGACAGTACTATTCCTCATTTACAACAGAATTTCATCTTGAACCTACTTGACTTTGCAATGTTACACAACTATCGTTGTTTCGATGGCAATTATTACCTGCAACTAATGGGTGCGGCAGTGGGGGCTAAATTTGCCCCAAGTCTAGCCAACTTGTTCATGTCCTTTTGGGAGTTACAGACCATTTATCACCAGACACTGCAGAACCTTTTATAGTATGGGAGATATATTGATGATATTCTCCTTAGTTGGAGAGGGGACTTGTGTTCCTTAGAGGATTTAATGTCCAATTTGAATAACAATTCTTATAACATCCAATTGTCCTTCGTACACAGCAAACAGGAGGTTAATTTCTTAGATCTCAATCTTAAAATGAATGATGGTAGAATCCAAACCTCTTTTTTCAAATCCATTGACAGAAACAGCTATATTCCATTAGAGAACTGTCACCATCCAATGTGTCTGAATAATGTCCCTAAAGGACAATTTCTTTGTATGAAACTTTACTGCCAAAATTTGGATGACTATTATAATCAGTGCACCATCCTTAAAAAGAGATTTGTAGAGAAGGGGTACTGTGACACCAAACTGGATTCAGTTATAGAAGAAGTTTCTCAAGTAAACAGACTTCTTATTAGGTGATAATCCTCAAGTATGCAATAAACCTTTTTGTCCATTCATCACCAATTTTTCCACTCAATATTATCATATCAAAAGTATTTTTCAACAGAGGTGAAATATTTTACTAGCAGATCCCATTCTTAAAACACATCTACCAGGTAAACCGGAAGTCATTTTTAGAAGAGCTCCAAATTTAAGAGACAAATTAGCTCCCAATATCATTAGTCCTCCGGCAAAAATATATTTTTTCAAAGAAATTAAAGGTTTCTTTCCATGCAACAAATGCGTCATTTGCATCACTACCCCTAGTAGAAAGAGTCGGATTACCAATTTACTTCAGCTGTTACTAATAAAGTTTATAATATAATAAACCAGGAGTAGGAAAAGTATGTACTGTATATATAAAACTACCCACTCACCCAGCGCTAACTATATTGTATGAATGTAAAAAATTACACAAAATAAATATATATATATGGCAATAACTGCCGGTGAGCTGCTGCTATAAATAACAAATATATATATACTGGGTGTAACCGATTCAATTAGATAATAAAGAATACAGTGACACTAGCAGCGCTGAGAAACATCACATGCATGAATACATGACATATATAGATTAAATAAAATAAATGTGAACACAGTAATTGTGCAGCATGCAAAAGTGAGAATGTACAAAAGTCCAATTCCTTAAACTGTATAATGGAAATATGCATAATGGAAATATACAATTCTTCTATACACCAGTGCACCTCCACCGTCACCGTCAGCTCCGTAGAAGTCCTTGATGATGAAACGCATAAGAGCGTGAGCACGCGGTCACCTTGGTTACGCCCGATGCTGCAGTCTCCGTCCGGCTTAGGTACCGAGCGGTCGTATTACCAGAGAGAAGCATAGGACTAACGGCTATTGTGATTCAATGCCTGATGTTTTCTGCAATATTGCGAGTAGCATTCTGATGGGAACGGGGTTTATTCATTGTGTGATATTTAATAAATCTTTACTGAGTTACGCTATGAGTCCCCGCTCTTGTGCTGTCACCTATATGTTATTGCTGGTGTGAGTATTATTCGTTTGGAGACACAGACCTTATTGTAGACGAGTTGCAGCTGTGCCCTTATTCTTTGGTGGAATATACCTTATACTTTGTACATACAGGCGCATATTGATCAGCCTTTGGTGAGTGTCCATTCTGATGGGGTGGCACTGAGTGACGGTGGAGGTGCACTGGTGTATAGAAGAATTGTATATTTCCATTATACAGTTTAAGGATCCCATACATTTGTTGGACTCTATTGTGCATGATTATCCAGCTATTGTGAATTGGACTTTTGTACATTCTCACTTTTGCATGCTGCACAATTACTGTGTTCATATTTATTTTATTTAATCTGTATATGTCATGTATTCATGCATGTGATGTTTTTCAGCACTGCTAGTGTCACTGTATTCTTTATTATCTAATTGAATCGGTTCCACCCAGTATATATATAAAGTTTATAATATAGATCAATTCATATCCTGTGAATCTACACATGTAGTTTATGTTTTGCAAAGGTTCTTGTAACAAACAATATGTGGGCAGAACTATACATAGACTAAGAGATAGACTACGTGAACATGTCTACAATATCATAAAAGGTTTCAAACAACACAGCTTGTCGGCCCACTACAGATATTGCCACAATAGGGATCCAAGTAGTTTAAAATTTGTAGGCATAGCCAAATTAACTCCACACTGGAGAGGCTGTCATCGCACCAGGGAAGTCTACAAATTAGAGATGAAATGGGCGTATGAACTAAACAGTTTTTCCCCTCAAGGACTTAACATTGACTGGGATGTCAATTGTTTTATTGATTCATGTTAGAGATTCTTTTTACAGCATTGTCACCTTTTTAGTCACCCGTCTCTTTTTTTTTCTTGATTATCCTTCGAATACCTCTCTTATATCATATTGGCCAACATGAGAGGGCTGAGTTAATATTTTTTTTTGGTGTGGTATCATTCCCCCTTTTTTCAGACCCTCATTTTTATTGCTTTCATCTCCCCTCAATTTTTATTGTTACCTCTCTTTCTTAGATATTTTCCCGCACTTAGTAAATGCGGGATACTTCCTCTATGGGATACCCTTGGGGATGTGTCATTAGTCGTTTGATCCCTTTTTATATTGGTAAGATGCAGGTATATTAATGCACATAATTTACCCTCTTTTTAATATATAATTTTGCTCTCTTTTTTACGCACATTAATTATTCCACACAGATTGAATTTCTTTATCATTATCATTTAACAATTTTCAAACATGTCCATGTTCATACATGCCCATTTTTAACACTGATGTAAATCCCCCTTTTTTTATATGCATTGATTTGCTTTTTATAAACATAGAGAATTGGCCCGCGGGACTTTATATGAGGTGAGTGCTAGTGGCTGGAGAAGAATTATTAACACAATATATATGTAAAACAATATGATTTATTACATTGTATAAACAAGTGTTGCGAAATAATGATGACATGTAAAAATATCACATAGCATAGCTCAATGGCCATAATAGCATAGTGTATACAACATGCACAATATTCAAACACATAGTATAGGTAGGTGTCCTGGTGTGGCCACTTGGTTACAAAAATGTCCTGAATAAAGTATTAGAGTTCCATGGTGGTGGATTGTAATACACAAGGATCTGACGCGTTTCGGGAGCTACAACTCCCTTCTTCAGAGATCAATGTATTGAGTGTATCTACAAAAAACAATGCGTTTGAGTAAATATTGAAACTCGTAGGAATTTGATTAAAAAAATCAAAAAAGTATTCATGATTCAAAAATTCAAAACTTCAAAAAGAGTATGAGGTACTCACAGGTTAATGGAACTAAATGGAGATTGGACTCCCGTGTAGGGGCAGCGGAACAGAGTCTGACCCGGGAGCTGAAGGGTCCCATGGAGAGCAGCCAGAGAGGGGGGGTCCATGGCAGATGGGAGATGAGAAAATGATGGGAAGATGAACCTTCCAAATCTGTATTGTGAGTGAAAAAAGAAAAATGAAGGCAGGGATGGGATGGAAAGAAATGGTGTGAAAAGTGAGAAAATTCCAAGCTGGAAACAAAAAAGTAGGTGTGGGGAAATAGGAGAGTGCATGGGCAGAAAGTGAATGTGAGGGAGTAGAGAAGAGAATGGTGGCCGTGTGCAATGGCAAATTGCCTGGAAATAGGGAGAAGAAATGGTGAGCGAAGAGTGCTGACCCAAAGGAGGAAAATGCCACTGGGAGGGTGGAACGGTGCAGAAAGAAAGAAATGAAGATCTGGTGCCCCACCTACCATGTATCCCCAAAACCAGTCACAAGCCTGGGATCCTAACGTCATGCTTGGCGGGCAATGGCGGGTCAGGACAGGGCTCATCCGTGACCTTGTGGAGGAAGAGAACGCTAAGGCGGACCTTCCCCTCCCGCAGATGTAGGCACGCAAATGGCGTGGTAACGTCAGTGTGATCACTGACGGCCGACGTCACATGTGCGGCATGACGCCGATGTGAAGGTGGACCCGCTCGTCCCAGAGAGGGGAGGAGCGGGGACAGCAAGGGGGGCGGGGCCTCCCTCTTTACACATCGCAGCTCCCGGGGTCAGGGCAGCTGTCGCCTGTATGCACAGGAATCCAAAAAATCCAAAGGGGATGTAGCATCAATGTGAACGGGTCACATATAGGAAATTAAAAAAGTAAAAATACCTGTAAATGTTAGAGAGTATGTCATAAAAAAGATGTTCAAATAAAAAAGAGGAAAAAACCAGGGGATACACCAGGATAAAATCTTCAGCCAGGGAGGAGGAACCAGATCATTAAATAGGCACTTGTGGGTAGGCTTGTGACGGTATCAGATTTTCATGCTGCGATTAATTGATTAAGGTTTTGCCACGGTATACGGTATTATCACGGTATTCTATTATTAAATTTAAATTATTAAATTTCCACCTCACTTCAATTTCATTGCTGAATTTAGGGGCTTTGGTTCACTTATGCACATTATTATATAGTCAGTCAGTACAGACTCTGTGAACCAGGCCTAAAATAGGTCATAAAGCAGTGTCTGGCCTAACTGGTCCTGGCGCTCGGCTCCGATCCGATGGCCTGGTCATTAAGAGGGCAAATCCTTGTGGTCAAGAAGTGGTTAAACCTGAAGGAGGTGTTGTTTATAAATTACTTTACTATTGCTTTAGGCCTGGTTCACATGTAAGCGGGTTGGTGGTTCACATGTATGCGGGTTGGTGGTTCACATGTATGCGGGTTGGGGGCCCACATTTGCACAGGCATAGCAGCCCATTGATGTGAATGGGCTTGAGCTGCTATGCCTGCGTTTTCAGCTGAAAAAAGGTGCATGCAGAATTTAAAAAAATGCAGTGGCCATGAAATCTATCCTTTTGCACCATGCGACTTACCTGCCGTTGCTGCACACGCAAACTGTTTTTAAATGCCGTGCCCACGTATACAAAAAATGCAGAAAGCTTGCCAGAGCAGGAACTGCAGGTTAGTCGCATGGTGCAAAAGCAGGATGGATTTCAAGGCCACTGAATTTTAAAAAAATGCTGCATGCACCTTTTTTCTGCGGAAAATGAGGGCATAGCAGCCCGTTCAAATCAATGGGCTGCTATGCCTGTGCAAATGTGGGCCGCCAACCCGCATACATGTGAACCGCCAACCCGCATACATGTGAACCACCAACCCGCATACATGTGAACCGCCAACCCGCATACATGTGAACCACCAACCCGCATACATGTGAACCACCAACCCGCATACATGTGAACCGCCAACCCGCATACATGTGAACCACCAACCCGCATACATGTGAACCGCCAACCCGCATACATGTGAACCAGGCCTAAAGCAATAGTAAAGTCATTAATAGATAAAAACACTGGTCCTCCTGCAGGTTTAACCACTTCTGGATCGCAAGGATTTGCCCCTTTAAAGACCAGGTCATCGGATCAGAGCGCCAGGACCAGTCATCACCAGGTAGGCCAGACACTGCTTGATGGCTGTATAATAATGTAATGTGGGCTGCTATGCGTGTGTGTGTGTATATATATATTAGAGCTGCACGATTCTGGCCAAAATGAGAATCACGATTTTTTAGCTTGGAATAAAGATCACGATTCTCTGTGTAACAAAAAAAAAAAAAAATTGGGATAACTTTACTGTTACGTTTTTTTTTTTTTTATTCATTAAAGTCTATTAATTGCGTTTGAAAGACTGCTGCGCAAATACAGTGTGACCTAAAATATTACAACAATCGCCATTTTTTTTCTGTAGGGTCTCTGCTAAAAAAATATATAAAATGTTTGGGGGTTCTAAGTACTTTTCTAGCAAAAAAAAACTGATTTTAACTTGCAAGCAACAAGTATCAGAGAAAGGTCTAGTCTTTAAGAGGTTAAACTTCCTTTCTCCCTGGCAGAGGGAAGGAAAAGATACAATGTAAACATTTTTGTTTATAGTTACTGGGAGAGCTGTGTGAGTGAATGAGTCATCCAGCTCACTGAAATGTATCCATTCTAAAGTCAGGCAGACTTGACAGAGAAACTCGGTATTTTAAAAATGCCACAATAACAATACCGTGGCTATGCAATACCGCGATATATCGAATTACCGAAAACCGGCATATGTCTACTTGTGGGTGTCTTCCACCCTAAATTCTGTACACAAGGGGCAATGGTCTGGTTCCCACCCAAGCACGCCTCCATCCCAAATTACATATAAACATAGAGAATTGGCCCGCGGGACTTTATATGAGGTGAGTGCTAGTGGCTGGAGAAGAATTATTAACACAATATATATGTAAAACAATATGATTTATTACATTGTATAAACAAGTGTTGCGAAATAATGATGACATGTAAAAATATCACATAGCATAGCTCAATGGCCATAATAGCATAGTGGTATGGAACAGGCAGCACCCTCAAATCTTCAGAAGTATGAGATGAACCCCAAAAACTTGGAAAGGTGGATCTCACACGTACCGACACAGACTATCACGCAATTTAATTGATCCCCAAAGGTTTTAATTGAATAGCGGAATAGAAAATATGATCAAAAAGAAAGTGTATGTATCTCACACGTACACCACCACACTAGGCCCCAATTACTATTGTTTGTACCCCTAAAAGGATGGTTGAGCAGTAGGAGGAGGAGTATGGAACAGGCAGCACCCTCAAATCTTCAGAAGTATGAGATGAACCCCAAAAACTTGGAAAGGTGGATCTCACACGTACCGACACAGACTATCACGCAATTTAATTGATCCCCAAAGGATTTAATTGAATAGCAGAATAGAAAATATGATCAAAAAGAAAGTGTATGTATCTCACACGTACACCACCACACTAGGCCCCAATTACTATTGTTTGTACCCCTAAAAGGATGGTTGAGCAGTAGGAGGAGGAGTATGGAACAGGCAGCACCCTCAAATCTTCAGAAGTATGAGATGAACCCCAAAAACTTGGAAAGGTGGATCTCACACGTACCGACACAGACTATCACGCAATTTAATTGATCCCCAAAGGTTTTAATTGAATAGCGGAATAGAAAATATGATCAAAAAGAAAGTATATGTATCTCACACGTACACCACCACACTAGGCCCCAATTACTATTGTTTGTACCCCTAAAAGGATGGTTGAGGAGTAGGAGGAGGATTATGGAACAAGCAGCACCCTCAAATCTTCAGAAGTATAAGATGAACCCCAAAAACTTGGAAAGGTGGATCTCACACGTACCGACACAGACTATCACGCAATTTAATTGATCCCCAAAGGTTTTAATTGAATAGCGGAATAGAAAATATGATCAAAAAGAAAGTGTATGTATCTCACACGTACACCACCACACTAGGCCCCAATTACTATTGTTTGTACCCCTAAAAGGATGGTTGAGCAGTAGGAGGAGGAGTATGGAACAGACAGCACCCTCAAATCTTCAGAAGTATGAGATGAACCCCAAAAGCTTGGAAAGGTGGATCTCACACGTACCGACACAGACTATCACGCAATTGAATTGATCCCCAAAGGATTTAATTGAATAGCGGAATAGAAAATATGATCAAAAAGAAAGTGTATGTATCTCACACGTACACCACCACACTAGGCCCCAATTACTATTGTTTGTACCCCTAAAAGGATGGTTGAGCAGTAGGAGGAGGAGTATGGAACAGGCAGCACCCTCAAATGTTCAGAAGTATGAGATTGTGTTCACTGTACCCCACAAAGATTGTGTTCACTTCACCCCACAAAGATTGTGTTCACTGCACCTCAAAAAGGATTTTGTTCACTGCACCCCACAAAGATTGTGTTCACTGCACCCTAAAAGGATTTTGTTCACTGCACCCCAAAAAGATTGTGTTCACTGTACCCCCCAAAGATTGTGTTCACTGCACCCCACAAAGATTCTGTTCCCTGTACCCCACAAAGATTGTGTTCACTGCACCCCACAAAGGATTTTGTTCACTGCACCCCAAAAAGATTGTGTTCACTGCACCCCAAAAAGGATGTTGTTCACCTCACCCCAAAAAGGATTTTGTTCACTGCACCCCAAAAAGATTGTGTTCACTGCACCCCACAAAGATTGTGTTCACTGCACCCCACAAAGGATTTTGTTCACTGCACCCCAAAAAGATTGTGTTCACTGTACCCCCCAAAGATTGTGTTCACTGCACCCCACAAAGGATTTTGATCACTGCACCCCAAAAAGATTGTGTTCACTGTACCCCCCAAAGATTGTGTTCACTGCACCCCACAAAGATTCTGTTCACTGTACCCCACAAAGATTGTGTTCACTGCACCCCACAAAGGATTTTGTTCACTGCACCCCAAAAAGATTGTGTTCACTGCACCCCAAAAAGAATGTTGTTCACTGCACCCCAAAAAGATTGTGTTCACTGCACCCCACAAAGATTGTGTTCACTGCACCCCACAAAGGATTTTGTTCACTGCACCCCAAAAAGATTGTGTTCACTGTACCCCCCAAAGATTGTGTTCACTGCACCCCAAAAAGGATTTTGTTCACTGCACCCCAAAAAGATTGTGTTCACTGTACCCCCCAAAGATTGTGTTCACTGCACCCCACAAAGATTCTGGTCACTGTACCCCACAAAGATTGTGTTCACTGCACCCCACAAAGGATTTTGTTCACTGCACCCCAAAAAGATTGTGTTCACTGCACCCCAAAAAGGATTTTGTTCACTGCACCCCAAAAAGGATGTTGTTCACTGCACCCCAAAAAGAATTTTGTTCACTGCACCCCAAAAAGATTGTGTTCACTGCACCCCACAAAGATTGTGTTCACTGCACCCCACAAAGGATTTTGTTCACTGCACCCCAAAAAGATTGTGTTCACTGCACCCCAAAAAGGATTTTGTTCACTGCACCCCAAAAAGGATGTTGTTCACTGCACCCCAAAAAGGATTTTGTTCACTCCACCCCAAAAAGATTGTGTTCACTGCACCCCACAAAGATTGTGTTCACTGCACCCCACAAAGGATTTTGTTCACTGCACCCCAAAAAGATTGTGTTCACTGCACCCCAAAAAGGATTTTGTTCACTGCACCCCAAAAAGATTGTGTTCACTGCACCCCACAAAGATTGTGTTCACTGCACCCCACAAAGGATTTTGTTCACTGCACCCCAAAAAGATTGTGTTCACTGCACCCCAAAAAGGATGTTGTTCACTGCACCCCAAAAAGGATTTTGTTCACTGCACCCCAAAAAGATTTTGTTCACTGCACCCCAAAAACGACGTTGTTAACTGCACCCCAAAAAGATTGTGTTCACTGCAGCCCAAAAAGATTGTGTTCACTGCAGCTCACACACAGAAAAATGGATGTGGATCACTGACACCTGCCTATCTCCTATCCCACACCACACAGCAATATCGATTGTAGTTTGTAGAACACAGTTTCCCTAAAATTCAGCAGCAGCAGCCTCTCCCTAACAGGATTGAGAAGAGATCGTAGATCAGGATTGAGTGCAGAGTCACCCCACCCCCCACACAGCAATATCGATTGTACTTTGTAGAAGACACTGACCCTATAATTCAGCAGACTCTATCCCTAAAATGCCTACAACTCGCCCTGCCTAAACACTCCGACCTGTCCCTCAATTCTATCCGGACACAAATGGATTTTTCCTGCCTGTCTTTCCCTAATCAGCAGCCAGCACGTTGATGTGTGCTCTGTCCCTGATCTAAGCAGCAGAATGAAGACGCTGCGGCTGCCTGGAACTTATAAAGACTTGGTCACATGCTTCAGACGGCCAATCACAGCTACTGAGACATTTGCAGGCATGGCTGGGATGGCTTAAGGCACACCAGTTAAACGATTGTTGATTGGCTGTTGAAAATCCGCCATGAAAAGAGAGCCAAAGCATGCAAAACCCGGAAATAAAACGACCGAACACGGATTTTTACCCGAACATACAGTAAAGTGTCCGTGTCCGTGTTCGGGTACAAAAAATCCAATTATTCGGTACGAACACGAATAATACAGTCCGTGTTCGCTCAACACTAGTCACCAAAGGTCTAAAAAGCATTTTTTAGTCAAAATAACTGTATTTGGTCACCAAAGATCTGAAAAAAATGTCTAGTCAAAATGACTGTATTTTTGTCTTTTAGAGTCTTAAAAAGCCGGTTTTAGACAAGATAACTGAATTTGGTCTGCAATGGTCTGAAATTTATTTAGGTAAAAATGAATGTATTTTGGTCTCCATATGTCTTAAAATCCTTTTTTGTCAAAATAACTGCATTTGGTCACCAAAGGTCTGAAAAAAAAATTCAGTCAAAATGACTATTTTTGTCTTTTAGAGTCTTAAAAAGCCGGTTTTAGACAAGATAACTGCATTTGGTCTCCAATGGTCTGAACATTGTTTTGGTATCATAATGCATGTATTTTGGTCTCCAAGTGAATAAAAAGCCTTTTTTAGTCAAAATAACTGCATTTGGTCACTAAAGGTCTGAAATTTTATTTAGTCATAATGACTGTATTTTTGTCTTTTAGAGTCTTAAAAAGTCAGTTTTACACAAGATAACTGCATTTGGTCTCCCATGGTCTGAAATTTTTCATTGGTCTCCAATGGTCTGAAACTTTTTTGGGTAAAAATTACTGTATTTGGGTCTCCAAGTGTATAAAAAGCCTTTTTTAGTAAAAAAAAACTGCATTTGGCCACCAAAGGTCTAATTTTTTTAGTTAAATTGACTGTATATTTGTAGAGTCTTAAAAAGCCGGTTTTAGACAAGATTAATGTATTTGGTCTCCAATGGTCTAATTTTTTTGTCATAATGCATGAATTTTGGTCTCCAAGTGTCTAAAAAGCCTTTTTTAGTCAAAATAACTGCATTAGGTCACCAAAGGTCTGAAACATTTTTTTGTCAAAATGACTGTATTTTTGTCTTTTAGAGCCTTAAAAAGCTGGTTTTAGACAAAATAACTGTATTTGGTCTCCAATGGCCAGAAAAAAATATTTTTTGGTCAAAATGACTGTATTTTGGTCTCCAAGTGTCTAAAAAGCCTTTTTTAGTCAAAATAACTGCATTTGGTCACCAAAGGTCTACATTTTTTAGTAAAATTGACTGTATTTTTGTCTTTTAGAGTCTTAAAAAGCCGGTTTTAGACAAGATAACTGAATTTGGTCTGCAATGGTCTGAAATTTATTTAGGTAAAAATTAATGTATTTTGGTCTCCATATGTCTAAAAATCCTTTTTTAGTCAAAATAACTGCATTTGGTCACCAAAGGTCTAAAAAAATTCTAGTCAAAACGACTGTATTTTTGTCTTTTAGAGTCTTAAAAAGCCGGTTTTAGAAAAGATTACTGCATTTGGTATCCAATGGTCTGAAAGTTTTTTGTGGTCAAAATGAATGTATTTTGGTATCAAAGTGTCTAAAAAGCCTTTTTTTAGTCAAAATAACTGCATTTGGTCACCAAAGGTCTGAAAAAATTTTCTACTCAAAATGACTGTATTTTTTGTCTATTAGAGTCTTAAAAAGCCAGTTTTAGACAAGATTACTGCATTTGGTCTCCTATGGTCATAAAAATATTTTGGGTCAAAATGACTGCATTTGCTCTCCAAAGGTCCAAAAATCCCTTTTTAGTCAAAATGTCTGTTTTTGGTCTCCAAGTGTATAAAAAGCCTTTTTTAGTCAAAATAACTGCATTTGGTCACTAAAGGTCTGACATTTTATTTAGTCATAATGGCTGTATTTTTGTCTTTTAGAGTCATAAAAAGCCTGTTGTAGACAAGATAACTGCATTTGGTCTCCAAAGGCCTGCAAAAAAAACATTTGTCAAAATGACTCTATTTTGGTCTCCAAGTGTCTAAAAGGCCCTTTGTAGTCAAAATAACTGCATTTGGTCACCAAAGGTCTGAATTTTTTAGTCAAAATGACTGTATTTTTATCTTTTAGAGTCATAAAAAGCCAGTTGTAGACAAGATAACTGCATTTGGTCTCCAATGGACTGAAAATTATTTTTTTTGTCAAAATGCATGTGTTTTGGTCTCCAAGTGAATAAAAAGCCTTTTTTTAGTCAAAATAACTGCATTTGGTCACTAAAGATCTGAAAACTTTTTTAGTCAAAATGACTGTATATTTGTCTTTTAGAGTCTTAAAAAGCCGGTTTTAGACAAGATAACTGCATTTGGTTTCCAAAGGCCTGCAAAAAAAAACATTTGTCAAAATGACTCTATTTTGTTCTCCAAGTGTCTAAAAAACCCTTTGTAATCAAAATAACTGCATTTTGGTCACCAAAGGTCTGAAATTTTTTGTCAAAATGACTGTATTTTTGTCTTTTAGAGTCTTAAAAAGTCAGTTTTACACAAGATAACTGCATTTGGTCTCCCATGGTCTGAAAATTTTTCATTGGTCTCCAATGGTCTGAACCTTTTTGGGGTCAAAATTACTGTATTTTGGTCTCCAAGTGTATGAAAAGCCTTTTTTAGTAAAAAAAACTGCATTTGGTCACCAAAGGTCTACATTTTTTAGTAAAATTGACTGTATTTTTGTCTTTTAGAGTCTTAAAAAGCCGGTTTTAGACAAGATTACAGTTTTTGGTCTCCAATGGTCTGAAATTTTTTTGGTCAAAATGAATGTATTTTGGTCTCCAAGTGTATGAAAGCCTTTTTAGTAAAAAAAACTGCATTTGGTCACCAAAGGTTTACATCTTTTTTTTAGTTAAATTGACTGTATTTTTGTCTTTTAGGGTCTCAAAAAGCCGGTTTTAAACAAGATAAGTTAATTTGGTCTCCAATGGTCTGGAATTTGTTTTGGGTCAAAATGAATGTATTTTTGTCGCCAAGTGTTGAAAAAGCCTTTTTTAGTCAAAATAAAGATCTTCAAACCAAAGGTCTGAAAAAAATTTTAGTCAAAATGACTGTATTTATGTCTTTTAGAGTCTTAAAAAGCCGGTTTTGGACAAGATAACTGAATTTGGTCTCCAATGGTCTGAATTTTTTTTGGGGTCAAAATGACTGTTTTTGGTCTCCAAGTGTCTAAAAAGCCTTTTTTTAGTCAAAATAACTGCATTTGGTCACCAAAGGTCTGAAAAAATGTTCTACTCAAAATGACTGTATCTTTTGTCTTTTAGAGTCTTAAAAAGCCGGTTTTTGACAAGATTACTGCATTTGGTCTCCTATGGTCATAAAAATATGTTGGGTCAAAATGACTGCATTTGCTCTCCAAAGGTCCGAAAATCCCTTTTTAGTCAAAATGTGTTTTTGGTCTCCAAGTGTATAAAAAGCCTTTTTTAATCAAAATAACTGCATTTGGTCACTACAGATCTGAAATTTTATTTAGTCATAATGACTGTATTTTTGTCTTTTAGAGTCATAAAAAGCCCGTTGTAGACAAGATAACTGCATTTGGTCTCCAAAGGCCTGCAAAAAAAACATTTGTCAAAATGACTCTATTTCGGTCTCCAAGTGTCTAAAAAGCCCTTTGTAGTCAAAATAACTGCATTTGGTCACCAAAGGTCTGAAATTTTTTGTCAAAATGACTGTATTTTTATGTTTTAGAGTCATAAAAAGCCCGTTGTAGACAAGATAACTGCATTTGGTCTCCAATGGACTGAAAATTATATTTTTTGTCAAAATGCATGTGTTTTGGTCTCCAAGTGTATAAAAAGCCTTTTTTTAGTCAAAATAACTGCATTTGGTCACCAAAGGTCTGAAAAAAAATTTCAGTCAAAATGACTGTATTTTTGTCTTTTAGAGTCTTAAAAAGCCGGTTTTAGACAAGATAACTGCATTTGGTCCCCAATGGTCTGAACATTGTTTTGGTATCATAATGCATGTATTTTGGTCTCCAAGTGAATAAAAAGCCTTTTTTAATCAAAATAACTGCATTTGGTCACTAAAGGTCTGAAATTTTTTTTAGTCAAAATGACTATTTTTGTCTTTTAGAGTCTTAAAAGCCGGTTTTAGACAAGATAACTGCATTTGGTCTCCAAAGGCCTGCAAAAAAAACATTTGTCAAAATGACTCTATTTTGCTCTCCAAGTGTCTAAAAAGCCCTTTGTAAATCAAAATAACTGCATTTGGTCACCAAAGGTCTGACATTTTTTTGTCAAATTGACTGTATGTTTGTCTTTTAGAGTCCTAAAAACTCGGTTTTAGACAAGATAACTGCATTTGGTCTCCAATGGTCTGAACATTGTTTTGGTATCATAATGCATGTATTTTGGTCTCCAAGTGAATAAAAAACCTTTTTAGTCAAAATAACTGCATTTGGTCACTAAAGGTCTGAAATTTTATTTAGTCAAAATGACTCTATTTTTGTCTTTTAGAGTCTTAAAAAGCTGGTTTTAGACAAGATAACTGCATTTGGTCTCCAATGATCTGAAAAATTTTCATTGGTCTCCAATGGTCTGAAATTTTTTTGGGTCAAAATTACTGTATTTTTGTCTCCAAGTGTATAAAAAGCCTTTTTTAGTCAAAATAACTGCATTTGGTCACCAAAGGTGTGAAAAATTTTTTAGTCAAAATGACTGTATTTTTGTCTTTTAGAGTCTTAAAAAGCCAGTTTTAGACAAGATAACTGCATTTGGTCTCCAATGGTCTTAAAAGCAGTTTTTAGTGAAAATTACTGTCTTTGGTCTCCAAGCGTCAAAAAAGCCATTTTTAATCAAAATGACTACATTTGGTCTCCAAAGGTCTGAAAATCAGTTTTTAGTAAAAATGACTGTATTTGACCTCCGAAGGTCCGAAAATCCCTTTTTAGTCAAAATGTGTTTTTGGTCTCCAAGTGTATAAAAAGCCGGTTTTAGACAAGATAACTGCATTTGGTCCCCAATGGTCTGAACATTGTTTTGGTATCATAATGCATGTATTTTGGTCTCCAAGTGAATAAAAAGCCTTTTTTAATCAAAATAACTGCATTTGGTCACTAAAGGTCTGAAATTTTTTTTAGTCAAAATGACTATTTTTGTCTTTTAGAGTCTTAAAAGCCGGTTTTAGACAAGATAACTGCATTTGGTCTCCAAAGGC